>NC_135347.1:42388715-42700079 GCF_023851605.1 Tamandua tetradactyla | reverse complement strand
AACTTTCACTAAAAGTAGAAATAATAAGAGAAACCCCCTGCCTTAGTTTCCTCTTTGCTAGAAGGAACACCCATGCAACGGGTTGGCTTAAACTATTGAAATTTGTGGGCTTGCAGTTTTGAGGCTAGTCTAAACCAAGGCATCATCAAGGCTTGCTTTATTCCCAAAGAATGGCATTCTGGGTCTGGCTGCTGGCAATCCTTGTCACATGGCAACACGTATGGTGGCCTCTCCTTTTCTCTCCCTTCTCTTCTTAATTCTGTTGATTTTCAGCTTCTGGCTGCTTCACCTGTGTTTTTTTTCTCTCTGTGTCACCTCTCTATAAGGCTTTCAGGAATAGGACTAAGATCCATCATGGGCACACCTTATCTGAAATTATCTCATCAAAAGGTCCTATTTATAGGGGCTCATATCATAGAAATGAATTAAATTTAGGAACATGTTTTTCTGGACTACATAGGTCCAAGCCACCACAGACCCCAAATTTTCTACTTGTGGTGTTACATCTTCACTTGGCTTCTCTTGTTTTCAGTAAATGGTCTGTATCTTGGGCATCTAAAGGGCCTGCAGCTTTGTTTTTATAATTATCCTGTAAGTTTGAAAGGATTTCAAAATAAAGAGTGTGCAAAAAAAGAAAAAAACCTTGCCACTCATCCTGAAAATGACATGAAACTGAAAAATTTTAATCTGTATCAGCAAGTAGAGGCTTCCTGAAACATTCAAGACTACTCCACAAGTAATATTTGTACCCTAGTATTTCTTGACCAGAGGACATCTATCTTTAAAAAATGTCATCAACCATTTTGTAAGGAACTGATAACTTTTGAGGGCCTCCTACTGGTATTGTAAAGAGGAGACAGTCTTTTTAGATTTTCAACATAAATTGTATAATGGTTTCAAAAGTAATATTACATCTACAATTGGGAAGTCTTTAGAAAATAAAATAACCATTCCCATTCACAAATTTTTATCCTCCTTAAATACCTGAAAACAAAAACCATGTACAAATTTCCCAGAATAGCTAATTGATTGAAAGATGGCTCCACAAAATAAAAATATCTATTTTAATCAGAATAGCTTCAATGATCTTTCAGAAGAATGAAATATTTTACTGAAGTGATTGGGCATGAAAAGTTCTGTAAAAGATTGATGGCTATTAGAGCTATATAACATCATCAATATATACAAAGCTTTTTCTAGATTTCTATATCTCATAAGCTCATCCCTTATTGTTGCCACTGTATCTCTCACTCTTTCTTTGTGAGTGTCTGACAAGATTTTCTAAATTTATTCTTATGACTCTGCTGTTTCTTACAGCTATGGCATAAGCATGTAGCTACCTTCCCAGTAGCAGATATTTGTGGTTTGTCTCTGTAACACTGATTCTCCTTTCTAGCTACAAAAGTTCCCACTTTTGTTTAGAATATTCTACCCTCCACAGCTCTGGTTACATGCAGCCTAGAAGACTTTGCTCTGACAGGACAGACTTAATTCAGATGCCCCTCTCTGAATCAACATTGTGGTCACAGAAACACTTAACTGAACCTGGGCCATGGACTTCAATGGTAGACTCACAGAGGTGATAGCCTGAGAGTTGTGAAAGGAAGTAGGAAGGAGACTGCCTGTGACCACAGCTGAAAGAAGAGGACGTAGAAACCAAAGCCTGGGATGGAGAAATCGGATCTCAATGAAGTAATTCTGACTTCGACCAGTGTATGCTTGCAGCCAGTGTATCTCTTGGATTCTGAAAGATGTAGCTCAAGCTTAAGGCAGATTTTCTATCACATGCTACAATAATAATCTTAACTGATGCCCTACTGTAGTCTTCGCTTATTTTCTTAATTTTTTTAAATAAAAGCACAGGAAAAGTTAAAATGCCCTCCCCCCATTCAATACAAATACCCCAAACAGCAATAATAAATCCCGTAGGTTTTCCACAATAGTTGTAAGTATTCCCTCCACCTCCTTCATGTGGCAATTTTGTGGCTAGTGGTTTCCCACAGGTCAAAGGCCTTTTCCATCAGAGCATACTGAGGAGGAGACAAGCAGAGCACTCTCAAGACATAGCCCATTTAAGGTGATAACTAATGTGATTTGAAATGTGGTATCACTGACCTCACATGCACTGAAAAACAAGAGCGATAGTGATTTTACCTTCAAACTACTACTCTTATCTTTGGCATGAGACAATGAAACAAAAATAATAACAAAAGCACCAAAAAAGTGGCATAACCACAAGAGATATCATTCATCTTGTTATAGAAAATTATTTTGATGAAAGAAACTCAGTGTGATATACTACTTATAGAAATACTTTTAAAGTATTCCTTTTTTTCAAGTTTTTTATTAAAAGTTTTTTTTTTCACTTTGAAAATGGAAAATTGGCTTCATGTTCCCCTGCTTACCAAAGGCATTTAAGTAGATCAGGTTAGAGGCCCTAATTACAAGTTGTTGGCAGCCTGTGTTTATACTGACACATGGTCTGACAGGTGTACTATTTGTTTGTTTTAATTTCAAGATAATTTGCTACCCATAAAAGGTAGGAGATTAATGGTCTTAGAAATTGAAATCAGTTTCCTATTCACAAAATAGAGAGAACTAATCTAGGGAACTCTATATTTCCCTACCAATTTGTCTCATGGGTGAGAATGTATTTTATACTACATAATTCAATTCTTGGCTTTTCTCTTGAGATTGCCCAAAAGGGTGCTAATTATGTTGATGACTTTTGTTACACATGCATTAAGAATTATTCTGAGTTCTCAACATCATTTTTTTGTATAAACTAACAGCAAGCACATAGCAATGACTCTTTATCACTGCCAATACATCCATTTTTGAACCAGAAGACTGTATAACCCATCAGCAATTCCTCAACCACTGAAGGCCTATTTCTTCTGTCAACACAAAATTGTAATTGTTTTACATTTACCTTTAAGGAATCATTTGACATATGCATGAGTTAGTCCCTTAAACTGAGTCTTCCAGTATAAGAATAAATAAGTAGACACACTGTTGACAAATTTAGAAAAGTTTTCAAAGTGGGTGGCTACTATTATTTAGATAGATTTCAAATTTGAGGGTTCGCAACAATTTTACTTTGCCAACATTTTTTAAGCACTTTTACACATCTTCCACATATGACTTTTGTTGTGCTGCATTGTTTTTAAATTTTTTAAAACCAAAATTGTGAAAAAAAAGATTAGTCAACTACCTCCATGAGAAAAAAATGTGCAAAGGACATGAACAGGCAATTCACCAAAGAAGAAAGTTTAACAAGTATATGAACAAATACTTAATGTCGCTAGTGCTAAGTGAAATGCAAATAAACCAATATGATAAGTCATTTTTAACCTATCAGAAAACGAAAGATTGAAAAGAACAACAATATCTAACATTGACACTAATATAGTATAGGTGGAAATGTGAATTCTTATATTAATTCTGTAAAAGAATTAGGCAGTATTTAACAAAACCTCTTTGTTTCATTTTCAGGAATCTATTCAAAGGAATAATTGAAATAACACAAAGATATTTGAACAAAAATATTCAAAACTCCATTAAAACTGTATACTGGAAAGGAAAACAGCATAAAATGAACAGTATAAAACTGTATACTGTTCATTGTCATTTTGTTTTTTGTTTTTCTCACATTTGTATCCTCAGTACCAATATAGTATCTGGCATGTTATAAGAATATAATATTTGTTTAAGTAATTATTTACATTGCCAAAAATTTGTTTTTCACCTGAATATCTAATATTTGGCAAAATAAATTATGGTATACCTTTACAATAAAATATTATGTACCCTTAGAAAATATTTATTGACAGTGAATGGTGTATGCAATAATATGAGTACCAGTTTACCATAATAAAAGCAAAATAAAATCATATTACAAACTGGAATGGTCCTAATTTGTAAAAATAAATTATAAAATGTTTCCAGAATAGACTTTACACTATAATATTGAGAGTGATATGATTGGGTTATAAAATTCAACACTTTTCTCATTCAATTGTATTCTGAAAACTTCCTACAAAGATTGCATATTCTCAATGTAATTTGCTAAGTGAATTTTCATAAGATCATAGAATGAGGGAAAGTTTTTCTAAGAATGACAATAAAGGCAGAAACCAGAATTGAAAATATTTAAATTACATAAGAATAAAACTTTTCTGTATTTTATATTATAAGTTGTAGTTTTAGTTTTGAGGCTTTTGTTTAAAAAGGACAATTCATGACTTTTGGAAATACATATTGAAATGTTCCCAGATTAAATGATATGATAGATAAAATTTACTTCAACATACTCAAGAGGTGAAAAAGAGTAATAAAGGGGAATTGAGTGGAGGGAGGGTAAAACAGGATTAGACATGAGGTGATAATTGCTAAAGTTGGTTGATGAAGAAATGGTGTTTACATATGCTATTTCACATGCTTTAAAGCTTACATAATCAAAAATGATACGGAAAGCCCTGATATATCCCAGAGTAATTTGGGCAGTGAATAAAGAAGCATTTGCAAAGTTCCCTTGGGGGACTGGGGAGAAAGGAGGAAAATATTCAACTTCCCCATTTGGAGAATTTTTTATATTCTCACAGGCGGTGGAAACAAATTAAAACACTGAGCCTCCATCTCCGGGTTCACCCCTATGAAACTTATTCCTGAAAAGGACAGGCTAAGCCTACTTAAATTTGGCCTAAGAATCAACCCAAGACAACCTCTTGGCCTCTCTCTTTAAGCCAACTTGTCAGGTGAACTCACTGCCCTTCCCCACTCCTTACATGGGACGTGACTCCCAGTGGTGTAAATCTCCCTGGCGATGTGGGACAGAATTCCAGGATGAGCTGGGACCTGGCATCAAGGAATTAAGAAAACCTTCTTGACCAAAAGGGGGAATAAAGAAATGAGACAAAATTTCAGTGGCTGAGAGGTTTCAGTCAAGAGGTTATATGCATTATATAGGCATCCCTTTTCATTGTTGGTGTTGCTTTATATTTTACTATTTTTTTAACTTTTTGGGCAGGTACCAAAAATCGAACCCAGGTCTCCTGCATGGCAACCGAGAACTCTGCCACTGAGCCACTATGGCCCACCCTTCTTTTTTAGCTTTTTAATTGTGTAATACAACATACCTAAAAAACGAAGAAAGAGCAACAGCAATAATTTTCCAAGCCCTCTTCAACATGGAGTCACAGGACAGATCCCATAGTTTGTCATGGGCTACCATTCCATCATCTCAGATTTTTCCTTTTAGCTGCTCCAGAACATTAGAGGCTAGAAGGGATATATATATATATATATTTGTAGATATCCCTTTTTATTTTATGGTGTCTTGGAGTGGCTGGAGGGAAGTATCTGAAACTGCTGAGCTGTGTTTCAGTAGCCTTGATTCTTAAAGATGATTGTATAAAGATATAACTTTTACAGTGTGACTTTGTGATTGTAAAGACTTTATGTCTGATGCTCTTTTTATCCAGGGTATAGACAGATGAGTAAAAAAATATGGAAATAAATAAATAATAAGGGGGACAAAGGGTAAAATAAATTGGGTAGATGAAAATACTAGTGGTCAATGAGAGGATAGAGGTAAGGGGTATGGTATGTATGAATTTTTTCTTTTTTTTTATTTCTTTTTCTGGAGTGATGCAAATGTTCTAAAAAATGACCATGGTGATGAATACACAACTATGTGATGATATTGTGAACCACTGATTGTATACCACATATGGCATGTATATGTGTGAAGATTTGTCAACTCAAATCAATTAAAAAGATTAAATGGGCAATGTACATGAACAGACAATTCACCAAAGGAAAAGGTGAAATGATAATGACCAAAAGGTGTATGAAAATAATTATATGCTTTTATAGTAATATATGACATATAAATAATTTTATTTAATAATCAAAGAAATTTCATCTCTAATAAATTTTTTCAACTATCAAAACTGTTTTAAAATGATAAAAAATCTTTTACTGACGTGTAAATTGACAATGAAGTTTCAGTTCCTTACCAGTTTTCTGGTAATACATATTAAAAATTTAATTTTTTACTTGGACTTGGCTATTTTACTACTAGGAATGTGAACTAGGGAAATAAAACCCTGCTTGTGCACAAAAATTTACCCACAGAAATAATCAAAACGATGTTTATAATAATAAAAGAGATGTAAGTAACGTAAATGCCGAAAAACAAGTGGATTGAGTAAATCACTAGGATGGATTAATCAATGGAATTATCTTCACTCAGTCATTCTTCCTTTCATCCATCTTTTTTTTGCTAAGGTTTTCTGAGTATCTGCCAAGCGTCAGGCACTGGTTATCACTGGGAATATAATAATAGATAAAGACACATTCCCTGCTTCAAGGCGCTAATTGCTAATCGAGGAAACAGAAAGGAAGAAACAGGCTCGTGTGACAGAGAAAAACTGAGGATGAAGGGTAGCAGCTGCTCAGTACAAAATCAATGAAAATCTCACTGAGGAGATAAAAAGGGGAGGACCAGACAAGAGGAGTCCGGTAATACATGGGAAAGAGGATTCCAGAGCATTAAAATATTCTCTTGTGAAAGAACATTTAAAACATAAAAAAAAATGTTCATGGGAGATAAGCAAGTTTCAAAATTATATGTAATACAGTAATAATATCTGTAAATATGTACATCATATATATAATTAGAAGGATAGAAACGATAATTCTAACAGTGGTTACTTTAAGAGATGAAAATGTGGGTAATTATTTTCTTTTTATTTACTGCTAGTTTGTGGATTTTCTATAATGAATATATATTGTTTTGTAATAAGAAAACAACCGATTTAAAAAAATTTCATTACATCTTTGCATTTACAAAATTATGGCTATCAAACCTGGAGTTGAACGTGTGCTGGGATATTGAAGTCATAGCGTATATATTGCACACCTCTCTTAAATGCTGAATACCCACGAATATTTGGAGTTAGAGGAAGAGGATTAAATAAGTACCTAGTATTTAAAATATTAATATTCATTCAAAAATATTTATAGGGTACCTGCAACGTCATACAGTATTCTAGGTAACAAGGATACAGCACATTCCCACATTTGATAAATTTGATAAATATTCCCACATTTATCAAAATTCAGGAAAATTTCAAATCAGGAAAATACAACTCAAAGATAACTAATAGACTACTGTCTTTCTGAATTTCAAAACTTGAACTATTCATAAAGGCATGAAATGTAAAAAAATTATTTCCATATTTCTTTATGCATATTAAAACTTTTGCCAAATACTAGTGAAGGTGTTTTCTATTTTGCTTATTTCCAAAATAGTGTGCTGACCAGTGTATTAGTCGGGGCCCTCTAGAGAAACAAAACCAACAGGAGAGCTCTGTAAATATTAGGAGAACTTTATAAGAATAGTCTCATGTGGCTGTGTGGATGGGTAAGTCCAAATTCTGTAGGGCAGGTGGGTCACAAAGTGGGAACTCCAAGTGAAGGATTTCAATGAAATCACCAGGAGGAGCTGGTTGACTGAAGTAAAGATGGAAATTCTCTTCTGAATGCTGAAATGTTGATGTACTGGAAAAGCCAGGATATAAAATTTATCCAATTGGCAAGCAGCTTGAGCAAGCTTTAATGTAATTTTGGGCTTAATTATTTGGAAAAAAAAAAGGTAAACAGCACAGTAATGATATCCATAAGTGACTCAAACCTAGGAGTCTTAAATGCCAATGAGAAGAGGAAACAGTGCAGAGGTGTAAGGAAATAGCTCAAATCAGGAGGCAATAGTCCAAAGAAGCTCTGCTTGGAAAATAAGCTGGAGAAACTGATCTTTCTATTGGGCTGTCAACTGGAAAACTGTAGCTAAAGGTTTGAAATTTGCATATTTACTCTTACACATATTACCATATTGTATATATTTCCATGGTCAGGATTTGCAATCTTGTAATATGGTTTCTATGTAAACAGTGTAGAGATGAATGGACTGCAGTATGGTAACAGATAAATTTATTCATGTGGGATGCTGGAGCAAAGATAATAGTTAATGGGGAATCCATTAAAAAGAAATTGGAGGATGGGTGGGCAATGGTAGCTCAGTGGCAGAGTTCTCACTTGCCATGCTGGAGACCTGGGTTCAATTCCCAGAACCCATGCAAAAAGAAAAAGGAAAAAAAAAAAAGGAAGAAATTGGAGGACAATACAATGGGAATTATTGGATCTTTTTTGTTTTCCTTTTTTATTGCTATATATTATATACTGACATACAATATCATCCAAAGCGTACAACCAATGGGTCACGATATTATCATAACTATGCAGTTATCATCAAAATCAACTTCTTTTTTCTTTTTTTTGTGAAAAAAGCAATAAATTTCAAAGCACATAGCAATAATTACTTGTAGAACAGATTTCAGAGTTTAGTATGTGTTACAATTCCACAATTTTAGGTTTTTAATTCTAGCTGTTCTAAGATACTGGAAACAAAAAGAAATATCAATATAATGATTCAGCACTCATGCTCATTTGTTAAACCCTACCTTCTCTCTGTAACTCCATCATCATCTTTGATCTTTCTCCCAACCGTTAGGGTATTTGGGCTAATCCCATTGTTACTTTTTCATGTTGCAAAGGCTGTCAATAAATTGGGATGGGGGGGTGGAACTAGTTGATGTTCTACAGAGGCTGGCCCCTTTACCTTTCAAGATTTAGCTGGTCCAGGGACACCTCTGGAGGTTGTAGGTTTCTGGAAAGTTACCCTACTTTTGCAGAGTCTTATATATTGTCCTAGGTGTTCTTTACGATTGGCAGGAATGGTTTTGGTTGAGGTTTAGCAAGTTATGATAGGTAGCAATGTCTAACTGAACCTTGCATGAGAGTAACCTCCAGAGTAGCCTCTCAACTCTATTTGAACTCTCTCAGCCCCTGATATCTTATTTAATACACTTCTTCCCCACTTTTGGTCAAGATAGCATTGTTGATCCCATGGTGCCAGGGCTGTACTCATCTCTGGAAGTCATTTCCCACACCGCCAAGGAGACTTTCATCCCTGGATATCATGCTCCACATAGGAGGGAGGGCTATGGTTTCACTTGCAGAGTTGGGCTTAGAGAGAGTGAGGCCACAACTGAGCAACAAAAGAGGCCCTCCAGAAGAAACTTTTAGGCATATTTATAGGTAGGCTAAGCTTCTCCTACATACATAATCTTCACAAGAGCAAGCCTCAAGACAAGGGGTTGGCCTACTGATTTGGGTGTCCTTAATGTTTGACACAGTATCGGAGGTTTCCCCAGTGGTAAAGTAACAGTTCTGTATTTTTTCTCCCATTCCTCAAGGGACTTTGCCAATATTTTTTGATTATCTGCTCAATATATTCTGCTATATATCCAGGCATTAAGTTAAGCTATACATGATTAAAGGCCTTCATTCTTATTCTGGGCTCCCTGTGTTTGGATTGTTTAAATGATCTATCAGACAGGTTGAGTTAGATTATGTGCTACAGAAAATTTAGATTCTGGACAAAATAAACCTTTCTTCCCTTGGTCTCAAAGAGTAGATGAGATCCTAAAATACAGACAATGTCTTCCTTTTGCTTGTATTCTGAATTACCTTAATCCTGATCTGACTGGCTTCATTCATATCTCTGAATATCAGGTTATACATAAATAAATACATTCTCTCAAAATCCAGATATAACAATTAGCACTCTGGACTGAATGTGACTGCTATAAGAGTTTACAGTCTAAGCCTCTTTTCTCCTTTAATTATTCTCTAAATGTCCATACAATATTTACTCTTTTGTTTCTGGCATATTTTGCCACACCAAATATACCATAGGTTCATTCACAATATTGCATGCCTCACAACTTTGTTCCCTTTTGTAGCAGCACAGTACTTGATCATATGTGTATACCATTGTTTGCCAATCTACTTCTCAGTCAGTGCATCCTTCAGCCACCTCCATTCATCAGGCATCATGTATAATGTCCAAAGTCAACAGTCCATCATCACTTTGAATTTTACAAAATTTCATTGTTCCCAAGAGAAAGATAATCAATAAACACACCCTCACCAAATAGAAAACCCAAACATCTTCTTAAACTTTTGTCCCTCCTTGGTGGTGCTATGGTATTCTTGATGTTTTCTTGTTAAGCATAGCCCACAACATGCAATAGTAGTTTCCCCCCATACCCTGAATTTATACAGTCTTTGTACAAATTTCATACCTTTGCTGTAGTTCAGGCAAGAACTTATTTATATTTGTAGTGTTAACCAGTGGGACATGTAGGTCTAAACAACCCCTTTCAATCATGTTCACCTTTACTATGGTAATATTACCTATACAGTCTCTAGTGAACCACCTTCACTTCAATCTGTTCCCTTACATTTAAGTTTAACCTCATTAGCTAGCCATCCACCCTTCTCCAGCTTCTGCGTAACTTTCTGTCCCCTATATTCTCTATTAGAAGCCTCTGATTTTAAAAGTAGAAACACACAATATCTACCCTTTTGTGTCTGGCTTATTTCACTCAGCATTATGTCCTCAAGGCTTATTCTTCTTGTCATATGTTCCAGGACATCATTTTGTCTTACCACTGCATAGTATTCCATCGTATGTATATACCACATCTTGTTAATCCACTTGTCTGTTAATGGGCACTTGGCTCATTCACATTCTTTGATGATTGTGAATAATGCTACTACAAACATCAGTGTGCAAATGTCTATTTGTGTCATTGCTTTCAGCTCTTCTCTGTATATACCAAGTAATGGTATTGCCGGGTCATAGGTAGGTCAATATTTAGTTTCCTAAGGAACAACCAAACTATCTTCCATAGTGGCTGTACAATTATACATTCCCACCAGCAGTGTATAAGTGTTCCAATTTCTACACATCCTCTTCAACATTTGTAATTTCCTGTTTATTTAACAGTAGCCATTCTTATAGGTGTGAGGTTTTATCTCATTGTAGTTTTGATCTACATTTCCCTTATAGCTAATGAAAATTAGCATTTCTTCACGTGCTTTTGAGTCATCTGTATTTGCTCTTCAAAAAATATCTATTCACATCTTTAGCCCACTTTATAATTGGGTTGTTTGTGCTTTTGTTGTTTTTGAGTTGTATGATTTCTGTATGCATACAGGATACCAAACCTTTATCCTAGGTGTGATTTCCAAATATTTTCTCCCATTAAGTTGGCTGCCTCTTGACCTTTTTAATAGGACCTTTTGTGCCTTTGAGGCACAAAAGCATTTGATTTTGAGGAGTTCCCATTTAGCAATTTTTTCTTTTGTTGCTTGTGCTTTGGGGTTAAAGTTTAGGAAGTTAACTCCTATTGTTTGGTCTTGAAGATGTTTCCCTACGTTTTCTTCTAGGAGCTTTATGGTACTGTTTCTTATATTTAGGTGTTTGATCCACTTTGAGTTAATTTTTGTATAGGGATTGAGGTAAGGGTCCTCTTTTATTCTTTTGGCTATTGATATCCAGTTCTCCCATGCCCATTTATTGAAATGACTATTTTGCCCCAGTTCAGTGGGCCTTGTTGAAGATGAGTTGACTATAGGTTTGGTGGTCTATTTCTGCACTCTCGATTGAATTCCATTGGTCAATACTTCTATCTTTGTGCCAGTACCATGCTGTTTTAACAACTGTGGTTTTATAATAACTTTTAAAATTAGGAAGTGTTAATCATCTCACTTTGTTCTTTTTTTAAGATGCTTTTAGCTATTTAGGGTCTCTTTTTTTTTCCAGATGAATTTGTTAACTGACTTTTCCAAGTCTTCAAAGTAGATTGTTGGAATTTTGATTGGTACTGCATTGAATCGGTAGATCAATTTGTGTAAGAACTGACATCTTAATGACATTTAACCTTCCTATCCATAAGCAGGGAATGTCTTTCCACTTATACCCCTAGTTAAGTTCATTCCTAGATGTTTGATTCTTTTAGTTGTTATTTTGAATGGATATTTTTTCCTTAATTGACTCCTCAGCTAGTTCATGACTTGTGTATAGAAACATTAGTGATTTTTGCAAATTAATTTTATACCCCACCACCTTGCTGAATTTGTTTATTAGCTCAGGAATCTCTGTCATGGATTTCTCAGGATTTTCCAAGTATAGTATCATGCATGTACAAATAATGAAAGTTTTACTTTTTCCTTTCCAGTTTGGATGCCTTTTATTACTTTTTCCTGCCTAATTGCTCTAGCTAGACCTTCTAACACAGCGTTGAATAATAGTGATGACAGAGGGCATTTTTTCTCATTCCCCATCATAAGGGGGAAGCTTTCAATCTCCCTCCATTGAGTACAAGGCTGACTATGGGTTTGTCATGTATGCCTTTTATCATATTGAGGAAGTTACCTTTGATTACTATCTTTTGAAGTATTTTTGTCAGAAAAGGATGCTGAATCTTGTTGAATGCTTTTCTCAGCATCAATCAAGATGATGATGTGATTTTCCCTTTCAGTTTGTTAATGTGCTATATTACACTGATATTCTTGTGTTGAACCATTTTTGCATTCCTGGTATAAATCCCACTTGGTCATGGCGTATAATTCTTTTAGTGTGTTCTTCAATTCAATTTGCCTTTTGCTGAGAATTTTTGCATCTATGTTCATTAAGAAAATTGGCCTATAGCTTTCCTTTCTTATAGTATCTTTACCCGATTTTGTTATGAAAGTGATGTTAGCTTCATAAAATGAGTTAGATAGTGTTCCTTTTTCCTCAGTTATTTGGAAAAGTTTGGGCAGGACTTGTGTTAGTTTTGGGGGGGAATGTTTGACAAAATTCCCCCTTGAAGCCATCTGGCCTTGGGCTTTTCTTTGTAGGAAGATTTTTGATGACTGATTGAATTTCTTTACTTGTGATTGGTTTGTTGAGATCTTCTATTTCTTCTTAAGTCAGTATATCTTGTTCATGTGTTTCTAAGACTTTGTCCATTTCATCTATGTTGTCTACTTTGTTGGCGTATAGTTGTTCACAGTATCCTTGTATGATTTTTTTATTTCTTCAGGGTCTGTGGTAATGCCTCTCTTTCATTTCTGATTTTGTGTATTTGCCTTCACTCTCTTTTTTCTTTGTCAGCCTTGCTAGTGGCCCACCAATTTTATTGATTTCCCTGAAGAACCAATTTTTGGTTTTATTGATTCTTTCTTTTATTCTTTTTTCTCCCATTCATTTAACTCTGCTTTAATCTTGGTTATTTCTCTTCTTCTATTTGCTTTTGGTTTAGTTTGCTGTTCTTTCTCATGTTCCTGCCACAAGCAATTAAGCCCTTGTTTTTTGCTTTCTTCTTTTTTAATATAGGCATTTAAGGCAATAAATTTCCTTCTCAGCACAGCCTTTGCTGCATCCCATAAGTTCTGATATTTGATATTCTCATTTTCATTCATCTCCAGATAGCTACTGTTTTCTCTAGCAGTTTCTCCTTTGACCCACTGGCTGTTTGAAAGAATGTGTGTCCCCTAGAAAAGCCATGTTTTAATCTAAATCCCATTTCATAAAGGCAAAATAATCCCTATTCAATACTGTATGTTTGAAACTGTAATTAGATCATCTCCCTGGAGATGCGATTTAGTCAAGAGTGGTTGTTAAACTGGATTAGATGACAATATGTCTCCACCCATTTGGGTAGGTCTTGATGTTTCTGGAGTTTATAAAAAAGGAAACATTTTGGAGAATGAAGGAGATTCAGAGAGAGCGGAGCAGAATGACATAGCCATGAGAAGCAGAGTCCACCAGCCAGTGACCTTTAGAGATGAAGAAGGGAAAATGCCTGCCGGGAGCTTCATGAAACAGGAAGCCAGGAGAAGAAGCTAGCAGATGACACCGTGTTCACCATGTGCCCTTCCAGATGAGAGAGGAACCCTGACTGTGTTCACCATGTGCCTTTCCAGATGAGAGAGAAACTCTGACTGTGTTTGCCATGTGCCTTCTCACTTGAGAGAGAAATCCTGAACTTCATCAGCCTTCTTGAAGCAAGGTATCTTTTCCTGCATGCCTTTGATTGGATATTTCTATAGACTTGTTGTAATTGGGACATTTTCTTGGCCTTAGAACTGTAAACTAGCAACTCATTAAATTCCTCTTTTTAAAAGCCATTCTGGTTCTGGTATATTGCATTCCTGCAGCTAGCAAATTAGAACAAAGAGTGTGTTATTTAATCTCCAGATATTTGTGAAATTTCTTATTCTTTGATGGTTATTGATTTCCAGCTTCATTCCATTGTGATCAAAGAAAGTGCTTTGAGTAATTTCAATTTAAAAATTTTATTTTATTTTATTTTATTAAATACCAAAAAACACCAAACAATTTCAATGTTTTTTAATTTATAAAGACTTGTTTTGTACCCCAGCATATGATCTATTCTGGAGAATGTTTCATGAGGACTAGAGAAGAATGCATATCCTGGTGTTTTGAAATGCAACACTCTATATATGTCTGTTAGGTCTAATTCATTTATCAGATTGTTCAAGTTCTCTATTTCCTTGTTTGTCCTCTGTCTGGCTGTTCTATCTATAGAAGAGAGTGGTGTATAAGTCTTCTACTGTTATTGTTGAAACATTTATTGCTCCCTTCAGTTTTGCCAATATGTTTCTCAGGTACTTTGGAGCTCCTTTATTGGGGACATAAACATATATGCTTGTTATTTCTTCTTGGTTAATTATCCCTTTTTTTTTTTTACCATATAGAGTCATTCCTTGTCTCTTATGATCTCTTTGCACTTAAAGTCTATTTTGTCTGATATTAGTGTAGCTACTTCTGCTTTCTTTTGGTTATAGCTTGCATGGAACATCTTTTTCCATCCTTTCATTTCCAATCAATTTGTATCCTTGTGTCTAAGATGAGTCTCTTGTAAGCAGTATATAGCTGAACTGTATTTCTTAATTCATTCTGCAGATCTATATTTGCTAATTGGTAAATTTATCCATTGACATTTAAAGTTATTATTATAAAGGCATTTCTTGAATTCATCATCTTATCTTTTAATTTTATTTGTCAGATCAATATATTGTTTTCCCTCTTTTCCTTTTTATCCTTTAAGTTACCCTTACTGGTACTTAATTCTGTGCCCTTCTTCAGATCTCCCTCTCCTGCCTTTTTTTTTTCCACCAGCAGAACTCCTTTTAGTATTTCTTGTAAGGCTGGTATCTTGATGGCAAATTCTTTCAGCATTTGTTTGTCTATGAAAATTTTAAACTCTCCCTCACTTTTGAAGGATAATTTGGCTGGGCACAGAATTCTTGACTGGAAGTCTCTCTCTTTCAGGATCATAAATATATCATACCATGCTGGTAATTACCATCTCTGGTGATGCTAGTTGAGTAATCAGAAATCACTCTTACGTGATTTCCCTTGCATGTAGTAGATTATTTTTCTCTTGCCACTTTCAGGATTCTCTGTTTCACTTTATCATTCAATACATTGATTAGTATGCATCTTGAAGAAGGCCTATCTGGGTTTATTCTATTTGGAGTTCATTGAGCTTCTTTGATTTGCATACCTCTTTTATAAAGGTTGGAAAGTTTTCATCTATAATATCCTCAACTAATCTTCTTAACCCTTTACTCTTCTCTTCTCCTTTTGGGACACCAGTGATTCTTATTTTTGTGAACTTTGTTTTGTCCATCATTTCCCTGAAATCCAATTCAAAATTTTCCATCTTTTTTTGCCGTTAGCTCTTTTTGTGTGTTTGAAATCAGGTGTCCTGTCCTCTAGTTCACTTATTCTTTCTTCTGCCTCTTCAAATCTGCTGTTGTGTGTCTCTAGTGTGTTTTTTATTTCATCTACAGCACATTTAACTCTGTGATATCTGCTATTTTTCTATTTACTCTTTCAAATTCCTCTTTATTCTCTTCTAGGGTCTTTTTGATCTCCTTTACATCATTAACCAACCCATTGATTTTATTTAGTAGAGCTATCAGAACATCTTTGATTTGTTGTTCCAAAGTCTGTGTCTTCACCAGTGTTTCAATTTGGTCATTAGGATGAGCTATATCTGTCTTCATCTTCATATGCTTAGTGATTTTCTGTTGCCTTCAAGGCACATAGATGCTTTGATAGGGTTATTTTGGATGTTGATTTCCTTCCATAGTCTAGAGATTTGTATCTGTGGGGGGGATATGGAGCAGTGTGCAGGGCATGGGGTGGGGCACAACAGTGCGGTGATGGGTCGCAGAGGAGGTATAGGCACAGGTTGGGAATGCCACGCTGGTGCCTGTGGGCATGGGGTGTGGGGTGCAGAGTTGTGGAGGTACAGTGCAGGGGCCATGGGGATGAGGTGCAGCTCTGGCAGGCTTTGAGAGTGCAGGAGCAAGGTGTGACATTGGAGACACAGAGATAAGGTGTGGCAGGAGGCAGATGGGGGACTGTGCTGATGCATGGGGGCTGGTGTGCAGGCAGTATATGGGTGGACAGGTGGCTCATGTGGGTGATTGGTGTGGGGTATGGGCCACAGAGGTCAGGGCATAGGGAAGGCAAGGCACAGTGTGTCCTTCACCAGGAGGAGGGGTCCAGGGGGTCCAGGGGGCCCAGGATGAGGATGTGTTGTGTGTAGGGGCACTGCACAGGTCATGGGGTTATGGGACATGGGTCAAGGGTGGGTGATGTCAGGTGGGTGGGGCACTGACATGTGTGCACAGCTGCAGGGGGGGTGGGGGCAGAGTGCACTCATGTGCAGGGCAGGGGCTAGATAACATAGATGCACATGTGAGCACCTGCCAGGTGTAGGAGTAGAGTGTTTGTGCCAGGGGAGGTGGGCGAGGGTGTGCATGTGTGGAGGACAGGGGTTGGGTGGGGTGCAGGGGTCAAGAGTTCTGTGCCCAGATGCATGGCTACCTTGTGGAGAGGATGTGGCTGTGCACGTACACGCGTGGGCAGGGGTGGTGGTGAAGCTTGTCCCAGAGGTCGGGCGCAATGTGAGGCCACTGGGCTCCTCAGCTTGCAGATGCCAAGCATTGTTGGATTTTAATTTTGGAAGGTTCAAATATGGAGATTATTGACAGGTCCTTAACCTGCTGCTCAACTGCTTGGAAAATCATGGATCCCTCTAACCCTCCTGAGAGAAAGCCCTCACACAGCTCCAGGGATCCTGAACCCTTCATTTTCTTCCAGGCCAATTCTCCCGTAACGTATTTTGCAAGCATGCTGACTTAAATTTCTTTTTCTCAATCATCTATCACCCTGTGTGGGTCAGGGTTTACTTGTAAGGCTGCTTGTTTCCTAGTAGGCAGTGTGACAACACCTCACAAGCTGGTGGACACAGCTTCACTGATCATGGCCTGCAGTGTCCAACACGGGGGCTTTACATGTGTGATCTGAGGATTCAAAGGCAGGGGAACATTTTTCTCCACAGTTAGTTTTCTCTATTAAAAAAAAATTTTTTTTTCTAAAATACTGATGTATAACCATTAATGCTGATTGTTGTGTGCACTGTGTTTTAAAGGGATATCAAAGGAAAGTATTAAAATGCATTAGCACCTGGTTACTATGTATATAGTAACCTTAATAAGAATTAAGATTCTTTCTGTATCCTTCTACTCTTGGCTTCAATATTTCACTTTTACTGGTTCTTTCGTCGCAGAACGCTACTGATAACTTTTCCTGCTGTTAGAACCTCCCAATTAGACCTTCTCTCACTTGAGATCTTGGTGACCAAACCCCTTATCTGTATGTATTGTGGGCTTGTTTCTCAGATGTTCCGGGAGCTGGCGGTGCTGAGAACTTTCATTATCTAGTTGACCATTATTTCCCTCTTTCTTCTCTTGAAGAAGTCAGGACGTCACCTTTTTATCCCATAAGACTTCATGGAAGCTAGAAAACAAAAAATATAAATATGTGTGTGTGTATATATATATGTATATATATAATACTGTGATACATACTAACTTGAAAACGGATTACCTGCTTCTTTTCCTCCCTAGGAACTCACTCTTATCCCCTCCTTTTTGGCAGCAGCCTTGCAAGTCATTGCCTTTCAAAATTGATTTTTGACCAAAGACTTGTAACTACGACCAGTGTCATGCTGGTAAATGCTTAACAATCAGTTTTCCAGGTGTGAGGTCAGGGAGTGGGGGAGTGAGGGAAGCCCTGACTTGGATATTTGCCATTTCTGTGGTATAAATATTGCCACCTGATTGGTTTCAGACTTCCACTGTGATGTCACTGTACATGAAATTGGAGATGACAACAATTGGCCCCTAAGAGCCAGGAAAAGCAGGCTCCAACACACGCTGGAACCCTCAGCTTACTAAACACAGTCTATTAAAATGTGTTAAACAATACATAATATGTTCCAAAATAGAGAAATTATTTACTTCATGTGGCCCCATCGGCCTTAAATTGAAGGGCTCCCACCTTGATTTCAGTCTCTTGCTTCCCACGATGGCTATGGATTACCTGAGTCCACTGTATACATTGTAAATCATTTGTATACACGTTGTATACACTGTACACATTGCAAATCATTTTCAAGCCCTAACACGGTTTAGTGCTATTAGCTACTATTTACACGAAATCCATCACCTCTTAACAGGACTGCATTAAGTAACACCCCTGTCTACCCTTACTGCATTATAATTGTCCCATTGCAAAGATTATTTCAGTTTAAAGCAGACATCGTATCTGAAAAATACACACTCAGGAATAATCCTGAGTTAAAGGAAGTGGATAAATTGTGGGAGGGAAATTGCCTGATTAACAGAGTTCTCAGGTTGTTTGTTTGTTTTTTTTTTTTTTGAGGTTCTATATTAATGAGATAATCAAGCACAGTAAATTTTCCTTTGAGACAAAATGAAAGAAGCCATTCAAAATCATTCAAAAAACTTTGGTACTTACATCATCTGCAGCTCTAGTTGTTCCTTTCCCATGAAGAGTTCCTGCAACATCCTCCTGCAGAAAGACATGTTTCACCACCCAAATGACAAACCTTAGAGGCCACGGCAAAGCCAGATATCTTGTATCCTCTGAAAGTCCAACATTTAATAGTTTGTTGATGGATTGATTGTTGTTAGCTAAATGTGAAAGTTTTGACTACATTAAGTGATTCTCTTAAACCATAGGGAGGGTTGTTTTCTAAACTATTAAAGCTGGGACATAAAGGCTGACAAATACATTTTTTCTGATGTGCAGATTTGTTGATATGAAAGCAATAAAAATGTATAAAATACTTAGTCATTTGCTGAACACATTGTCTTTCTTGAAAAGAAGTTGCATTATTAACGGGAAAATAGAGACTACATAGTATTCCAGTCATCTATTACTGTGTAACAAATCATCCTCAAACTTAATGGTGTAAAACAATAACACTGTTTTATTATCTCCATGGTTCAGCTGAGTGGTTCTGGTTTGGGGTCTCTTGCGAAATTGCAGTCATGATGGCTGGAACTCAGACAACTTTGCAGCTGATGGTTGACTGGGAGTATTTCCATCTGCCTGAAGTCTCAGAGCCTCTCCATGTGGTCTCGCTGTGAGATTTCCAGCACAGTGAAGTTAGCGTACCCATACTTTTTACGTAGTTGCTCAGAGCTCCAACTGCAAATGCCCAAAGATTAACTAGTAGAAGCTGCATGGACTTTCCTTACTTAATCTCAGATGTTGCACAACTTCAGTTCGGCCATATTCTCTAAATTGAGGCCTTTTCCAAAAGAGAAATAGACCCAACCTTTATTGTTTTAATTATTTTTATGCAATTTTATTTATAAGCATTCTATATTCACAAAACTTATAATCGTCCAAAGTATACAAGCCATGGTTCACAATATCATAGCTGTGCATTTAATCACAATCGATTTTTGAACATTTTCATTACTACAAAAATATTTAAAGAGAATAAAAATAAAAGTGAAAAAGAACATTCAAATCATCCCATAACCCCCATCACTCCTTATCATTTATTTATTTTTTATCTTTAGTTTCTTACTCATCTGTCCATAAACTGGATAAAGGGAGCGTCAGTCACAAGATTTTCACAATCACATAGTCACACCTTTAAAGTTTTCTAGTTATTCAATCATCTTCTAAATCAAGACTATTGGATTATAGTTCAACAGTTTCAGGTATTTCCCTCTAGCTACTTCAATACACCAATAACTGAAAAGGGATATCTATACACTGCATAAGAAAACCTGCAGATGAACTCTTGACCCTATTTGAAATCTCTCAGCCAAGGGAACCTTATTTTGTTTCATTTCTCTTCCCCCTTTTGGTCAAGAAGACTTTCTCATTCCCATGATACCAGGGCCGGGCCCATTTCTGGGAGCTATGTCCCACGTAGTGAGGAGGGCAGTGAGCTCACCTGTGGAGTTGGCTAACTGAGAGAGGCCACATCTGAGCAACAAAAGAGGTTGTCTGGGGGTGACTGCCATGGTTCATTATAAGTAGGCTTGGCTTCTCCTTTGCAGGAATAAGTTTCATAAGGGCAAACCTCAAGGGCCTGGCCCATCAATGGGCAGTCCCCAGTGCTTGCAAGAATGTCAGGTCTTCCCCAGGAGGGGAGCTTTAATATTTTCACTTTTTCCTCAGTCCCTCAGGAGGAGTTTGCAAATACTTTTTCACCTTCTGCTCAGATTACTCTGGGATATATCAGGGCATCACACCAACCTGTACACACCAACAGTATCTCACTCCCTATTCAATGTTGCATGTACTCATAGTGTTCGAATAAGCTGACCATAGAAGTTAAATTAGACATTGTGCTAACAAAAATATAAATTTGCACCAAATAAGTATCTTTTCCTTTAGTCTCACACAGAAGTTGAAGTTTTAATATATAGCCAAGTCATCCATAAACATTTAGTCTGATTTACCTTTGTCTTGACTGGATCAGCTTCATTCATATCTTTAATGGAAGTCTGATCACTTTTTCACTATTTTTAACTGTTGCATATGGGGTAATGCTGACATTCATAGCTGCAGAACTCTAGCTCTGAGTAGCAGGTGTCACACAGATACCTGAAGTTCCAAGGAACGACCAGGTTTTACACAAGGAGTATGAATTCAGCCTCTCAGAATTCAGAAGTGACAGTTACAACTTCAGAATAGATGTGCCTGCTGTAACAGCTCACAATCTAGAAGCATTTACAATAAGCCTTCCCCTGAGTTCTCAGAGTTTGCACATATTAGTGAGGCATTATAATATTTGCCTTTTTGTTTCTGGCTTTGCCCCCAGTCCTCCTTCCTCAACCATACTCACACTCAGCTTCACTCAGTGTACTTACAATAATGTGCTACCATCAGATAGTACTGGGCTATCCATTTCTGGGTCTTTATAATCAGTCTTGTTGAGCATTCTGTGCTCCTTCAGCATCAAACGCCCATTCTCAACCCTCTTTCTATCTCCTGATGGTGTATGGTCTCAACTTTAACTTCCACAATTCACTCATGAGTGTTAGTTCATTTTAGTCAAAACTTTACAGTATTTGTCCTTTTATATCTAGCTAATTTCACTCAGCATAATATACTCAAGGTTCATCCACACTGTTGCATATGCCGTGACTTTATTCTTTCTTAGCTGTACAATATTCCATCCTATGTACATGCCACAGTTTAGCCATTGACCATTGATGGACACTTGGGCTACTTCCATCTCTTGGCAATAGTGAATAATGCCAGTATAAATATTAGTGTGCAAATGTCTGTTTGTGACCTTCCCTTCAGTTCCTCTAAATATATACCTAGTAGTGGAACTGCTGGATCATATGGCAATTCTACACTTAACTTCCTCAGAAACCATCAAACTACTTTACAAAGAGGTTGCACTATTCTACATTCCCACCAAGAGTGAATGTGTGCCTCTTTCTCCATATCCTCTCCAGCACTTACAGCTTTTTTGTTTGTGGTTTTTTTTTTATAATGGCCACTCTAGTAGGGATGAGATAATAGCTCACTGTAGTGAGCTGTTAGGGATTTGCATTTCCCTAATAGACAGTGAGGTTGAGCATCTTTTCATATGTTTTTGAACATATGAAATTTGGATTTCTTCTTCAGAAAAGTGTCTGTCCATGTCTTTTGCCCATTTTTTAATTAAGTTGTTTGACTTTTCATTGTTGAGTTGTGGAATCTTTTTATATATTCTGGCTATTAAACCCTTATCTGATGTGTGATTGCCAAATATTGTCTCACATTGTGCAGGCTGCCTTTTCACTTTCCTGACAATGTCCTTTGATGCACAAAAGTGTATAATTTTGAGGAAATCCCATTTATCTATTTCTTTTTTCATTGCTTGTGCTTTTAGAAAGGTCTAGGAAACCACCTCCTATTACAAAGTCAGCAGGATATTTCCCTACATTTTCTTCAAAAGGTGTTATGCTCTAATATTTAGGTCTTTGATTGATTTTGAGTTAATTTTTGGATGAGGTGTGAAATACAGGTCTTTTTTCATTCTTTCGCTATGGTTATACAGTTCTACAAGCATGATTTATTAAAGAGGCTGCTTTTTCCCAGTTGAGTTTGCTTCACTGCTTTATCAAAGATCAACTGTCCACAGATAAGAGGGTCTATTTATGAACATTCAGTTAGATTCCATTGGTCAGTAGATCTACCTTTATCCTATTACTATGCTGTTTTTACCACTGTAGCTTTGTGATATGCTTTAAAAGTCAGGTAGTGTAAATTCTTCCACTGCCCTCTTTCTCAAGATATTTTTATCTATTCTGGGCACCCTGCCTTTCCAAATAAATTTGTTCATTGATTTTTCTATTTCTGCAAAGTAAGTTGTTGGATTTTAATTGCTATTGCATTGAATCTCTATAGAAATTAATTTCAACAGACTTAACGTCTTAACTATATTTAGTCTTCCAATCCATGAACATGATATGTACTTCCATTTATTTAGGACTTCTCTGATTTCTTGTACTTTTCTATGTGTAGGTCTTTTGTGTCCTTAGTTAAATTTGTTCCAAATATTTTATTTTTGGGTTGCTATTGTAAATGCAATTTTTTCTTGAATTCCTTCTCAGATTGCTCATTACTAATGTATAGAAACACTTCTAATTTAGGGGTATTGATCTTCTAGCTGCCACATTGCTGAACTCATTTATAAGCTCTAGAAGCTTTGTTATAGATTTTTTGGAATTTTCAACAGATATCATTGTGTCATCTGCAAACAGTGAAAGTTTTGTCTTTTTCCTTTCCAATTTGGATACCTTTTATTGCTTTTTCTTGCCTAATTGCTCTAGCTAGAATTTTCAGCACAATGTTGAATAACAGTGATGACAGTGGACTTCCTTGTCTTGTTTGTTATCTTAGAGGGAAAGCTTTCAGTCTTTCTCAATTGAGCATGATGTTAGCTGTGGGGTTTTTCATATATTCCTTTTATAGTGTTGAGGAAGTTCCCTTCTATTCCTGTCCTTTGAAGTGTTTTCATCAAGAAAGAATGTTGAATTTTGTCAAATGCCTTGTCTGACTCAATCGAGATGATCATGTAGTTTTTCTGCTTTTATCTAACGATGTGGTATATTAAATTAATTGATTTTCTTGTGATGAGCCAGCCTTGCATACCTGGAATAAATCCCATTTGGTCATGGTATATAATTCTTTTAATGTGCTGCTGGATTTGATTTGTGAGTATTTTGTTGAGGATTTTTGCATCTGTATTCATTAGAGAGATAGTTTGTAATTTTCTCTTCTTGTAGTATCTTTGCCTGGCTTTGGTGTTAGGCTAATGTTGACTTCATAGAATGCATTAAGTAGCTTTCCCTCCTCTTCAATTTTTAAAGAGTTTGAGCAGGACTGGTACTAATTCTTTCTTGAATGATTGGTAAAATTCACATGTGAAGCCATCTGGTCCAGGACTTTTCTTTTGGGGGATCTTCTTCATAGCAGATCTGATCTCTTTTCTTTGATTGGTTTGTTAAGGTCATCTATTTCTTCTCAAGTCAATTTGTTTGTTCATGCTTTTCTAGGAAGTTATCCATTTCATCCACGTTGTCTAGTTTATTAGCATGTAGTTGCTCATGGTAGCCTCTCATTATTTCCTTTATTTCTGTGGATTCAGTAATTATGCCCCCTCTCCCATTTCTGATTTTATTTATTTGCATCCTCTCTCTCTCTCGGTTTGTGTTTGTTGGTTTGGTTTGGTTTGGTTTTTGTCAGCCTAGTTAAGAGTCCATTGAATTTGTTGATTTTTCTCAAAGAACCAACTTCTGGTTTTGTTCTCTCTGTAATTTTCATGTTCTTAATTTCATTTTTTCTGTTTTAATCTTTATTTCATTCCTTCTGTTTGCTTTTGGATTAATTTGCTGTTCTTTCTCTAGTTCCTCTAGGTGAGCAGGTAAGTCCTTGATTTTTGCTCTTTCTTCATTTTAATTATAAGCATTTAGGGCAATAAATTCCCCTTTCACACTGCCTTTGCTGCAACCCATAAGTTTTGATATGTTATGTTTTCATTTTCATTTGTCTCAAGATATTTACGAATTCTCTTGTAATTTCTTCCTTGGTCCACTGGTTGTTGAAGAGTGTGTTGTTTAGCTTACATATATTTGTGAATTTTCCAGCTTTCCACCTGTTATTGATTTCCAACTTCATGTCATTATGATTCTGGGAAGACCTTTGTATAACTTCAGTTATTTTTAATTTATTCAGATTTGATTTGTGAACCAACATGTGGTCTGTCCTGGGGAATGATCCTTGAGCAATTGAGAAAAATGTGTATCCTGCTGTTGTGAGGTGTCATGTTCTATAAATGTCTATTAAATATAGTTTATTAATTGTACTGTTCAAAATCTGTTTCCTTATTGATCTTCTGTCTAGTTGTTGTATCCATTGATGAGAGTGGTGTATTGAAGTTTCCAACTATTACTGTAGAAATGTTTACTCTCCCTTCAGAGTTGTCAGTGCATGCCTCATGTGTTTTTGGACATTCTGGCTAGGTGCATAAATATTTATGATTGTTATGTCTTATTGATGAATTGTTCGTTTTATTAATACATATTGACTTTCTTTGTCTTTTTAAATTGTTTTACATTTGAAATATAATTTTACAAATATTAGTATAGCTACTCCCATGCTTTTCTGGTTGTTATCTGTGTGAAATATCTTTTCCTAACCTTTCACTTTCAACCTATATTTGTCTATGAGTCTAGAGTGAATCTCCTGGAGATAGTATATAGGATGGATCCTGTTTTTTAATCTATTCTGCCAGTCTATATATTTTTATTGGGAAGTTTAATCCATTAGCATTGAATATTCTTGCTGTTATTACTTCTACCATTTTATTTTTTTAATTTTGTATGTAACATTTTATTTATTTTCTTTTTTTACCCTTACTGATAGTCTCCATTTCTATACTTTTCTCCAGACTTCTCTCTCTACTGTCTTTTCCTACCTGCCTGTAGTACTCCCTTTAGTATTTCTTGTAGAACAGTTTTCTTATTCGCAAACTTTCTCAGTGACTGTTTGTCTGAAAGTATTTTAAACTTGCCTTCTTTTTTTTTCTTTTTTTTTTTTACATGGGCAGGCACCAGGAATCGAACCTGGGTCCTCTGGCATGGCAGGCAAGCATCCTTGCCTGCTGAGCCACCGTGGCCCGCCCTGCCTTCATTTTTGAAGGACAGTTTTTCCAGATACAGAATTCTTCATTGGCAGTTTTTCTCTTTCAATATTTTAAATATATCATACCACTACCTTCTCACCTCCATGGTTTCTTCTTAGAAATCCACATGTAGACTTGTTAAGCTTCTCCTATATGTGATGGATCACTTTTCTTTTGCTGCTCTCAGAATTCTCTCTTTGTCTTTGACATTTGACAATCTTATTAGTAAGTGTCTTGGAGTAGGTCCATGCAGATCTATTCTGTAGGGGTACGCTATGCTTCTTGGATCTGTGATTTTATGTCTTTCATAAGAGATGGGAAATTTTCAGTTATTACATCTTCCATTATGCTTTATGCCTCTTTTCCCTTTTCTTCTCCTTCTGGGACACCCACAACGTGTATATCTGTGTGCTTCATGTTGTCATTCAGTCCACTGAGATCCTGCTCATATTTTTTCATTCTTTTCTCTATCTGTTCTTTTGTGGGCAGAATTTCAGGTGTCCTATCCTCTAGTTCACTATCCTTTCTTCTGCCTCTTGAAATCTGCTGTTGTAAGTCTCCATTGTGTTTTTCATCTCGTCTAATGTGCCTTTCATTCCTGTAAATTCTGTCATTTGGTTTTCAAAGCTTTTGAGGTTTTATGTCTGCCCAATGTCTTCTTTCTGTCCTTCACATCTTTTGCCATATCTTCCCTCAACTCATTGGCTTGAATTTTGACTTGATTTAGCATGTTTGCTTGGACATTAATTAGTTGTTTCAATTCCTGTATCTCATTGGAAGTGTTACTTTGTCCCTTTGACTAGGCCATATCATTATTTTACCTATGTAATGCATAGTTTTTTTTGGTGTCTTGGCATCTGATTTTCTTGATTAGTTTATACTGGAGGTCATTTTCACTCTTTCCCCTATGGTTTCTTGCTGCTTAGCTTTGTTCTCTATCTGTTCTTTGGCATTCAGTCCAACTTATTCTAGACATATTGCATAGCTTCTATTTAACTAATCAGAATTATCAGCTCTTGTTTTTCTGGGTCTTGCCCTGCCTAAATGGAGACTTTTTTTGATGAGAGTCTCCCCAGATACAGTCAACTCCAATCAGATCTTCCCAGAGAAGACAGATCCAGATCTCAGGAAGAGGATGTAATCAGTATCAAGCTTCCCTGAAGATGAAACTCAGCAGATTGTCAAAGATTTCTGTGAAGTGTCTAGACTATGGTCTTGTCATAGCCTTCCCAGCAGTTTGGGCTTCTCAGCCTGAAGCTCCCCACCAGGGTAAATTGGTGTAATATCTTTAATTCTGAGCAGATCCTATACTTGCCAAAGGCATGGTAGAGACAGAGTTTGTTGTAGGAGGTGGACCTCAGCCTTAGCCTTTGGGCTCTGAATTTTCTGATTGAGGGCTGCCACTTGAGCTGGCTCCAACCCATCCCCCCTTTAATGGGGAAAATAAACCCTTTAGCTCACTTTCTCTAGTGAGCTACTTTAAAAAAGTATAATAAGAGGAAAAGAAAATCCATTTTCAGAGCCAGTCCCCAGCCCCCAAGGTTCATCTGTCAAGAACTGGAGCTGGTCACAGCTCAATTTGTCCTTTTCTTGGGGCACAGCCCTTTTCCAGTTTTCTGATCTCAGTTGACTCCAAAAGTCTCAGGGTTTTTTGTTTTTTGTTTTTCCATCAGCCTCACCTCTTCTTTGCTGGAGACACTTCAGGGTTCCTTTCCTGCTTGCTCTCAGTTTACCTGTACCTTGGACTTGTGTTCAGCAGTCCAACTTTGTTCATTAAAACCACAATTGGAACTTGGCTGAGCTGACCTCCCTTGCTCCCAGTAGACACTGCTTCTTTTTTCCCATGGAGAGGTGTCTCCAAATGAGCCTTCCATGCTGATGGAGAAGAGGTGCCAGCCTCTGGAGCTTGGGTTCTTTACTTACATATCTGTGCTTTCATCTTGGCTCTGCCACCCATTCCAAAATGGTGTATAATGTGTGTCCAGTCACAAAATGTCCCCCAAACAGTTGTTCCAGACACTTCTGGCTATACATTAGCTACTCTAAAGGAATAACTAAACTTCACACTTCCCTACATTGCCATCTTGTCCCTTTAATTAGTTTTTAAATTCAAATAATTGACTTCAACAAGTAAAAATATTTTGACATATGCATAAACCTGTGAACAAACCCCACAACCAAAAAAAAAAAAAATGAAATTATCAATTCCCCCCCCAATATTTTCTCATGTTCCTTTGTAGTCCTCCCTCCCTTTCTTCTCCATTCCCAGGCAACTACCGATATGGTTTATGTCACTATTGATTAATTTGTGCTTTCTAATTTTTATATCAATTGAATTCTACAGGCTGTACTTTGGCTGGCTTCTTTTGCTTAGCATGATTATTTTGAGATGCATCCATATTGTTGTGGTTATCAATAGCTTGTTCTGTGTTATTGTAGAATAATATCCCTTTGTTAGATATTCCACAATTTGTTTCTCCATTCAGATGCTGATATATATTTGCACCGTTTATGGTTAATGGCTATTACAAGCGAAGTTACTATGAACATTTGGCGTGGATATTAGTTTTGGTGTGGATGTGCAGTTTCCTTTCTCTTGGATAAATGCCCAGAAGAACAGTTACTTGTTTATGCAACAAATGTATGTTTAGTTGTTAAGAAACTGGCATACATTTTTCCAGAATGACTGCACCATTTTACATTCCCATCTGCATTCTGTAAGTAATTCATTTTATCTACATCCTTCCAGCATTTTGGTGCTATCACTATTTATTTTAATTTTAGTCTTTCTGATAAATATGTGTCATTGTAGTTTTAATTTACATTCCCCTACTGGCTGATGATGGTAAACATATTTTCATGTGCCTATTTGACATTTGTATATCCTCTTCAGTGAAATGTCTATTCATGTCTTGTACAACATTTCTAATTGGATTTTGCTTTTTATTGTTGATTTTTGAGAGTGCTTTACATTTTCTATATAGAAGTAATTGTCATATCAGTTATCTTTAAAAGAGAGTTAAATAATAAGAAAATATTATTCATGAGATAACCATTTATAATGCCCTTCATTTCCATCTGTCGTAGCTTTTTTCTTCTTTAATGGCTTCCTTTAGCATTTCTTATAGTACAGGTGTGTAGGTGAGAGACTTTTCCAGCTTTTGTGTGTCTGAAATGTGTTTATCTTTGAAAGTTATTTTTGCTTTGTATGGGATTCTAGGTTGACAGTTTTTTTGTCTTTTAGTGCTGCCAAGGAGCCTCTCCACTGTCTTCTCCCTTGAATTGTTTTCAGTGAAGAATCTGCTGTTATCCTTACAATTCTTCCTCTGAGAATAATATGTCTTTTTTTCCTCTGGCTGCATTTAATTTTTTCTTTTTAACATTGGTTTTGAACAATTTGATTACGACATGCCTTACTGAAGTTTTCTCATTTTTCTTGTGATTAAGACTCATTGAGGTCCTTGGATATGTAGGTTTACAGTTTTCATCATCTTAGAAAATATCCAGCACTTAGATTTTCAATTCTTTATTAACATCCGCCTTCCTTAGGGCCACTACATAGATTAAGTGTCTTAAAATGTCCCATAGATCATCAACTTTCTTTAAATATTTTAATTCATTTTTCACTGTATTTCATTTTGAATAGGTTCTATTGCCATGTGAAGGACATCAGTGTTGTCTTCTGTAATGTCTAATCTGCAATTAATCCCATCCAATATAGTTTTCATCCCAGACTTGTTGATTTTATATCTGTACGTTTGATTTGTTTTTGTTTCTTTGTTTGTTATCTTCTTATCACTCTTAACTTTTGGAATATCTGGAAAACAGTTATACCAGCTGTTTTAATGTCTTGTCTGCTGACCCTAACATCCCTGACAATTCTAGGTTGGTTTGAATTGGCTGACTTTCTCTTTGTTATGGATTGTATTTCTTGCTTTTGGCACACCTAGTAATTTTTTTATTCTATGAAAGCTATTATTAGTTTTCCTTTGTTGGGTGCTGGATATTTTTGTGTCCTGAAAATATCCTTCAACTTTGATCTGGAATGCAGTAAATGCCCTGGAAACAGTTTGACTCTTTTGGATCTTGTTTTTAAGACTTGTTACACAGGAACAGAGCAACATTTAGTCTTTGAGCTTTATTCTTAACTCCTGACAGAAGACCCTTCTGAGTGCTCAAATATCCATCAACCCAATATCCTATTAAAACTCTGCTGAATACTTGAGAAGAACACTGTGGATCTCCAGAGTTCTCTCTTGTGTATAATAGTATAGTTTCTCCTCCCTGGTATTCTATCTCATTGCACTCTACTGCCTTCATATCCCCAGTCTCTCACCTTCATCTCCTCAACACTGGGGGTCTGGACTTTGTCTCAGTTACTACTTCTTATGATGTGACCTGGAAACTATCCCAAGGCATTAAGGTGGGGCCATCATTGGATCCACCTCATCTAATTTTCTCCCATCTCTCAGGGATCTTTGATTTTCAATTCCTGACGTCCAGTGTCTTGAAAACTGTTGTTTCAAATATTTTAATGGGATTTTTTTTGTTTGTTTCAGGAAGGAGGATGATTCTAATTCTTGTTACTAAAACCTTGGCCACAGAAGAATCACTCTACCTCTTTATGGGAGAAATGTCACAGAATTTGTCAGCCATTTTCAAAGCAATATCATATAGTCATTATAAGAATGTATCTTTGAGACAAGGCAAAGGGAATTTATATTTTTTCAATATTATTATTCTTTATAAGCTTTTGGTCTCCCTCATATCAGTCCTACCAGGAACTCTGAGAAATAGCCCTTATTATACATTTCACTCCCATTTGACACATCCCTATAATGTAAACTCTTTGAAGGCTGTGAGCTTGTTGTATTAATAACTGTTAGCATACTCACAGCATAGATACATATGAGTAAATGCATGAAAAAGTGAAGGTGAGAGAACTAAGGCTCAGGCAGTTAAGTGAGTTATACAGTGTCACTGCTAACAATTGGCATATCTGGGGTTCAAACACAAGTAGTTTAACTCCAAAGTCTATTCTGTTGTCGCTAGTAGCCCTGTACTCAGCAAACGCACTAGGGACATTAAAATAAACAGAGCTGTCTTATGAGTTTAAACTCTGTTCAACTCTGTTGATGGTAGTGGCTTCTGGAAGAGTTGCTACAATAACTGTCTCGAGAAATTGCTGCTCAATATACCTCACATTAAAATAACAAAATCAGTGTTATGCAGGGACTGTGAGCCCAGAGCACAAAGAAATGATCCAGGACCTGCTTGGCCTTATAGACCAAGGGATAAAGAGCAGCACATCACTTCCTCTCTTCCTTATCACAGTTCTACCTCATTGCTCACCACTCTTTGAACATGACACAGAGCTTGTGTGATCTAGGAATCAGTGCTGTGTTTCCCGCTTTTGGAAAAGGTGCTATGGATATATTTGAGCAACTCATGTCTCATGTGCATCTTGTGCAGATATTAGGTTTGAATATATTCTTAGCAAATTGTATATATTTTATATACCTAAAATTAGGACTTTTTGAACTCAATATACAAATTGCACAAAAAGATGTGGATTTTATTAAACAAATTTTGAAGTAAGAAATCTTAATTCCTGGAAAAGTATGACATATGATCTTCCTAAGAGGCCAAGAAAATCTCCTGTGTTGATAAAGTCTCCTTGACAGATTGTGTGTGTGTTAGCTTTACCCATCTTTTTGTAGAAAGGTTCATCTATGTACTTTAAATGCAAAATAAGCAGTGCATTTATTTTTAACAGACTACTGCTGGAGTGAGAGGGTGCGATACAGTAGGGGAGTTGGACAAAATAGTAGTGGAGAAAAGACTTAACTGGAATTCATATTAACGAAATTCTAATTTATTTCTGCCATGAGTTATCTGTGTGGCCTTAGGTCACTATTGCTTTTCGAGCCTCAGTTTCTCCAACTGTCAATTAAATAAATTAGATTAGGTAATCTCTACAGTCCTTTCCAGCTACAAAAGTCTGAACCCTATTATCTTATAAAGCTGATTGAAAGGAGCTAGAGAGATTGTGCACCAAGAAAAGAAAAACTGGAAAAAAATAAAGGTGAGAATTCAGTTAACGTGCCTTGGGCTGCAAGTAACAGGACTCCCAACTAAGAAAGACACAAACAACAGGGACTTATTTTCATGGAAGAAGTCCAGGTGTGGGCAGTTTCCAGGTTGGTTAATTCACATCTCAGCAATATAATGGCTCTGGGTCAGCTTTTCTGAGATTCTCCTTGCTTTCTTGTCATTGCTATCACAAGTCCTAGCCCCAATCATTATAAAATAACATTAAAAACAGGGAGAAGGATGGGCTTCTCATCATGAGTCTTCTTTTATTGAGGAAAAACTTCCTTTCCCTGTATGTTTCAATGGCTGAAATGAGTTACATGTCTATCCTTAAACTAATCCTTGGCAAAGAGAATGGAATTATCATGGAAAGACTAGACCAATTGTGTCCCATCTCCCAGGAATATGCTCACCTACTTTTGTATGTCACCAGGATTTTGTTTAACAAGTAAAATAGGAAAGAAAAACATGGAAAACTTTAATATGTCAAAGAACAAACTAGAAGCCAATTAAGAAATCTTGTACTTCTAAATGTAATCACCATGTAATAAGAAATAAACTCCTGGGGTAAGAAATACTTATTTAGTTGCCTTGAGACTAGGGTCAGGATAGCGTATGTAGATAAAATAAATGTCTTGGGCATCCAGGCAGAATTAGGCCTGAGAAGGAAAGGAGTTAACTCCGCCTGCATAACTATTGTGGGCCTCAGTTTACATGGTTTGTATAAAGAGATTTTTCTACTCTAGGGAAGGGAAGTTGTTGTTTTGTCTGTTTTTTTTGTTTGTTTGTTTGTTTTTTGTTTTTGGCATTCTAAAGATGATAGAGGGTGATGAAGTGGGTAAGAGGGAATATGATAGAGCAAAGCAAGGGGCAGAATTTTAATCTCAAACCAGAGACTAAAGTGGCACTCTGACCCTCTTCGGCTCCTCAAATGGTGCCAGTGGACAAGATGAGGTCAGTATATTCATGGATGTCTCCTTCTGTGTGTCCCTAGGAATTCATTAAAGAGCCTCAGGGTTGAAGAGACAGCCAATCTGAGAGTCCCAAGGGCCAGTGTATTGAAATATCCTGTTCATAGCCAGTAAAAAGCAGAGTCCTTCACAAATATGGTCGTTTAATAGCCAGATCCATCACCATAACATAAGAAAACTGATGTCACCACAGCATTCTTTCAATTAGAATGACTCACCTTGGTCTTAATTACACTTCTTCATTGTAATAATATTACATGAATGAGAATGTAAGCGTTCATCAGATTGTGAGCCATTGATTGCACACCATGTATGGAATGTTTGTATGTTAAGAATGTTTGTGCTTGTATGTTGTTTTGTCAATAAAAATATTTTTTTAAAAAAAGGGTATATCAGAAGACATCTTTCATGGAATCATCAGATTCCACTCTGATTTCATTTCTGGAAGAGTCATCTAAAAAGGGATAAAATACATGAGTAAAGATTAAGCCTAGATGTGGTAGTTTCACCAAAGGACTTCTGTGTTCCTCTACGAAAATATTAAGGTAGAATCACAATTCTAATGTGCTTATCCTTCTGGTCCTTGAAAATGGACTAAAAACAGATTTTATGGTCTTGCTATAGTTATTTCAAAGCTGGTAAATCAGAAGTCCATTTATTCCATATGTTTTCTGGAATAAACAACATCTCCTCAATGGTCCAATCAGTAGAGAGTTCTCTGCCTACGGATATTACACATCTTTCAGTTAACTCAGTTAACCCAATGCAAAATGCATCCCCTAGAAACACTTCCTATAGATTTTTAACGGTCTCTGAGACACTTTGGTTCTATAACCCAAGGATGGATTACACTCACCTGTGTGAGAGTTTGGATGAAGAATGCAATCTAGATATAGGATGCCGCTTCCACATGTTACCTTCTGTATTAAGAAGATCAAAACACTAGAATGAACATGATGAACGGAATACCTCCTATCAATTTAGCATATTCTTCACTTAACCATTTGAAAACATCAAAGCAACAGAAAGGACGTTATTTCAAAGATGGCACGGAATTTTCAGCTGTCCAATGAAGTTTGTTGCTGTGGTTCATGGTGAGAACCATCGCCCAGCTGAAGGAGCATGTCGCAGTTAAAATCTGGTTTGCAATGTGTCTTTCATTTCAGCAAATAACCTCCTTCCTGCCACTGTCAAAGAAGCTGTATAGAGTCAACTGACCTCTTAAAAGCGGGCAAGACAAAAGACAAGGCTAAAAAATAAAATAAAAAGGGTGGTGAGACAGTGAGTCAGTGGCAGAATTCTTGCCTGTCATGCCGGAGACCCGGGTTCGATTCCCGGTGCCTGCCCATGCAAAAATAAAAATCAGTACTGATACACTGGCAGCAAGGTTTCCAAGTTTGAGTCTTTCTACTAGACTGGAATGGTGTAAATCAATCTTCAGCCACCTGGCTAAGGGACAGCCCACCCTTTGATTTGTCTATGTCAATTTAGGCAGTTTAAATAGCAAAAAAAATATGGGCTTAGTAAATTGCTCATTGAATTTTTTTGTCAGATCAGGACTTTTAAGAATGAAAGAGAGCACTATTAATAATTATGGAAAGACAAGAAGCATAAATGAGACCTGTGCTGAGCAAACAGACACTAGGTCACTCTACTCAAATTAAAAATACAGACAGGATTGTAAGAAACACAAACAAATATACAAAGCGAATGTACTAAAACTCTGCATTTTATGGCCATTATGTCCTCTTGGAAACACAAATGAGCTAGCATGTGGAAATCCCCTTTCGGGCAGCAGTGGTTCATGTCACGTGCGTCCTTTCCACAGGAGGTGGAAAGTGTAGATGGGAGACAGCACTTCTCCAAATTATAGCTACAGCTAATAATTATAATCTAAGTACTGCTCTGGGGTAGAATGATACTTAGAAAGGATAGGACAGGTTAGGAGGTTTTGACTTGCAGCCTTCTATTTTGGTCACTCGTTCCTTCTTTGATGAGTGCGAGTACCGACGAGAAAAGACAACCTGTTCAGAACAAGTTGGGGCCCCCCCTTGTTCCAGCTGTGAGTCTGTCGTGGGAATGAAAGCTTCTCAGACTCCCCCAGCCGAACAGGGCATCTTTGTGGGGTTCCCACCAGAGTTGTTTGAGTGAGCTCACGCTTTTTTATAACTAAAACCATTTCCAAAGAGGAGAAATCCAGGAGCTCGTTCTGTTTTAAACCCTTTCAATGTAAAGCACAAGCTGACGCTAATTGAGAAATCTATTTAGCAAATATTTGGGGAAGAAAAAAACACAATGTTTTGTTGTTGTTGTTGTTTTGTTGTTGTTGAAATGTTTCCCACTCCTCAATTCCTCAAAAAAAAAAAAAAAAGGTGGGCGGGGGGTAGGTGCGGGCGTGGAGACAGAGCAGAGAAAAGGAGAAAAGTGGCTGCAGCTCAGTGAAACACCAAAAAATGCACATGAATCAATTATGAAAAAGAGAGGGTCCCTTTGAATGAGGAAAAGCTGATTGGAATTAAGATAGGCTTTGTTCCTATCTGCAAGGTACAAGGAGGGGACTTTTCAGCAGAACAGAAAAGGGGGATTTGGGACTGTTTGGCTGCTAATGCCATAGTGCTTCAGAGCCCATGTGAAAATTTGCTTCTGGCTATTAATCATCATTGTGCCCCTGCAAAGAAGCTGTTACAATGATGACTATATGTCGTTCTATTCCCACTGTAAGTAACGAATCAGAGAGCTGGGAAAGTTGGCTAAGAGCGGCTGGCGAACTTTTAAGCGGTCGAATCTATTTAAATAAATTTACATCACATTTGCTACTTTCTCTGGTATGGGAATCATACTTTAAAATGAAACAATATGCTGTGTTCATGGGGCCTGGTCTTTTATTCCCCTGTCTCTGAGCCTACTTTCCAGGTCAGCCTTTGCCAGTGCTGACAGCACGCTTTTCTCATAGCCTCTCCTTCTCATAGCCTTTGGTTGCTTTCAAGTTCAATTTAGCACAATAAAGTTGTTATGCATGACAGTTTGGAGAGCAGAATAGGTGGTGTCTGAGCCCGCTGTGTCGCTACAAAGTGGGTCCATTCTCTGTGGGCCGGCTCAGTTACTGGAGCCTTGCTGGTGGGATACAGCCTGGACTTCCAGACATTCCCATCCTGACGAAAACAATTAGCTTCAAACTGCACGAAGCGGTGGGGTCAGCCTCTTTTTGACTGAGACTGCGCCATTTAATATGCCGCAGTGGATTTCAAATTTCTGTTGATTTATCCTGTTGTGCTCCTCTTTTATGCGCTTTATTTACAGATGTGTAAAGAACAGGGAAAGTTGGAGTCCCACACGATTCAAGAGTTTTATTAGAAATCGAAACCATTGTTTTATGTTTATTTTTAAAAGAAATAGAGTTGAAACATGTCAGACTTAATTCCATTAGGCTGAACTGCCCAGAACAGAGCCCTGGGGTTTGGAAGACAGAATCTGAAAGGAAGTGTCTCCTTGGCTAAGCATCATCAACAAGCCAAACAACAAACAACCCTAAAACACCACTGCTGTCAAGCTAGTTTGCTATTGTGGTAGATTACCTAACCAAAAATTCCGCTCGGACTTAAAAGCGGCAGACCGTTTCATAGAAACGAAATGTAAGTTTTCAACCATTGCAGGCCACCATGCGTATTTGTGTATGTGTGTGTGCATATAGATGGATCAGATCAATTAGTGTTTAGTATTCACTGTTGTCCATCCAAGTGCTTACTGTCTTTAGAAATATCGTACAAAATTGTGTTGCCGCAAAACGCATATTTTTGTGATTTTGATACTACGGATGTGTCCTAATGCACAGACTATAACAACTTCTCTCATCCTTCCAAAGAGAATCCATGTAACAAAACGAATGTACATGTATTTTGAATTTTGCATCAGTCATCTGTGCCAGATTTATTCAATCTCTTAGTAAAATAAATCACAGTTGTCTTGTTTACTGATCTTGCTAATTATAGGGAGCAACCATCAAAGAAGCTTCCTCCTAGATTAGAAATTATCTGAAAGGCTATCTCAAAAGCATATTCCACTTCCCAAAAAGAGTTTATTATTTTACTGTAAGTTATTTGCAACATTTAAAATATTTTTTCACCAAAAAGGGTAAAATGCAAATTGTAGCCATGTCACATAATGTTTGTTCTGTGTGCCACTAGAGAAAGGTAAAAAATAAAAATCACACATAGAGAGAGTTTCTCAAAGTCCATTTTGTTTTCTAGCATACAGTTTAAAATAATTCTGAAATGTTTTTGACTAAGTAATATCATTAAAAGTGGAAATCTGTATGTAGCTTCAGAAGAAAAGTCAATTGTTCGCCCTGGTCATCTCTCTGCTTCTGCTATTACTTGGATATTATTTGGTATCATTAATAGAAAGACATTTTAAAAGACCCCATTTAGGGTAGTTTTTGGAAATAGAGCTGGACAGACAAGGAAAAATTGTGTCGGCAACGAAAGCATTACTACCCTTCTTAATTTTCAAATGGGAGTAATTTCTTTGCCATTCAAATGAATGAATACTCCAAAAATTGACCAGACTATTTAAGCAATAGCATGCATTTAAACAGTCTTTTGTTTTTCTTGAAGAAAGATTTCATAAGCACATAAAACAGTTTCTCCATATGAAAGCAGTGAGGACAGAGAGTGGTTAAATGTTGGGCAAGGAGGGTATGCCTAGAATTCACACACATGCACACACAGACACATGTGTGCCGAAGGGCCGCTGGAGTACAGGCTATAAAACTTAGCATATTATCTCCTCACTGGAATCTCCAGTGCAACTGACCCTAAAAATGGTTGTTTCCTCACCTCAGAAGAAATTCCCTAGAAAAAATTGCCAATTAATAAAGGAAATCAATGCTGGCTTGGGAGGGAAGTTTGAAGGATCGTAAAATGTTAAAATGATTTTATATAACTTTTACACAGAACCTGCATTTTGGACCGATGTATTTACATTTGTAGTCTCTACTTGAGAAATAAAATCACAGAAGCAGTTGTGAATAGGTTGATCATCTTCACTTGTTTGGCATTGAAAGCTGCTTTTCCCAAGTCAGATATGGAAGCCGATCTATGTTCAATTGCCCTAAGAGCAAAGGAAAAGAGAGAAGAGAAAAAAAGGCAGAATGGAAAGCTCACTATAGGAAGTGAAGTTGAAAAAAAGAAACAATACAACATAAAGGAGAAAGAAAAAAAACATTACTTTGTATAAAATAAGGCTATCATTAAGAATTCAATTAGGCAAGAGAATGCTTGAAAATGTAATTTTGGCAAATCGTTTGGTCAAGATTTGGTGCTGTTGCACCAAAAATAGCAACAGCAACATTAGCCAAATTTTACTAAAATTTTTGCTTTAACATGTCTTTTAAGTGTTTTTGTAAAAATACTTAATAAAATAAAATTTGTGATAGAATAAGCTTGGGATAACATGAGTTTATATCATAGCTTTTGCCATTTGCCTGCTTTATAGTCTCAGTTTTTAAAGGTCTTGAGGCTTCTTTCTTCCCATCCGTAAAATGGAATAATCCTCCCAAATACATGAGATTGCTGCGCAGCATCGGTGGAATGTTCAGTACAGGAATGTAGTATTCTATAAATATTCATTCTCTTTACCTCCGCAACCCTTTGATATAGCACTTGCAATTCTCATCCTCAGATCCCTCTGTTGGTTAATTATGAGTCAAATTTCCCGAAATTAAATTTCATGGAAATAGAGACATTCTTGGTAACAAATTTTTATCATAATGGATTCCTGTGTTTTAGACTTGAAGAAAACTGAGCCCATATAACTAGCTTTTATTTGGTTGTGTTTGGCCTTTACTCATGCTAGTTTGCTCACTGAAGCAAAGGAAAAAAGAGCTGACCAGAGGTTGCTCCATACCATTGCAGTGTTAGCTTCCCTTACGTAGACATGTGAAAAAAGAGAAAAAGTCTCCTCGGGCCTTAGTTAGAAACTTGAGATGTCAAAGCTAAAAAGACTCTTGGCATTATACAAAAGGAGAATTCTGCATCACAGTTAGTCTTGTTGCCCCAGGAGAGTGTGCTTTGGGGGAATAATGCTTTAGTGCATATGAAAAATACGAGAGAATGTGTTGAAGTACACACTCATTTCTTTACAAAACATGTTATCAGAGGCAGAGAAATCATGCTTCTCAAGTAAGAGACTTCATTCTAGTTAAAAAGTCTTGGGCCCTGGGTGAGCTGGCAGTGGGGGAAGGGGTGGGCAGGGTGCATCTCTTCTCACGCCTTGTTTGAACTTTGCTTCACCGATGTAACACTTGAACGTATTTGGGCAAACTTAGGGCAAAATTTTCAAAAGCATCTGTTCTCTTTCTACTTATTATACTTCATAAGTTTTCCAGGTACTAACAAAGAACTTGACCAAATGATTTGCCAAAATTACATTTTCTAGCATTCTCCTGCCTAATTGAATTCTTAATGATAGCCTTATTTTATACAGAGTAATGTTTTTAGTAGAATCAAATAGGCATATGTAAATCAGTACTATCAAACTGCAAAAACAGAAGCTTTTCTGTTGGAAATGCCACATATGATAGAAACATGGTGAACACTTTTTACTATATACGGTACATGGGGCATATTATCCTTTTTTCCAAAGTCCATTATTTTTAATGTCAGTTGATTATACGCCTTAATGAAGTGATTTTTGCATATTTTAAATATACAAGTCATGAAACAGCCTTTTAACTTGACTTTTAAACTCACTCTTCTTCCCAAATATTGGTATTAACCAAAAGAGATAAGCTACATTATATTCTGCTGATTTTCTTGTTTGTTTTTTTAAGAATAAAAGAGGACATATTTTCTTATATCTCCTCATCATTTAGCTGATTTTTTTCAAGACCTGTGAATATTGAATTAAACATATACATGTTAAATAAGCTATTCGTACAATATACAATCTTTAAACATTTTTTTTTTGTTTTTATGGGCAAGCTGTTAATACAGAGACATATGTGATGTTTTATATAGCCACATGCTTTACTACCATTTTTTAGATACGCACCATAACTTAAGTTGTCTTCCACACGAAGTTCTGGCAAGCTTCAATAGATTCATTAGTGGGTTTTTCTATACAACCAACGAAGCTCAAAGAGCTCCTAACAATGGAGCTAATCACTACCTCTTCCCTGACCCAAGCTGAGGTTTTCCCTCCTTTCACTCCAGACTCTTATTTCATTTCTGAGCAATTGGATTTCCGTGGCACTCCCAGAACAAATAAATATCTCCCTTTTCCCCTGCTTACATCTTTTGTGTATATTTTTTCTATACGACTGCCCGTATTTAAACTGGTGTGGTAATGGCAGGGTTCTTCAGGTAATCTTTCATTGGACATAAATGGTGCAGCATTAAAATGCAGATAATGTTACCTCAATTAGAGAATGCTGTGCAAAACTTGAAAAAGACGTAGCCAAATGTTTGGACTAAACAAGTAAGCCCATGTTGTTAAGAGTGGGGCTGGGCCAGTTGCATTGACAATAGATCCCTTAATGAATAAATGTTAGACTGTATCAACAGCCCTGAACAGACTTGTGGTTTGTGTGTGCATGAAGTGTAATGGTATCAATTGACTGGCTCTTTGTGGTTGCTATAAAGTACTCTTGAATGTGTCAATGAAGAGAAGGCCTGCAGACAATGAAGCCATGACAGCTGAATGTCAGCAGTGACCTTGAACCTAAACTGGTTTCGCCATTCCAGTGACTCCAGCTACAGTGAAGACATGCACTGGAGCCGGACCTTCGGCATTGCCTGTCATTTTCTGTGTTCAGATTCCAAGCACTTAAGTGACAATTTCACCACATTGCTAGACCCTGCTAATATGCATCAGTGAACGTTCACTTATTAGTGATGGGGCAAACAATACGTTCAGCATTTTAATCAGACATGCACTGGCATTTAAAAATACAAAACACAAAGCAAAACAAAGCTTCATTCTCGAACAAATGTTTCATATAAGCAAACGCATACAGAGAAGACACCCAAAGCATGTCTCTTCTGTCGCAATGGATTCTTTGATATCGATCTTGCACTATATGGCATTACTGCACATACATTAGTGCACTCTTTATTGCTGCAAATAGCACATGATTAGGTAATTAAAATATGGCATCAAGGAATAATTAATATTTGTAATGCAGGGGTTCTTTAATGAAAAACAAAAGAATTCTTCTAAAGGTCACATTTACAGAATAAATGTGTCTTTAACATAAATGGAATGTTATTAAGCTAGGCTCAATATTCAGGAGAGAACTACAAAGCCTTTTGTGGCAAAACACTATTAATGAATTCAAGAAACTGAATCCCTTTGCTAATGCTGGAGTTGAGCAAGGTTAGAGCCCAACCACAACTGAATGCTCTGAATATATTCACTGTACTCTGCAGTGAAGACCTGAGGGCGGAGAGGAAGGGAACTGGCTAGGGGGAGGGAAAGATCGGAGGAAATAAAGGGGGGAAAGGAAGAGGGAAATGGTAGAGAAAGAAGAAGAGAAAAGATTTTGGTTGGTGAGAAACAGGTTCACAGCAGAGAGCAGAAATCCTGGCAGTTGGCATGCATTAATGTAGGAAGGGTGGCTGATAGAGTTTTTGGTGTTAAAATATGTTCTTAATATATAACACTGTAAGTTGATCACAATTCATTCTAAAGAAAATGTAATATTTGCTAAAAGTGGTCAACGTAAAGACAAACATTAACTTTGAGATTATGAAGGTTGGCAAATGCAAATTTCAGAAGTCATTGTGGATTGATGTGAGATATAATATAAGCACATATTAGAAGAATTCCATCTAAATAGCACATCTTGGAGTCCTATTCATCAATAAAATTGCTTTATGATTCATTATTTTTCATAGTAAATAAAAGTTTGTCACAACTATCCTCTTGTTTCTCTGGGGGTATCTCAAATCTTTATATCCTTTAAATAGTGGACTGCCTGACTGAATTTGTTCTTGTAAGTCCTTTTTACAGCATCAAGGGGGAAGAGAAGGATATATCTGAGTCTTTTATTTGGAAAAGCTGAATGTTGGCAAGGTTTTTTCAATAAATTTCCAAAAAGATAAGGTCACATATGTTGTAAATAAAATAAGAAGGTATCTTGGAAATAAACATGCTACTCTGAAAAATGTTTGTTTTCCAAAACACTGGACATAAGGTTTACTGTTTATTTATTTAGTAGAATAATTAGTAAAAGTGAATTTTGTCATATGATACAGTAGCACAGAACCAAAGATAAGCACATCATCCTGATTTCATATTTCAGTTATAACATTCATTATGTGAAAAATAACTGTAGAAAGATTATTAAACCACCCAAAATAATCAACTGAGCATCAAATATACATTCAAATATGACCAGGGATGATCAACATAAATTTTCCTAGGATAAAAAACGGACAGCAAAAAAATTTGGTAGGCAGGGAGGTTCTCTTTTGGCCTTAAAATCAAAGCACAATAAGGAAAATCAATACTGACATTGAAACATTTTCTTGCACTAACTTTTATGTACATGTGTCCTAGAAAGAAAATCCTTTGATGGATAGATTCAAAGATAATTTCCTGTCTACTCCTTATGTATTTGCAAAGGTGAGCATTCAATGTACACCTTTTTATATTAGTATTATCATTGATAGTTGATGTCATTAGCTGGAACCTGTAACAAGATCCTCTGCTTCATATGTTTATTTTTAATTGCAGGTGGCTCTGTAGTTTCATAGTTTTTCCAAGCGATAAGTTTTATACCAGGAAAAATAAATCAGTATCATCCAGTTTCATTTTGAATCATAGAGATTTGTATGAACTATATCCACTAGGAAAACACTGTTTAAAAAGTTTTATATTTCTATTGGCACTTAAAATGTATATAGATTCATAATTTTTCTGAATGCCAGAGAAATAAAGGAACTCTGCCAAGATGTTACATTCATCATGAAGCTACATCTCTGCAAACTTCTCCTATTGATATCAAAGCTTGACTTGCCTATTCACTTCCCTATAAGGCGGAGCTTTCAAAGATCTTGAAAAAGTTGAGGGTTAGAATGAACACCTATTTTTACTGCTACAGATATTTAAAGTAGGATGGCAATTCTCAAATGAGAATTAATATCCCATGCATGTAGGTTATGGAATTTAAGTTTAAATACGAAAGTAGTCAGAAATGAAATTCAGGTTAACAGGTCAACACAATGCCTACAGCTGAGACCCTCATTTTGTTGGCCTACATACATCAGCAAACCTGATTAAGCCAAATGTATGTGGTGATGTCTGAAAATATATCCTTCTTCATGAAATAGCTAAAGGGCTTATTTAGTAAACATCTGACTAGATTATTTAAGAAAATATTCTAAATAAATGTTTGTACTGATGAAGAAACGATATGTGAATATGATAGGATTTGTGATTTAAAAAATGTGCAGAAAGCATGTATTAATATGAATTAATCTTGTACTTAAAGGTGCACCCCATAAAGATGTATATCAAGTAGATTCTTCTCCAAAATATATGACATAAAGATGGATCATTTTACAGTATTCGTCACTCCCTTAAAGTCCCCTTAGCTTTTTGTTTTCCAAAAGATAAAGGGCAGGTGGAGAATTTGGAATTATTTGTTTTCAAATTTCAGCGGCCTGCATATTTAAAATTATCTTGACTTATTTAGCAAATATTTACTGAGTTTGTTATATGTCAGGTTCCATATCAAAAAGAAAAGAAAAAAGAACACTTTGCATTTCTATGGCAACTTTCATTCTTTCTGCTTGTTTTTAAACATCTGGTTTTGAACTCCTGCCTGAGTTGTAGCTCTGGGGAAAGCCTTAGAATGTGGATGAGTTCAATGTGGACCCCCGACCTGAGAGTCAAGCAGAAGCCTCTCACCCAGACACGGGGTCTCATCATTTTCCACAGATGGTAAAAGGCTCTGTGCCCCCTCCGTGCTCTTCTGAGGATGAAACAACCAATCTTAAGAACTATGTTCGCCCAGCTTTGAATTGATCTTGGACTCTGTCTATATATTCGAATTTAGATTCAAACGCTGGTCTAGGGCACCTCATGTTGCAGACACAGTCCTAGTTACTTTGTCATATGATGTTTTATGACACCTGTAGAACCGCTGTGTCAGGAAATGACTGACGCTCTGTCAGACCATCTCATTGTCTCCACGTGGAGAAAGCTGCAGTTCTAATACAGATGTCCTCACTCCATCCAGCCTTCGCACGGATTCTGCTGTGCCCAAATAACCTTCTGATTCTCAGTCAGCCCAAGCAGTGCCCAAATTCGATGAAAATATTTGTCAAACTAGAGTTTGGCTGAATGCATCGGGTGTGGGTTTGAGTCTTTGTTCTTCTCTTTTGAAGGCTCCTAGATGTAGAAGCCTGGAGAGAGTGGGTAAGGCAAGCTACACACAGCCTTGCACACAAGCAAAGGCTCCAACTCCCCCCTTTGGTTAATTCCCCTTCTAAGAAAATGGTACTTTTCTTCTCTGCAACAGAGGTGGAGGCTGGAAGGGACTCTTAGTGGGATTGAGCCCCTAATTTTAGTAAAGGCTTTGGTTAGGATGGCCGAGCAGAATTCGGGTTGGAACTGGGCTCAGCCAAGACCCAGTTCCCAGACACACCCGCTTCCCTCTGCATCCTCACCTCATGCGACGTCAGAGGGCAGGGGAAAGCAGTGCAGCAATTCCCGCCATGACACTTCCCGTCGAGGAGCCTATCTTTCTAAAAAGAGAATAAGTCAGAATAAAAGTTGAGCCAGTGCCCCGATATTCAATATGCTTATATGTTTAATTCGCTAGTTAACATTTGAATTGTTCTATCCTTCTTACTAAACAAAAGTTTTCAACATTTTAGAAAGGTAAGTTGGTTTCTCATATTGTAGCTCATGTTTCCCGCGAAATCAATCCACTTTAAAGGCAAGTTGGATTAAATTCATGGTGGATATTTTCCAGTATAACTGAAAGAATATTTACTCTTTTATTTTTGTTTATCTTAGTGCTGAATTACACAAGTTAATATTAAGCTTTATAAAAGTATATGCTTCTCTAAGTAATGTTTGGTACTTAGAGATGGAGGCAGATCGCTATCAATTAAATGTACATAATAGCAATATTCATAACACTACCTATTCTCACCTAAACTACACATTTTCAATCTGGCTTCATACATTTTCAAACAGAAAACTTACCTGCATTCCCTTTTGTTAGCAGAATATCTAAATCTAGCTTATATTTATATGTGATGGTTGCAGTATAATAAATATAAGTATTTTAGTCAAATTTTGATTTTGAGATTTTTATTCTGCAGGTGAACTTCTTTTATCATATTCTATCATGCTGTTCTTTAAAAATAATCCAAATAAACACATATATCTTCTATAAAATTCTACTTAAGATGCAATGAATTCCAAAGATAAAGATTCTCTTGAAAATGCTCTACCTGCATGTTTTGTCCAGTTAGTACCTAATTGATTGCATCAGCTAAAATTGGATACACAGTTTTAGAAATGGAGGTCATAGCATAACCACATAATGCTGAAGAGTAATTATTAGCAAAATCCTAAAGAGGGTTCTATTGTTCAGAAAGAAAAATGTAGTCTCATTTTACTTGCTATCACAAAAGTTGTATTAACACCATTGTATAGCAAAACACATTTGGAGACATCATGCAAATCTATGTGTCAGGTTTAATTATAAGCTACTGAGGAGACGTCTAATAAATTAATAAATAAAAATAGCAAAATTTAGCATTTAACTGCTTTTGGTCTAAACACACATGAGAATCACTGCTTATAAATATCAAGTGCCACTTAAATTATTAATCAATGAATTTATTGTAACAAGTTCTCTGAGAAGTATATGTGATGAGGTCAACTCCCTACAACGTGACCCCACCTTGAGGCATTCATCTGAAAACAGTGACACCCGTGATTTCAAAGTACTGAGAAATATGTGCATTAGGAAATATGAGATACTTTTGAGTAATTCAGGACACACTGTCGCTTGGGTGAGTATATACCATAGACCAAATCATGTCACCCAAACATAATGACAGCATACAGTAAAAGTTCAGTGAGACTCATCACATTAACACTAAGTCAGTGATGGCTCAGCCATAACAGAGTAGCAGGGGCTGCTGTGCTTCTGCCTTACTGGAACCACTGTTTTCCTTTGGGGCATAAAAAGGGGAAAAGGAAGGTCTCATGCCGATCAGGTCAATATAAATTCAAATAAATCGTCCCTCAGAAACTAAGAGAAGATGGGGCTTTAATGGTTGAGACATGGAGTCTTACTTTAACTGCAATTATAAAGTTTTCTACTTGTACAGTACCAAACCTAACTTACAACATTTTTGTTTGTCATGTTTACATGAGTATACGTACAAATGTATCTCAGGCAAACTCAATTTAAAAAAAAAAAAACCTTCTTGGCCTTTGGGCTATTTCTATAGTGTGTTTTCTTTGAATTGTTCTTCTCATAAAATAGCTTATTTATTAATTAGGCTGCATTGTGTTTGGGTATAAATATATATATTTATATATATATATATCTTTTCAAATGTCTGCGGAAAGTTTCTTTCTAAAATAGTACCTCGCTGCCCTCATTGCTGTGTTCTCTATCATAGGTAAGGCAAAATATATGAAAGGTCTCCTCATTGAGCTTGCATCTATAATGTGTGAAAATTTGCAAAACTCAAATATTTCAGACCCCGCACAGGTATTGCAGATTCTTCTTCTCCAGAGTCCGCAATAAATAGCGTCTTTTTCAATGTGTATGAAGTTTAAGAGCCAGAGGTACCTTACGAGCCTTTCCTGGGTAGGGCCTACACACGAAGTGGAGAGTAGAAAAGTACATCATTCCATCAAAGGGTTCTTGTTTCCTTTGGAATACTGTCATTTGGCATGCACCTTAGCCACATTAAGTCACTGACAGATAGCATAAACAAAAGTAGGTTTTACATTGCAGCCATACACAATACAGCTTTGTACAGCCGACTGAATGCATACAACAAACAAAAAATAATTGCAGCATTCTGTTGTCAAACTTTCTGGCTAGTTTATGGTGAACTCCAAACATATGGTTCCTTTTTCTCAAATGCAATTAACTTGAAGATAAAAGTAATGTGGTGCCATGAAACATACATGTTTCACCCCAAAAAGGAGATTGTGTGTTATCCAATAACAATGGATAAAGTCTCACATCCCAATTTTTCAAAAGAATGCAGTGATACCACTCAAGTATGCAAGGAAATGCTTGATGTGGCAAGAAGTACAATATTATTAATATAAAAAATGAAAAGTATTTATTTACCAATTTTGACAGTTGTCATGGACATCAATGTTTCAAGTGGCACTTTTGCAAAACAATTTGCTGACAGGGAACAGAAAGATTTCTTCCCCCTGTGCATTTACAATTTTTAAAAAAAGCATCTTCAATGTAACTTTTCTGCTTAAGAGAAAAAGAATGAGTTCTATAAAACAGCCCATCCAGTGCAGTTTCTATAAGAACAAATGAATGCAAGTGTTAACAAGGCTTAATCTTCCCTTTTGTATTTGTTTCTTCATTAAGCTCTAACTATGCTCTCGCTCTTGTACCCTGAAGATTTGATGTGAAGATGGTATGACAGGCTTGGCTTCTCCCGATGCAGCTGGCACTTCTGATGCCAAAAGCCAGAGCTTGTGGTAGTGGGACCGGGACAGAGTCGCTTAGAGCACAGTTTGCCCGTCAGTTTCCCATCCGCCTTGCAGTACAGGGCTCCCTCCCCGAATCCCCTTAATGAGAAGTGGAGGACAATACCAGTATTGTTGTTTCTACTTGCAATCTTGTGGAAAGAACAATCGCTGTTTACCCAAGCATTTGTATTGCCCAAATTCTGTCGATAATTACTTCTAGGGTCCCTGATTAACTCTGCTCTCTGCCTCAGCACAAAAAAGCTATTGAGATAGACACCAGACAACTTCTCTATCTCTTAGAGCCTCCTGAGCCTTTTAACAGTTTACCGAATATGTCTCAGTCTTCATATTTATCAGAAGAGAAGAATTGTATCTACATGATTTGCACTCAACTCATCTAGGGCTTGCGAACCATTTAAGACACCCGTGTACTTTGCAAGGCTTGAAAATCCTCCATCTACCCCATCTTCTCCCCTCTCTCCCCACCTCAAAATGAAGTTAAAAAGCACTCTCTCTTTTCAACTAATCGAGCCCTGAACGCAGGAGTCTGCCATAAATGAAAGCACATTTCAAGCATCAGTGTTTTTTCTAGTCAGTTTACCGCTGTTAACTTTTTATGGTGAAATACGTAGGAGAAAAATTTCTAGTTATTTAATTATTATGTGATTTTATGATATGCTTTTGTTTTTCAAGACCTAACAAAATGGAACTGTTGCCATGTCTATTTCCATGATACTGGTAATGATTTTAATCTGTCACTTCACTCCTGCCCCCCCTTCACGTCCCACCCCACACGCAGTCTGCTGTTAGCACTATGCAAAACACCATCATGAATATGCGTAATTATGGAGATTCATGGTAATTTTTCAGGGTTATCCGATGTGACGTTTATAGGACAGCAGCATACATCAATTTAAACGAGAGTGACAAATATCTTATCCTTTATATTTCTACAGTATTTTTAATATTGTCTTGGTCCCTCTCCAGGGAGTAGTGTGAAATGGGAGGAACTTGAAAAATAAAAAAATAAAAAATATTAAATCATCAAATGCTTTCCTAGAATACTTTTTAAAGACAAGTTTAAAAATGATTCCCTACCTGTTGAAGTTTAACAAGTATACTGCACGGAAATTTTTCTTAAACGGTACTTTATCAAGCATCTTACACATTTCCAAACTCACAACAGCAAAGACATGTGCCTGTGCCATCCTAAGATGAGACGGAATTGCCTAATTACTTTTAAACTGTGACTGCTTGCCTGACAGAATTCTTTGGCAAACATGGCCCACCAACTTTATCAAGCACAGGCATTTGAAACAATAATTTAATTGTGGCATATCTGAATTTTGTTCTAAGTCTGTTGCACTTCTTAGGGACTTGTATATTATCTTTATCCTAGAGACTAATTAGGACTAGCTTGACAATTTCATATTTACAATGTTTACCAAATAGGACCCCTTTTCCTTGTTCGGCATATTTGTGGTGAGCTCTGTACCATACTAATTACATTGAAGAAATAAAAAGCTCCACAATTTGATTGAGAGACGTCTTGAGTTTAAAAGTGAGTGAATGTGAATTGTATCAAGAATTTTAAATGGAGGGGCAATTAATACTTATTTCATATGCAGTCACTAAAAAAGACGAAATAACTGTGTGAGCTCAAGTCATTACAGCAGCCATATTTTTAAGAGTATTAACAATAAAGCCATTAAAAATTAGTTTGATTGAAAATGACCCACCCCATGCCGACCAACTGGATTCAGAATTCCTTTTTCTCAAGCATATACTTTCCAGATTTCGGGTTGGGGGTCAAACCTTCACAATTAAATGTTCCCCACCACTGCATTCATTGGTAGCACACCATCCTGAATACTCTCGGTACAATTAACAGGACCAACTGTGGAAATATACTGCTAATAGAAATAATAATGAAGGGTACTGGGGCATTAGTATGCCAGAGTAGGTTGGAGAAACCTAGTTTGCATGATGCATATATAATTGTATGTTACATCTAAATATCACTGTATGTTGCTTTAGAAATGATTACTTAGGAAAATACATTTAACCTCTCCCTTTTTTAAGGTTTCCATTTGATTAATAAATATGCTCAGTGGTGTATTAAGCTTGCAAGGTAGTGTCGTAAATGAATTTGTGTATTTGCATGTTTTTTAAAGGGGCACCTTTGAAGACACACAATTGCTATGTCTATATACACATAGAAAGCGAAGTGACGAATTGACTCAATCATCCAGATAATTCAAGGGAAAAACACTTTTGTCTCAATTATCTATTGCGAGCAAAAGTGAGGGGTTTAGCCTGAATTGTTCAAATAATTGCCTTGAGTCTCTTCGCTTTGCATGTGTAGACACATTTTACAATAATATTTATGTTAATATTTGCAGTTTCATACATATAAAGCAGAAATATTTCTACACGCGAGATGACCAAAATCTTTGCACAAGAACAATTTTTACTCCTTGGTTTTACCTGATTTTTGGTGAAGAGTCTGATTATTCATGTGCATGTTTAAATGTATGGTAATTGAATCAAGGCAAAAACTAGTTGGACATGTTGTGTTCATTTATTAAATGCTTGGTTAATAATCTGATTTGTATATATGAAACTGATATCTCACTATGAAAAGTTCATTGATAGAATCTGTCTAAAACTTCCATAATATATATTTCTAACCTGGGCATAGTCGTAAATTTATTTGGATAAGTAAATGCAATTCATATGTACACATAGAATAAAATGCAACATTAAAGCAAACAAACAAAAATTTCCAAGGAATGTATCCTAGACTGTCCATGTTTAAGATGTGTCATGGATAAGTTAATATTCATAAAGAAATCAAGTATGGGAGCACGTTTTCAGAAGTTCCATTGACACATTAAAATTTCAAATATGCAGCAGATTTTACAATGTTTTCTCCATCTGCACTGCCAGAAACAATAATAGATCTAATCACTGACATTTGTATTATTTTACCTTAATGTATAAAGGTAAAATAAACTTATAAACTTTAAATGTATAAAGTCTATTTTGAATGCATTTGGAAAATCTGTTGTGTTTATTAATACATGAAGGGTCCTAAATTTCTTCTGGGTCTGCTTAATCACTATTTGCTTGTCCTTATTCTGGTCCACAGAGGAAATGCATTCAAGAAAATGTAAAGCACTCTACTGTGTGTCTTCATATTGGCACTGTGTCAAAATATGTTTTGTTTGAACATTAGAAACTAAATCTGGGTTTAGTTTGAAAATTGTGAAAGTATTGGATTATGAGTGTCTGTCTGTAAAAACAATTAATACCTAAATGTTAAAAGACACTGGAATATTTTATGGATCTATTTGTCAATGAAAATGAAGTATCTATGTTATAAATTTAGTAGATGGGGCTCAGGTATAGCACTCATCTATAATTTCCATGTTTTATATAAAAGTACGTAATTGATGCTTACAGTTAAACCAAAATCTTCTCTGTCCTCATAAAAACACCTGGAGCAGATATAAAATCAAGCCTCTCAGAGTATTTTAATGCTCCAATATTGTTTTAATTTGTTCTAAAAAATCATGTGTCCGCCTCTAAATTTTACTGATGAAAAAAATCAACTTCCAGAATTAAATGGATCCATTTTATAAATACTGAGCGGGACCTTAATAGATATTTTTCTTTAGAATTGCTAAAGAGCACAATATAACAATTTGGTGGCAAACATCTGTCTGGTAATCATAGAAGATAAATTCATAAGAAATACAGGAAAGATATTTATTTACTGTTACTGCTAAGCCAGTCTTTATTTATTTTAGGAGATTTTTCATCTATGAGTGGAAAACAAACTTTCCTTCAAGAGGTCTGTGAACCGAATAATAAATGTCAGGTCTAAATCCTGTATGAAAATCAGACCGGTTTAATCCTGGATATTCTTCAGCATGCAAATGAAAACTAGAGGCTTCCCCGGGCTGGTTGTCGTACAGGCAGCCAATTTACAGACCCTGGCACAGTGAGTGTGTTATGGGGTTGCCGGCTGCCCCTCCCCCCTATCCTAAGTCTTGGTCTCAGCTGCCTGCCTTTCACAGAAAACCACAAACCAAGGAAACATATCAGTAATAGCACCCTGTAAATTAACTTGACATTTGATGCAGAAAAAACCTTAAAAGCTTACAAAAGACATTGAAAACAAAAGCACTCAGAACCCACACTACATATATTGTGGATTTAAGAGATCTAGAAGATGGTTATTCTATTGTAACCAACACATACAGCCTTCATCGTCTTTGTTAAGACACAATTCAGTTATTCTTTGTTACAGGCGTAATATCCACCTACCAAGAAAACAGTATTTTCCACCAAAAAAAAAAAAAAAAAAATCCTAAAAGTCCAACTGGTATTATAATAACAATTCAATCAATGGGTCTTCTTTACATTAAAAAAATAACATTATACATGCCTAGTGTTAAAAAAAAAAACACTAATAATATGACTGTATGCTTTCTTGGTAAATAAGGCATGTTGACATTCCTAAGATGTAAATACTGTAAGGTACGCTGGAGAATGGTGTGAATCTTGCTGAACATGAGATATTTACAAATACTGGTGTGTCTTAAAATTTTGCCATTCAAGAAATTTAATTTTTCTCCTGCTTGGAAGCCTCTGAATCCCTTTTATGGGGAAAAAAATGGTTCAAAGGGGGACTATTGATAAAATATTAAATGGTTCTTTGACATCAGCTGCACTGTGGGGCTAAAGTGAGGCACATGGCATATTTAAGCCATTAGACATGCAGGAATGCTAACATTATTATGCGTTATTGTGTCTGCCTCTGTGTAGCCCACCCCTCCTTTCCTCTCTCTCCTCTCTCTCTCTCTCTCTCTCTCTCTCTGCCTCTCGCTCACTTTCCCTCCCTTCTTCCCTCCTCCCCACCTTTCTCCATGTCTCTCCTTCTCCCTCCCTCTTCAGGGCCTGCTACACTGCAGCTTACAAATGTCTGGCCTTATAGTTTACAAGCACAGAACTGTACTGGTAAAAATGCATAATCTTAGCATCTGTGCTTCTTGATATTCATGGATTTATTTACAAGTCCCTGTGTTCTACTTTTTTTTGCCTGTTTCTATGGTTTATATTACTGTCATGCCCATATTCTTGTGGGAATTTCAAATAAGAATCAAGATATAACTGGCGAATATTCTGTAATGCAGTCTGCATTTCCATAATTTAGCTGTTTTTTAAAAGAGACCATTTAAAGAGGTTTATGGACTTAAGGATATATGAAGAGTATTTTGATTGGCTTTTTTAGTACTTCAACTGCTTAAGGTTCAGTTTGTGTAAAATGGATGTAATAAAATAAATTTATGTACATATATGTTCTTGTGTATATGTAAATGCCTTTAGAATGAAAAGTTCATAAATCTCAATCAAATTTACTGATTAAGCTCACTATATTCATATTTGGCAACATTAAGATATTTTACAAAAGGGTTCAAAGGTAAAAGGCTAGCATTTTATTTCTTCTTTTTTGCCTGCCAAACATAAATATTTACAAAGCAAGTACTCAGACTCCTGACTCCCCCACCCTCCACATACATACCCCTCCCGTAAGTAAAATTAGTTTAGCAGATGCCTTTTAGTATACATTACCAGTGCCAAAGAAATGGTCTTCTCTTTTAAGCTGTGAAGACACAAATTCTTTTGAATCATTTAATTAACATTAAAGCTAGGAATTTAACTTACATTACAATCATTTTCAATTCATTTCTCACCTATCTACCCCCTGCCCCCCAAAACAGAATTCCACCTTCAGATTATCAATGCATTTGTTTTTCAGGATTAATATTCACTGTTTCAACTTACTATTAAAACCACAGAAATCCATGTATATGCTTTGCTATTTGTAGCTCCCATTTTAATTAGTGCGTGTTAAACTGCCTAGACAGTGAAAGGAATGTATGAAAATCTTTCAAGACAGCTCATGGGAGAAATGGAATGGCGGAGGGACACTGCCTTAAATGGCCTTTTTTTACCAGTGTTCTTGAAAATTCTCCCTCTATGTAGGAAAATGTTAAATATGGGAACATTTTGATAAAGGCTTGTTATAGCCATAAAGTGTAGGGTAGGTGAAATACTCAGATTTTCATATGTACAGTTATAACACATGCTAAGCAGCATAGATTATTAAGCAAGATTCACTCCTTCATTGGAGCGGGAGGGGAGAAATTCACAGACAAGAGCTAAGCAATTCTGTTTAACACAACTCTGTCTAGTTGATTGTAAGGCACGTGTAGTATTTTTCCAAAGCTAGTCATCAATAGTAAAGCAATTTACAGCTCAGGATATTTTTTGGAAGATGCTCAGTTTATTAAGAGTCAATAAGATAGGTTGTGCAGAAAGATATACATGTATTTGCAATTCATATTTTCGCTGTGTTCCTATTGTGTTCTGAGCTTCGATCATGTCTGGGAGATGGGAAGCTGGCATGCTGTACAGGAGGGTAAGAGAGAAAGCCTCACATAAATACTTTTAGCATTTTCTAATTATCTCTATTTATGACCACATTTCTTTCCTTCTTTCTTCCTGTTCTTTTTTTTAACCCCAAGGAGGGGGGAGTGTGATTATAAGCGCAGATCATATACGTGCTATTAAACGATATTAATAATTCTTTTGGTCCAGAGGATGATGTTTTCATCCTGGACTTTTTAACACCTCAGTCCACCCATTCAAAGCAATAACAGAAAAATGAATCTGAATGTGTAGGCATTAAACATTTACATTCTCTACTCCCTGGTCATTATATACAGACTGCCATATTTTACACCTTCCCCTCCCCCACTAGGCTTTTGCTGATTTGACTTCATTTACATTAGCTCATTATGCATCAGGTCTTTGTTCTACTGAACGGAATACAGTACAGTGACAAAGCAAAACTTACAGGTCGGCTGGGACATTTTTCAGATTTAAGAATTAGGTTTCCCTACTTTAATTTACATTTAACTTCCCAACATTGTTTAAATTGGAGGCAAGGCTTTTCTTATACGATAACTATAGTCTATATGCAATTATTTTAAAAGTGGTTAAAATCACCTCAAAATGTCATTGGGAAATGACATTTAAGACCTTTTATAACAAATATTCTACTGCTACCTTGGCAATATTATCAGATTAGAAGTATTAAGGTGTTCTTTCCATGCCTCTGTCTGAATTTCTATGCAAGCCCAAGGAGGAAGCTTTTATCTATTTTATATGAAGTTCATTGTTTAGAGCTGTCCCTTATGGGTCTTTTTTTAAGGCATCAAACAACAAAGGTAATGTCAGTCTTTAAAAAAAAAAAGATTCCTTCTTTGCATTTTTTGCAATTAACAGGATTTTCTGATTTACAAACCAAATTTTCATTAAATTAGAAGAAAGTCCTAGCTGACCGATCACATGGAAAAATATGAAAGTTATATTGCGCTTTAAATGTCTAGCCCCATGGCAGTGCACAGTATCTTTTCATTTGTTGCAACCAATGGAGACATGAGATTAATCTAATAGAGCCTAAACACCCATTCACACATGAGAGTTTTTAACGGTACTAGTGGCTTAAATGCTACTTTGTATCACAGTTATATTTGCATTTATTTGAATTTACACAGTAGATATTCTTTTGAATACACAGAAAATGGGGAAAAATAAAATATTGGGGAACAAGCTTTTGAAAGTGGAAGCAATTTCTTGTTTCCTACTAAGATAATTGCCGTGTATGTTCAATTTAAGTTTCATTCCAGAGATTTTGACCAATTCACTTTTCTAATTTGTGTTACTTATCAAAATCTATAATCATGGATCCAGTGGCTACATGTCTGGACCAGTCTGTGGAAGAAAACCGCCTCATCTCATCATCTAGGTTCTGTTAAAGACTCATTATGTGACCTCTGGCTTCTCCCTTCACCTATTTGTGCCTTGGTTTTTGCATCTATGAAAAGGGAGCAGTTGTCCCTTACCTATTCCATTGGGCTATTGCAAAGCTTAATTACAATAAAATATTGCTCCTAGGGAAAAAGTGTTCTTTGACTGCAAGCTCTTATCTGTTTTTCATTGATTACTTTTTACTATACTGTGGGAAAATGTGAGGTTGTTTATTTGTCTATATTCAATCTCTTTAACTTAACTTTGGGACTTTTGGTTCTAAAGTTAATGAAAATAAAACATAAATGTTTAATTGGATTTCTTAGAGCTGGGATGAATCATCCAGATTTTGGCAATTTATATTATGTAACTTTGTTATCATCTACAAGATACTCTCTATGAGAAAAATTAGTTTCAGAAAATGGCTCCTGCAAAAGAGGTAGTACACAATAGCATTCAAAATGAGCCCAAGCCTTTAGGAGATTCAGCAAAGAATTATTACCCCAGTGGTACCTCAAGGGAAGCTAAATAAATAAAAACTTTATAGATTTCGCTGCTTTGAGAGTATCTTAATTTTTTCTTTTGAGTGGCCAGAAGTTGTACATAAGTAGTATAGGACAAAATACAACTCTGTTGCAAAAACCTGTAAGACGATGTATGAATGTTTACCCAAACTCAGTACCACTTCCAAAAAACATGCTGGACGCAATGAAGTCTATTTCCATTATAGGACTAGAATAATGTTTAATTTTTTTACATTCCCACTGAAACATCAGTTAAATTTCAGATTGATCAAAATTACCTGCAGACTCCCCGGATACAAAGTTAATCTACGCAATATTTGGACATACAGTGCTTGGAAATTTAGGCACATGAATATCATGCTCAAATCTAAATTACATTTTTTCAGACGTTCCCTTTTGTTTATTTGGTGAATGTTTATCGGACACTGAATATATGGCAGATATTTTTTAAGTTCTTGAAGCCTGGAAAAGGAGTGGATTCGAAAGCAAAGACAGTGATTACTTAAAAGTCCAACCAAGATCAAAGTCTATAGGTATTTAATGACTTGACACAACAGAACAGGATGAGCTTAAAAAATGTTCATGCATATGGTAAGCAGGATAACTGTTAACTAATATCCTGTCTCTCCCCAAGAGAGGCCATACCCCCTTGCCTTGCAGTAGGCTAGGCTATGTGAATGGCTTTGGCTAATGAAATATGAGCAGAAGTAATGGTATCATTTCCAGGGGGGAGCTTTAATAACCCATCCATATTTCACCATGCTTTCTTTGCCCTTTGCCAGTGTTCTAGATAGTTTCCGCTCCACCAGCCCGAGTCTCAGAATGAGGGCTACAGTGATAAGAGCAGAATATCCAAATGATCCACGAAGGATATTAGGATGAGAGAGAGAAAAAAGGAACTTTGCTGTTTAAGCCACTGGAATTTGAGGATTGTGTATTATCATAGTATAACTTAGGCTGGTAGTTCCCAGAGTATAGTTTGGGGACCCCTAGGGTTCCCGAAACTTTTTCAAGAGGTCCATGAGGTTGCCATTATTGTCATAATAATACAAAGACATTTTTTCCCCTTTTTTTTTACTCTGATTCCCTCCCAAATGTAAAGTGGAGTTTTCCAAAGACTATGTGGTGTGTGCTATTGTAAGAGATTGAAGCAAAATTGATCTAGGAATTCATCATCAAAAATATTTAGGAAATGAGGTCACTCATTATACATTTTTTTTGTTTCAGGAAATATAGTCATTTTATATAAAATTGTGTTATTTATGTTAACATGTGATAGATGTATCTTTATTTTAATTTAATACATATGTTAATTTTTTCTTAGTTTTAGCCCTTCATATGAAAAAAAAGCCAATAGATATAAACCACATCAAAATCTCTTTGGGAGTCCTAATAAATTCTAAAAGTATACAGGAACCAAAGACAAAAGTTGTACAATCACCAGCCTGCCCTGTCTACACTGACTGATACAGTAAGTCCCACCAGGAGTGTCTTATTATAACTAATTAAACCCTGTCGTTTGTGGAGCAATTTGGATAGACAAGCGATATATATAACCTTAAAAGTCAGTGACATTATTTAGTTATTTAACAGAATCAAATGGAATTTTTTCATGCAGTGTTAAAAAACCCAAAACAGTCCCTGCCATGCATCTGCCATAATAATTAGTCTTAATATAATTATCCATCTCAATTTCAGGAATTTTGTTAGCATTTGACAAAGTGAATTTTCCTCTTCATTCTTAAGAAGAGAGCGGATGTAATTTTTTGCAATAAAAATGAAAATAGATGAGCAAAACTGCAAGCCACCTTACAGATGGACAATTCGTTCAATTTATACAACAAAGAGAACGGAAGGGAGGTGAGCTGTGAGATGCTGCGAAAGAGTTTTTGGTGGCAACTCAGACGCATCCTGACTGACTACAGGCCATACCAGTGCAGAAAAATAATCTGAATTTAAAATGTTTGGGCTCGTCACGACTTTGTTGGGTCAGAAGATTTCCTATATCAGTCTACTGTTACTTACGTTTTCATCCATTAATGGGTTTCCCATCGTTTCAAGTGTTGATGTGCCTTTCTTCACAATAAGCTCTTGAGAGTAGTTTTATCTTCTATAGAATTTGCCTCCACCCCATCCCGGTGCCTCTGCCTAGTGCCCCGTGCAAGCCTGGGACTGCAGAGATGGGACTCTATAAATGCTGACATGGTAAATAAAACAAGATAACATCTCTAATTTCATAGCTATTGGCAGGCAATAAAATAATGAAAAAACTGGTAGGTGTAAAAAAAAAAGGTTGACTATCATTTCCTATTAAATTAAACATACCTATCGTTACATAATCTGTATTTTATGAAGTTTTAAATGGTTATCCAAGATAAGAATGAGCAGATCAAATCTGGCACCCATTTCCCTTTAATCTTGCTGAGCAGTAAAATTCCTTAAGCTGTGTTTTATTGTGACTGTTACACAGCGGTATTTTCAGTTGACTATGTCCCCCTCCCTGTATTACTGAGTTGAAGAAACTCAAAAAAAGGAGTCTATTCTCTCAAAGCATAAGATATCTTTTCTTCTGTAATTATCAACTCACTGGATTTTTCCTACAAATTCACTTCACTGGTCTCAAAAAAAAAAGCAGTTATCAGTGGGTATAAAGTTTGTATAGGAGTTCCTAGTTTATATATGTTATCTATGCTGTTTACATAATCTTGTCTGATCTTCTCAATAGACTTGTAAGATTATTATTATGCTTACCCCCATTTTATCAATGAGAGAGCTAAGCTTTGCTAGGTGAAGAGATGTGTTCAAGAACATATGTTTCGTAAGGGATGGAGAGAGAATTCAAACCCTGAATCAAATCTAGGGTCACACTGCTTTTTAAGCTAAGATATAAACATAACTGAAATTTCCTTTTAATTCTTCTATTAAGGAAGACAGTACTGTTTCCGTCAAGTGATTTCTAAATTGTATATACAGACAAACTAATCGTTATCCCACTGCTTGAATGAACGTGGACATAGGTGAATATTTTTAGGGTAAATATAGACAAGTAGAATTTTTGCATGACATTCCTGAGACGAATCACCTTTTTTAAAGTTCAAAATATTTATTTTTCATTTGATTCTTTATCCCATCTCTTCATTGAATTTCTTCTTTTTAAAAATGATTCCAATTATAAATTTGAACAAGAATAAATGTTAACTCAAATAGCTTGCCCTGGAAATAACCTGCACCTACTTACACTCGTACAAATAAAAAGAAAGGAAGAGTGTGGAAGCTCTTACCTTAAGATTTCTAGAAGGTTTACTGATGGCGATTCTTAACACAATAGTTAATCCTTTTGTATTTTCAGCAGGTATTACCATAAAAATAATTAATGGACCTTCCATTCAGATATTCTAGAAAATTATTTTAAAAATATTTTGTATATCATGATAATTCTCTAGGAAATCAGTTAAAACCCTGATGCCAAATCTAGAGCACAGAGTAATTTAAAGTTATAAGAAATGATAAATTCTATACCATGATTAATAAAAAGCAATAGATAAGAAAATGATAGATTATCTGATTACTAAAGGTAGTATGATAAAAGCAGAAGTTTCCATTCTTCTTTATTCCCAAAGAATTGGATATTTAAAAAGTGAAACCCAAACTCTCCAGATGATTTAGAGGCCATTTTGGAAGGTTTGAATGGTTTTAGAAGACAAGCATAGATGAGGTCAATGGAATCAACACCTTAGAATGAATTGCTATTCCTCTCCCTTTTTCTCTGAGAGTTTGAAATTATACCTCAGGTTTCTAAAGAAGTGTTCAAAAATTGTCAGTGTACTCTACCTCTTACCTTATAGGAGAATACAAACTGAGGACACTTAGTCATTTGATATTATTTCCTTACTATCTAAAAATTCATAGCATAACATTTCTTGGCATGATTTCTTTTTCTTCCAACTAACATGTCCTCGTGGTGCTTCCATCTGGTTAGGACGGCTGCTCTCAGGCATTCCAGCCTTTCCAAAATGAAATCCCTTAGTCTTTAGTAATGTCCTACATTAACTTCTTCTCCCAGTTTAAAAGATGCCTTATTAGTTTGAATGGCCGCTATACCCTTATCACCTTTGCATGTATATGAAGACCACATAGCAACCTACCACGAACTCTTGATATTATAAATTTATCATTCCTGGTTTACCCCCATGAGACTGTAGACTCTGTGAAGACAAGGACCTTGTCTTTGTCATCAGTAAATCTTCAGGTGCTCAATATTTGACAAATAAATTAAACAGATGACAACTAAGGAACTCAATGGTCTATAATGTGCAATCTGTAATGTTGTTAGGTATGGATTTGAATTTGGTGGGTGATGAGGTTAATCTGTAGGAGAATCAGCAAGCTCTTGAGTAAGTTTAGGAAACTACCTGCTGTTCACAGGGTAAATGGTTTCCTGTGGTGGGATTGTGAATCTTAGCTCTAGATGCAATAGATTTGCTCTAGAGCAAATGTGCTCTAGATTTGGCATCAGGGTTTTAACTGATTTCCTAGAGAATTATCATGATATACAAAATATTTTTAAAATAATTTTCTAGAATATCTGAATGGAAGGTCCATTAATTATTTTTATGGTAATACCTGCTGAAAATACAAAAGGATTAACTATTGTGTTAAGAATCACCATCAGTAAACCTTCTAGAAATCTTAAGGTAAGAGCTTCCACACTATTCCTTTCTTTTTATTTGTACGAGTGTAAGTAGGTGCAGGTTATTTCCAGGGCCTCATTATACTTAGTATTCTCAAGGCCTCAAAGGCCTCTGTGAAATGCAAGGGTTTATTATATACAGTTCTTCTCTCAGGAGACTGTGTGGTGCAGGAGTGAGGGCAGGGCTCTATAGCCAGACTGCTTGGGTTCCAGTTGCAGTTTGGGAGCTTTCTACCAATTTGACCTTGGGGATATAACTGTCCCTCACTTTCCGAGATCATGAGGCTTAAAGGAGTAATGCACAGAGAATTTAACACAATGCCACACAAAGTAGGTGCTCACAAAATTTCTAATTGATAGCCATCCTGCTGAATTTGGGCCTCTAATTTAAGAGAAATGCATTAGTTGATGAAAGAATGGAAGAGTGGCTGATGGAGAGTTACTTATATTTAGAAATCAACTTAGAAAAAATACTTTTTGTTACTAGAGAAAAATCAGAACTATTAGAAGTTACAATATAGATATCTATAATCAAGGGTAAGTTAAGTGAAGATTTTAATACTTTTTTACTATGCAACTCTGTGCTGTGTGACTCAACCCCACTAAAAGCCAGCAGAAAGAAAGTACATACATTTCTGTTTGCGAAAATGTCGAACAGAAAAGGTTATCACCATCAGTGCCTGAATAATCAGTGTAACTTCAAAGCAGGAACTGTTTATTTTTATTTTCAAGGCATTAAATACTTCAAAACAATGAATTACCCACCTCCAGCTTCAACTAGAATGTGAGCAATTTGCTTGCCTACATTTAAAAATAGGCACAGAGTATGTCTAAAATTTTAGTTCGATTCTTCCCTTCAAGTTCAATTACAGTGGGTCATAAAATCCTCAATGTAAAGGGACTATTGCTTGAGCAGGAATTTATTGAGTTAAGTAAAATAATCTTTTCACATTAAAAGAGTCAAATCCTAGAGCATATCTGTGAATTTGTAAGAAATTTAGGCAAGTCTGCCATGGGTGATTTAAATTCACTTCCAGTGAAAAGAAATACAGAGATATGACCTTCCCAAAGAAGTAAACAGCTTCTATGAGACAGAGGACTGTGAAAATGGACGTATCTCTGGGCCTCATTCCACAAAGCACATCCAGAAGTAGGAGCTCTCCTTAAGTGGGAATCACAGTTGTGGAAGGAAAGATCGCAACCTTAAACCTTATCAGTGAACTAATGACCATATCCAATGAGTACTTTCTTGTCCTTATCTAACCTGTCTTGCCTTTGCATGTCATATTACTGTCTTCTCCAATTTTTCTCCTCTTCCATGATAGCACTCTTTTGAAGTTTACCTCCAACTTCTCCAGCCATTTCTTTTCACTCATTTTCATAGGTTTCTGCTCTATGCTTCCTTCTTCAGATCTTTTTTCTTTCTATTCTCAAGTTAATCAAAATAGGCTTATTAGCTGCAACACAGCAATATCCTTAATGTGAAAAATTCAAATTCCTAATCCCAACTTGCAGTCTCCCGTTTAAAAATTTCTGGGTCTGGGAGAAGGGCAGATGGTTTCCTGTGGTGGTGTTGTGAATCTCAAAGACCTCATTATTCTCCTCTGTGAAATTCAAGGGCCTATTATATGCCTCTATCTAGAGGCAACATGGTGGAGGAGTAAGGGCAGGGCTTTACAGCCAGACTGCTTGGGTTCAAGTCTCAGTTTTGGCAAGTGAGAGTTATGTGACCTGGAGGATAAAAATACCACTACTCACTTTCTGAGACCGTGAGCTTAAGAGTTAATATATATAAAGGAGATAATATATGGAAAGATTTTAGCACAATGCTACATACTGTATGTGCATTTTAAGAAGTTTCTTGGGTGATTCTGATGTAGATCACAGCTTGAGAACCACTGCTGTGTTCTCTCCCTGGATGGGCTCATCCACTCCAAGGTCTCCAATCCACTTGTAGTTTGATTATTTAAATTCTCCAGTGGCTTCCCTTTGCAGAAGGTGCTGCATCATCTCACCCTTGTTTGCTTCTCCAGCCTTCTGCTTCTCTTCATTATCACTAGGAACCAGTCCTATTGAAATTCCTACAGGTATTCTCTTTGGGCTCCCAGCTTTCCAACTCCTCACTCTTCCTAAACCATCCTTTTTCTTCATGCCTCTTTGTCGGACTCAGCCAGTGTCAGCCTGGATGTCAGTTCCTTACCTGATCGTGCATGCTTCTCCTCTAAGTCCCCATAGCACTCTGAATATCCCACATCTTTGTACTTATCATACTTTAGTGTAGTTGTTTGTTAATTTATTTCTATCCTCTATCAGATATCCCCAGTACCATGTTCTGACATATATTAAGAAAGTGCTTAATACATGTAAATTGATGAATAAACAAACAAATGATAAATAAACTCACAGAAATGTGCTTCCACTTCAGACCTCTTCCCTAGGCCTTCATACCAAACTGGACATGTAAAAATGAATTCATTATCTTTCCCCAGCAAAATTGTTTCCTCTCCCTCTATTCTTTTCAGCAATACACATAAAAATCTGCCCAACTGCTACTCCCAGAGAGCTGGTTATCTAAGACTGCTGGATTTCCTTTATCCGCATTTGCAGTGTGTCCACAGACTTTGCACATTAGGGATAGCCTAACCCAGGAGATTTTTCCAAAGTGTGATTATTGAGGTTTGATTCAAAGATGCTATTTTGAGTGCACATGTTTACTTTCCCTCCTTACTTAAACGCTATTGCAAAACCAGTAAATAAGCACAAAAAGGATTGAACTCATAACAGTCCTGAAAATTGGTAGTCCAAGTGACTATCTGAACTATGGGAAGCAGGTGGAATCTCTTACATTAATAGGCAAGCAAAAGTCAGGGGCTCCATCTTAAACAAACACAGGAGAAAGCTGTAGGAGAAGGAGAAAGGGAGAACTGCTGATACTCACTATGGAACTGCAGAAAGAATCCAAGGGAGCAGGTTCAGAGAGCGGAAGTGAGAAGTAGGATGGGTGGGTGGATGGCAAAAGTGATTGATTGAAAGATTGTCTTGGGGCAGTATGAGCAATCTCGACTGATCATAAGTTTAACTTGGATTTCTTGTTAAACTTAGAGACTCTAAGTCCCTTCCCTGGACACTCTGGCTCAGTAAATATGGCAACATAACCCAGGAATCTGGATTTTTAACAAAGGTCCCAGGTGATTTGTATGTAAACAAGTTTGGGTAATATTGGAATATGGGCAGCTCTTTGTTCAGGAACCCCACCCCCACACGGATCTATATGGCTACAGGATCAGCATTTACCACCAGGCGTGAAATCAGATAATTTCTAAAGAAATTTAAAAATTATCCAGGTGCCTAGCAGAGATAGTAATGCCGCAGAAGAAGGATATCTTCATTCAGGCATTTCTGGAATGCCAGATAGTCTCCTACCTGAGCATCTTAAAATGAGTCCTGCCCGACTACCTGCTCCAACCACACACATAGAGATCTCTATTAATCTCCCATTCAGGGAGATCCATTCATGTAACATTCATTCCCATTCATGTAACATAAAATCCCATTCATGTAACAGGGAAGATATTTATAGAGAAATAGATAGGGACTTAGTCATATCAATGCCTAGACCTTCAATCTCACATATAAATGAAAACAGAAACTCACCAAGCATTCGAGGAAAAAATGGACAGCATATAAGAGCAAGGCAAAGATGAATAAGTACAGTAAAACCAAACAAATCACCCTGAAAAAAAAAACTAACAGAAATGTGGTAGATGCCGAAATGAGTCACCTAGATCCCCCTTCAGGAATGAATGATTGCTCCTCAGCTGCTGGGAGAACAGTCAGCACAAAGCCCAAAGGAAATTGAAAAAAAGCCACCTCCCCTAAGGTCAAGCCCCCTCCTAATGAAGACCACATCCAGTGACTGTCAGCATGGAGGTGTACAGTCCTGGCCTCCCCACTCTACCTTGGGTATCTCTGGAGGGTCATCCCAGCCTCAGAACTCTCTGAAAAGTCAGCTGAGATTTTCTTTGCGATTTCACTGCAGCTCAACTTATTGCTCCGGTCAATTTTGCTTCCTTCTCTTCTCTTCCATCAGTGTTGGGCCCAAGGACATTCCCTAGTAAAACTTCATCATGCTAATCTGCAATGAGAGATTATTTAGTGAATTTAAGAGAAGTATTAAAAACTAGTAATTGACATCCTCGGGAAGATTTATTAAATGCATGTATAAAACAAAAACAGTCAGCTAGGGAAAGGATGAGAAGGAAAATAAAGCATTATTGGAAATTAAAAATATGATATTTGACGCAAAAAATTCAGTAAAAAAGCTAAAACCAAGTTGAGAACACATCATACAAAGAGAGGAACTATAGATGACAAAATAAGAAAAACTTATGAGACACAAAGCATTACTTTAGGAGGTCTATTATTCATATAAATACACCTGAAAGATAAAAAAGTGGTTTTTCTAAATGAGCGGAGTATAAACAATCAATAAATAAAATGATTTTAGAATAAAATGCAAGAGCTGGAGAAAGGCTGTCTACAAATCACAAGCACCACCATATGCTAAGCAGAATGAATACAAAACACCTGTAACATATATATCTTATAGAATTTTCTGAACACCAAAATTCAAGATACATTCTTAAAAGTTTCCAATATGAAACAGCATGAGTTTAAAAAGTGTTTGAATGAGAATGGCATCTCAATACTGGATGTTAGGAAAAAATCACATAGCGCCTTCGAAATTTTGGAGTTAAATATTATTGAATTAAAAATTTTTATACCCAGCCAAACTATAAATCAAATGCAATGGGGGATAAAAGGTAATTTCAGTATGCAAAGATCCGGAAAAAGGTCCTGATAGTCTTTCTGAAGAAAACATACTTGAAGATATACTCCAGTAAAATTAGGGAAAAATAAAAAATAAAAAAATAGAGGGTTATAGGATCTAAAAAGTTGATGCCATAACCCCAAGTGCAATGAAAAGAAATGTAGGATGACAGGCATGCAGCACGTGCAGAAGGCAATAATGTACCTATCTAAGTACAAACACGTGTGGGTATAGGATAAGGTAAGGAAGAGGAAAGAGAACCAAAAGACCTAGGCCAACATAGCAGCAGTCTTGGTCCACCACCAAGTGGTCAGTCAGTATAGATTCCCAGGAGGCATTCAGAGATCAGTTTACAGCATTCCCTGAGAAGAATCAGGTGTGAACCCTCTGTGCCTCCCAAACTACAAGGGAAGTGTTTCTAAGTTCTCCAAGTAATGCTCTTGATGCGCTCCTCACTAGGCTGTGGTTAGAAAGTAGTCCCTCCCGAGGGCCATGTCTCTAATTATCTATCTATAGAAGTTGGGAGATGGTGTCTTACCCTCACTTTTTTTTAATTTTTTTTTAAATGCCGAAAAACACCAAGCAAACGCTTTTGATCATTCCCTTCTACATATATAATCAGTAATTCACAATGTCATCACATAGTTGCATATTCATCATCATGATCATTTCTTGGAACATTTGCATCTAATCAGGAAAAGAAATAAAATGAAAACAGAAAAAAATATTATACATACCATACCCTTACCCTTCCCTTTCACTGATCACTAGCATTTCAAACTAAATTTATTTTAACATTTGTTCCCCTATTATTTATTTTTATTCCATATGTTCTACTCATCTGTTGACAAGGTAGATAAAAGGAGAATCAGACACAAGGTTTTCACAATCACACAGTCACACTGTGAAAGCTATATCATTATACAATCATCATCAAGAAACATGGCTACCGGAACACAGCTCTACATTTTCAGGCAATTCCCTCCAGCCTCTCCATTACATCTTGACTAACAAGGTGATATCTACTTAATGCGTAAGAATAACCTCCCAGATAACTTTTTGACTCTGTTTGGAATCTCTCAGTCACTGACACTGTCTCATTTCACTCTTCCCCTTTTTGGTCGAGAAGGTTTTCTCAATCCCTTGATGCTGAGTCTCAGCTCATTCTAGGATTTCTGTCCCACATTGCCAGGAAGGTCCACAACCCTGGGAGTCATGTCCCACGTAGATAGGGCGAGGGTGGTGAGTTTGCTTGTTGTGTTGGCTGGAGAGAGAGACCACATCTGAGCAACAAAAGAGGTTCTCTTGGAGATGACTTTTAGGCCTAATTTTAAGTAGGCTTGACCCATCCTTTCACACTCACTTTTGTACTCTGGTATCTAGTCGACCTGCCTCTCCCTTGATTCTGTGGCAGGAAAAGCTGCTGTTTTAGCTTTCTATTGCCACTGTAACACATTACCACAAATTTAGAGGCTCCAAACAACAGAAATTTATTCTCTTGGAGTTCTAGAGATCAGTAGTCTAGAATCAAGTTGTTGACAGGGCTTTTCTCCTTCCAGAGGCCTCAAGAGAGACTATACTTCCTTGCCTTTTTTGGCATCTAGAGGCTACCTGATTCTTTGGCTTATGGTCCCTTTTTGTATCACTCTTGCTTCTATCAGCGCACCTCCTACCGCTCTCTCTGATCTTCCTGCCTCCCTCTTATAAGAACCCTTGTGATGGACTACTTGGGCAGACCCAGATAATCTAGAATAATCTCCCCATTTCAAGATCATTAACTTAATCACATCTGCAAAGCCCTTTTAACCATTTAAGGTCACATACGCTCAGATTCCAAGGATTACGACATGGACATCTTTGGGAGACTATTATTCTGTGTCCCAAGTCCCATTTTAACATCCTGTTACTCATGTGTTGGTTTTGTAAGGGAAAAATATGTTTACTCTGTCTGTGATGAGCCTGTTGCTGATTATTTTGATCCTACTCTCCTAAATGGCTCAGTCTGTTAAACTACCCCTTCTTCCTACTGCAATTCTCCTTAATTCAGCCCCTTATCATTTTTTGCCTGGACCACATCAATGGTAAACTGTTTTGGTCTCTCACTATGTAGTCCATCTCCCTCCACCCCCCACGGTTACTGGAAAGAGTCTACCAAAAAGTACATAAAATGAAATGCATCCCCATGGCCTTTAGAATAAATTACAAGTGACTTGTTTTTGGCCCCTGGCTATTGTCTCCCAGCCTCAGCCACTACCAACTTTCAAAATGCACCCTAATGTACAGTCACTAAAATGACATACACTTTCCTAAATAGGCCATGTTCTCTCACTTCTCAACCTCCACTTTTCCCTCTACCTGGAAGACTGTCCCCTCTTCCTCCAGCTAACCTATTTCTATGTGTTCCTGAAGACTCAGGTCATACCTTCCATCTTTTCACATGCCTACCTGACTTCCCCATGCCCTTCACTTTTCTCCTACAAACTTCTTCAGAATGACTGAAAAATCTTCAGTTACAGCATTCATGCCTCTGTATTATAAGTGTTGGTTTGCTTGTCTGTCATTGTTAATAGCTTGTGAATTCCTTGAGGGTGTATCCATTTCTATGTCTTGGCAGAAGCAAAGCACACATTTATTGCTCAAAAGAATATTTGCTGGATGAGTGAATAAACTGTGACATGCTTTGTTTGGCCAATCGCCTTCTTATATCTGTTTCTCACTACTTAAATCTGCCAAGAGAATTTTCCCCACATATCTCAGCGGACAAACTTGTACACATGCACGTGCACAAATCACAGTGTCCCACATTCTGTTCTTACTGTTCAGTTGACACAAGCCAATTAACAATGCTCAAGGGCACAGCATATACTCAAGTAAAAATAGACTGAAATTTTGTCAAGGAACCAATCTAGAAAGGAAAATGGAAATGTATGAGAAGGGGGTGCAATTTTCCCAGGAAAATTTCTTTAAATTTTACTCTTTTAAATTATGAGAAAGCTAATGTCATCATCATCATCATCATCATCATGTCTCACAACTGTATGGCATGTTATAGTGTTCACAAGTTTTAAAATCCTCACTCCATTTGATCCTTACACCCGGGTGTGATAAACAGGTTAGAAACTTGTTGCCCCAATTTTAGAGACAAGAATACAGAAACCTGGGATGAAGGGGACAGGACATGGGGGATGCAGGAGTATGTGTTGAGTTCTGGAAAGGACTTCACACGGGGTCTCTGAAAAAATGGTCTCTGAAAAAAATGAGACCATTGCTAGCTTAATGTAAAAACTACATGTTGTAAAAATGGAACAGTGGGCTCATCTGAGAGTTTGTAAAAGAACTGATGCCCAAACTTCACTATATACCAATTAAATTAGAATATTCACAGTGTTGGGATGTACCTCTAGCATCTGTATTTTTTCAAAGCTCTTCAGATGTTTCTAATGGGCAGCCTGAGTTGGGAAGCGGAGAGTAAGAACCCAGGTGTTCCAACTTTAGCTCAATGGTTTTTACACTACCTAATGCCAAATCACAATAGGTTGTCTGTATTATATCACACCACCAATATTGGCTTTGATTTGTTATTTCTGTTATGTTGCTTCAGGGGGAGACGAGGGTGAAGGTTTGTATTTGGTTCCACTGAACTAATTAATATTTTTTTATGGTTTTTAAGGGAAAGGGTGGGCTAGTCAACATTTAAATAGAATTCAAAATTGAAGTTAAAGATTCCTGAGTTCTAAGCATATTTTCTTGGCACTTTGCTAACTAGACAGGGAAAATGCAAGAAATAGAGATAACAAGGATGATTGTGGAGGGAAGGGGAGTAAGGTGGAAGGATGGGGAGGCAGGTGTGGTATTTGACAACAAATGTGCTCCACGTCTCTGAGACAACACGATAGAGTGATTCCTTATGAAATCCAATCCAGATGCTGCCACTCAAGTTATTTGACTAAAGTTCTTAATCCTCCCCCCTTAAGCTTCAGCTCTCTCATTTGCACAAGGGTATACCCATGTAGCTTAGTTGATCACTTAAAATATTAGATCCTAGAAACTGAGTGATGAATGTGTTTCCAGGTCACTGCCTTAACAGACTGATTGGTAGGAAATGTGCAGCTCACAAGGACAGTCCGGGGGATAAGCAATCGTTACACAGCTCTTTGAAATATTAATAGCACTCGTAAAAAATGTTGCCATGCACATGCTTTCTGCCAAGGTAAACTGTAATTTACACTTTTACCCTAGGCATAATTGTTAGTTTATCCTTTTTTCTGTCCACACCCATCTATTCCTCCTTTGGGCCTCAAAGCCACAAGAGTTTCCACAAAAGTAATCTTTAAAACATATATTTACCCTCTTATTGACCCCTTAAACTAGCTCTTTATTACTCCAGGGCATTTTAAATTGTTCTAAACTTGTTTTGGTGAGTGTGTTCCTCCCTCTGTAGGTATTCATAACCCCCATTAACTTCCACAGGAATCAGTGCACATATATCAAAGTTGAAACCAGGCCCTCATAGGTTTAAAGCATGATGAAAATCTGTGTATGATAAAATAGAAAGTAAGAACTGAATTCTGGGAAAAAGTATATGAAAAAATGAGACCATCTCTAGCTTAGTTAAAGAAGTTTGCGCTTATGGATAACTAAAATGGCATACCAGCCTCGTGGCACTATGTCCAATATATCTTTGGTCTCAGGTTATTTAGTGTGAAGTGCCCACGTTATGAAATGTGTGTGGGTAACTGTCTCACAGACTATGCTTGGCCCATATTTCTTGGCTCTGTGTTATAGATCCAGAGGCACAGTCACTCTTTTGACCAATATTCTACCTCTGGGTAGAATCTGATCTTACCTGTTTATTGTCAGGTTTTTAAGCTATGTCATAAACACTTGCAAAATTTGCATATATAAGTCTTCCGACAAATATGCCCGTGAAAATTGGGTAACAGAGTTCCAAACAGCCCAATTTTTTTCTTATAAACCCAGATCTGTGTAGTGCATATCCTCTCTATGAATATCACTAGCAGGCAAATACAAGCTCTACATACATATTTCGGTGATCCTTTGAAATGCTTGCTTTGAAATACCAATATATCATACATACAAATAAATACACTAATTCATGCATGCATTTAATGATATGAAGTCAACTCTAAACCCCACAGCAGTAAGAAGGGCGGTATTAAAATTCATTTCCTTTTTAAAAAATAAGTGTTGTGCACTTCTCAGATAAAACGTGAGAAAATATGAACCTAGGTGATCTTCAAACATAGTTTTAAATAAATGGATTTTTACTGAAACATAGATCAGAATGGTCATTCTGAGGAAATTTGGTAAGGTATTTCTTTAATTGCACTAAGGTAGTGTTTAGTCATTAGCTAAGAGAAGAATATGGTATGAATAAGACATTCTTGATGGCAAAGTTTCAAATGTAGCTATCAGAATCACCCAAGGAGCCTCTAGAAAGTTGATAATTTGGGAGAATATTTATTTCCTTTATGTAGGAAATTACACTGAAACTAGATTTGAAATAAGAATTGTAAAATTTATCAGCTATGTATGATAGCACATAGATGCTTTAATAATATGATTTTAAGCACATGTGATTTGATTTTCCATCCCTCAGCCTGTTCAAATGGAGCAGAATTGGGCTATTTGAAAATCTTAAAGTGTGTCACCTTTCTGCATTCTCTTGAATTTCCACCGCACATTCTCCTTTCGAGCAGCTACAACCTCTCTCTCCTCCAATGAGCGGAGCCACCCAGCCCCAAGTACAGAGCGTTTAATTAAAGTGGCTAGTCAGTGGCAACTGCTTAATGAAAATTTAAGATGCCTTTCTTAATATTTTGCAATAACCATAATATTTGATACCATTTATTCTGCTCCTATCATAATCCAAGACCTATGCCAAATCTTTTTAAAGCAATATGGCTAATCTTCAAAAGGATTTTGCAAAATCATGAATTTTACAAGTTAAAAAAAAGTTTAAACAAGCAGATGGTCAGATGGAGAGTATGTGTGTGAAGGAGTCAAATTCACACTCAGGACCACTAGCCTCTGGCAGTGGCTCTGTTTTTCACCCCCTCCTAGACCCACAAACCTCACAAAGAGGATACCTGCATCCAGGCCTTGCCTTTGATTGGGAAAAGTCCCATGGCAAAGGACTAAGTCATCAAATTCTCTAATTTAGCCCAAACTATAGAGCCAGTTGAAAGCTACGCAGTCAGCAGGTGCTGGGATGCAACTGAGTGAAATGAGGTCACATGAGTTGTACCAGAAACCAAACTCAGATACCTAAAAATGAAATTTAGTGTGCACAACTCCTCTCTTTCTTCAAAATGTGAATATAGACACTTCGGTGAAAAGAAGATAAAACTCTATAGTGAAGAGCATGACGGCATCCCAGGGGAAGGGTTGATTGTGATATAGGAGCCATCTATGAAAAACAGGAAAAATCACATCTTCTCTAAGTAACAATCTATTTATAAACTGTTCAGTGTCCTTAAATTATACTTAATAGACTCCTAAACCAATATCGTGGCATTGAACGTCATAACATGTTTTTGTTTTTGAGCTAAAAGAGACTTTGGGGAATCGTTTAGCCCAATCTCTCGTTGAATACAAGGAGAAAACAGTTATTTGTATTTTGTGTAGATAGGACAGGATTACCATGACACCTAATTGTAAATTTTTCCATTTCACCCAACATAAGAAGATTGTGTTGGGAATTACCTTTTAAAAAAAGCAATTATTGTGAAAAGGTACCTCCTTTGTCACCCCACATCTTCTGGTCTGTGTCTGGCATACATACAGTATAATGACTACTCTGGGTCCAATGTAAAATAAGTAAATCTTCTTTTTACTAATTTCTTCTATTTTGTGGCATTCAATTTAGAATGCAAATTGCACTTACAAATTACAATTTGTCCTCATTTCCCTGCTAAGTATAATTTCTGAAAAGAAACAACCCTGTCTTACTTGCCACTGTCACCAGAACTTAGGAGAGTGCCTAACACATACTGGATGGTCAATGAATACCAACGCTTCTGCAAAAAACAAGAAAAGATGAATCTTGAAACTGAGACCTGCTTCTCCTCACTATCTTGGTAAATAGTCCATTCCCTAGTCTTCTCAATTTTACCTCCTAAATGGCCCTTCAATCCATTTCCACACCATCCCCTGGTCCAAGCAATCTACTGTTAACTCTTGCCAGAAATAAAGTGAAAACCTCCTCCTGGGCCCAGCCCATGCACTCTGACTTGACTCGGAGGAACTCTCCATGTATCTGCAGCTGAGGCATCCATGCCAAAGTAAGAATCAGATTAGGTCACCCGTTTTCTCAAAACACTTGCACTTGCTCTTGGGATAAAGACCAAAGTTTAGAAAAATCCCTGGGTAGTTTGCCTCCTAATTCATCGTGTGTTTCTCTCCCACTTGCTCTCTGAACATCTACAATACTGGCTTTCATTCAATCCCTCCTACTCCAGCTTCCTCCCTCCAGGGTCTTTTCTAAATGCTTTTCCTTCTCCAAAGTTCTCCAGAGGGGAACTTCCTCATAGTCCATCCTACTCAGCCTTGTTCTGTCCATTCTTGTCACCCCTACCTCACCCCAGACAAAACTTGGTGGCTTTGTTATGCTGAGTATTGAGTTGCTGCCCATAAAATAACATAGCTGTTTTAATCATACATTTGTTAGTACAATGATTTAAGTAATGCCTGCCTCCTCCACTTTTTCTGAAACTTTGTGAGAGGAGGGAATCACAGCAGTTTATTTAGATTTTTTCAATTGGTTTTTAGTTTCTCACTCCCCAGTATGTTTTAGAAGCTAGCACAAGTCCTAGCACATATTAGGAAGGCAGCAAAGATTTTTTAATGAATGAAAAGAAAAATGATTTGATGAATGACTGTGTTTAAAATCAACCCTCCTCTGACCTCTGGGGGTCATCCTAGTAGAATTAATGAATTAATATTGATGGAATATTGCTATAAATCTAATAAAAATCAATAAGTTTACATGTACACTGATATATTGACAATTTAAGCGGAGAACTGAATCATTAACTCTGAATAAAACTGCACTTGTATTGACCAAATCTCCAAATAACCTAAAATATCTATTCTTCAACTTATTGTTTTTTTAAAATGTGGATAGCCCACAGTTCAAGTGAAGACTTAGAGACTCCCAGGCACCAGACTTGCATTGATAGGACTGAATAGGCTCCACTCTCTCGAAATCTGCTATGAAGTAGCAAACCATTTTCTCAATTGCAGAATAGTGACAGATTTCATATAAAATATAGCTCTCAGCTTTTCTGAGTCAGGGAACTCTATTTTAACAATGGTTTTAGTGGGAAAAACTGACTCATGTTAAATCCAAAGCCATGCAATATCTGTGCTATAGCAGGGGTACATTTTATTTTATGATTTAAATAAAAACATTTCTAAAATCACGTATCCTATGATAACAAGATTCAAGAAAGAGCCTGGGGTTATTGGAACACGTGAAATTCAAGCTCAAAAAGAATTTAGTTGATTTAAAATTATTTGAAGACTATATGAAAGTAAGGAATCTCCTTCTAGCTTCAGTTTAATACCCGCTGTTACTATGGGGATACAAGGAGCTCATGAAAAATCTTTGTATGAGATGATTCATATTCTTATATAGAATTCTGCCTAAACTCTATGTTCACTGCATGAATGACTGTGACTAAAGGATACTTAGTTATTCATTAGTTCTTGTATAACAAACATCACAAAGATTTTTCAAAGTTATGCTAAAGCAAAGCTGTGCGTATTATGGTTCATCTTAAAATGAGGAAATGAAACTACTAGTGTAACATATATAATCACATTTACATCTCCCAAATAATTAAAACACTATATCCAGCCACTATGTATAGACCACCAGTTATTATACACAGTTAATTTTGGATACTTCTTAAATGAAAATAATTTTAAATGCTAAAATCAAGGGAATAGTTAGTGAAAGTTATTTTCATGTTAAATGATCTTTGGAAGTTCCAATTTATTTAAAGACTGGACACAATTTTACAACCATAATCAAATAATCTAAATGATGCAAAATGTTTCACTATATTTTCAGATGCTATGCATGTAAAGGATGTTATGGTGATCTTGAAATGAATTTTTTACATCTGGACCTCCATTTTACTGATCACTAAACTAACACTGTTAGGAATTAGCTTTTGAAAACAGCAAGGTTTCTAGATCTAAATGATATAATCAATGGAAAAGAGTACATGCCCCAACAATATAGCATAATAAGTATGAATTTTCTGTTATTTTATTTCCTTCACCTCATCAGGGAGATATTCTCAGTGTGACAGTCTCCAGGTTCGAGCGTCAATAAATTCCATTTGTTACTGGAGGCCATGAGGAAGGTCAGAAATTTTGATATCACATCTGACCCCATTGACTCAAAGTCCTTTAAATGCCATGCTCCATAGAGAGGTGACATCCCCAGACTTGCTGATCCTCTGACTTTCTGGGCTTCAGCTTTGGCTCTTTTACCGGATGGACGTTGTCCATTTAGAGTGACCCGGCCGTATCTACTAGGCAGTTTCTGCCTTTCAGCAATGTTGCCATAACCTGGCAGATAGGACGTCCTGCTGGTCTAATTTCTAGCATTATTCCCAATAGCCATTTTGGTAGTAAGTCAATAAGTTCTCTTCTTTCTAAAATGCGCATTTTAATAGTATTATAGAAGAGTTTTCTACTGTCAGATGAACAGGCTCATTGGTGGATCACCAAACAGTTTTACAGGAGAAGCTTCTTTTGGTTCGCACAGCAAACCTCTAATGCAAAGCGATCCATGCAGATGGAGGGATATCTGTATTTCTCTATTTGTAAAAGACGTGATAAAATGAATAGTCTAATTTTAGCATTGTTGTTTCCAAATGGGTTTGGAGTGAATTCTACTTAAACCTTTACTGTTGATTCAAATATTCTTCAGTGCCTTTACTGAGCAAAGATTCAAGTATCCTTGTCCCGAGAGTATAGTGGCTTAAATAAATAGATACTAACAAGGAAAAGGACTCTAAAGAGATGGGATATACTGCAAAATTATTATTTAATAAGAAGAATACCTTAATTATTCTAGTTCAAACCACCCTAGCTTTTAAAAAAGAAATTGAGGGAGGGAGGAGGGATGAAATAGAGCTTCATCTTTATATAAGGAAAACTTACTTTAAATCTGGAGCCTTGTCATCAACATTATTATGTAAAGAAGATGTAGGTTTTAAGAAAAAATAAATAAAACTAAAGAGGCAGTATGTGTAGTGGTTTAAACACCTGACTCAGGAGTTTAACTGCCTGGATCTGAACCTTCCTGGATCTACGCCACCTGTTTGCTGTGTGACCTTGGGCAAGTTACTTAACCTCTCTGTTTTTGGTTTTCTCATATAAAATAGAGATAAGAAGAGTGCCTACATTGTAGGATTCTTATAAGAATTAAATTAGCTAAAACATGAACTACACTCTAACTGACAGTACTGACATAGAATAAGCACTATGTATTAACTATTATTGTTAACAATTTCTTAATTATAGATGTGGCTCCTCAGGATATGGGGGTGGGGGCAGGAATATAAGAAAATATTATAGATAAGTGCCTTTCTCCACTGGCCAAATTCTCCTCAGTGTCACAGTTCAGGGTTTTAAAAGACAGCAAAAAGGGAATCACAACATAGTAGGAGAAAAAACAAAATTTCTAGTGCTTGGGTAATAGTTACAAACTCTGACTGTAAATTCAGAGATGCACATTTAAATCCTGCTCTGCCGCTTACTAACTGTGCTACCTTGGAAAAGTAATATAGCCTCTCTATGCCTGTTTCTTAATTGGCAAACTAAGGATAAGGATACCCAATGGTACCTACCTCATAATGGTGTTGTGAGAATCAAAGGAGAGAATACACGTAAGGCACTTGGGACATAGTAGCAACTCCATATGATACCTATTATTAGGTCACAATATAGCACATTAGAGAAGACATGGCCTATGTAACAAATATTTATATTATCATTAATTTTTTAAGTGGAAGTAACCAAGTACATACTTAATAAAATTGTTATGCAGTACATATAAAATTACAGCCACAAAAAAATTACAACCACATTTTATATCATCTTCATTTATATGTCTTGCAGATAAGCAGGTATGTACATGTATTTTCTGCACAATTGTCCTCAAATGATTTATAAGTGGGAGAGGAAATCAGTGGTATAATGGAACAATGCAACAAACGGCATATCTAATTTCAATTTTTAACTGAATTCCTAGCCTCCATATTTTTCTCTGAAAGCAGAGAACTGAATAAAAATAATACATTCTGTATTACGACATTTATTTAAATGTTTCGGTTTCTATTTCTTTGGCTAAATTGTGAGCGGTCTCCATGGCATGGGCCACAGTTTGGAGCCAAGCATTGTCTCCAATAGGATGGCTCATGCAACTTATATGAGCCATCTCAGGCCTACCTTGGTAATTCAGCAAAACAAAGCAGTGGTTTTAAAAATATAAACGTTTTTAAGTGGAAAAACTTCCTTACACCTCCTCAGTGAATTCCTGAAAGTAATTCCTCTGTCAACAGTTCTCATTTATGTATGTATTGGATTCTTAGAAAACTATTCATTGTCTCTGGAAATTGCCTTTATGATGTCAGTCAACACTAAGAAAATATTTCTGTCCTAAATTTTTAATCTTCTGTGCTTGTGCTGATCCGACCTTAATATGAAGTCCTTTTGATAAGAACAAAGTTGATTCACCATTTAAGGCCAGTGTGCTGGTTTGAAAGGAAGTATGCCCCCTAAGAAAAGCCATGTTTTAATATAAATCCCATTTCAAAAAGGTAGAATAATCTCTATTCAATACTGTATGTTTGAAACTGTGATTGGATCATCTCCCTGGTTGATGTGATTTAATCAAGAATGGTTGTTAAACTGGATTAAGGGACGACATGTCTCCACCCATTTGGGTGGGTCTTGATTAGTTTCTGAAGGCCTATAAAAGAGGAAATATTTTGGAGAATGAGAGATTCAGAGAGACCAGAGGAGAACGATGTAGCCATGAGATGCAGAGTCCACAAGCCAGCAACCTTTGGAGATGAAGAAGGAAAACGCCTCCCAGGGAGCTTCATGAAGCCAGAAGCCAGGAGAGAAAACTAGCAGATGACGACGCCATGTTCGCCATGTGCCCTTCCAGCTGAGAGAGATGCCCTGACTGTGTTCACCATGTGCCTTCCCACTTGAGAGAGAGACCCTGAACTTCATCGGCCTTCTTGAATCAAGGTATCTTTCCCTGGACGCCTGTGACTGGACATTTCTATGGACTTGTTGTAATTGGGACATTTTCTCGGCCTTAGAACTGTAAACTTGCAATTCATTAAACTCTCCCTTTTAAAAGCCATTTTGTTTCTGGTATATTGCATTCCAGCAGCTAGCAAACTAGAGCCAGTTTTTGTATTATTTTGTTAATGTTTCCAAAATCAGGCTAGTATGTAGAAAGATTAACAGATAGAGAGAAACTTAATTGTGCCAGGCTGTATCATTAATATTAGTTTTCATACAATGACACTACCTTCTTGAGAACCCTAAGGAAGTCTCAAAGATAATAGCTATTACTACTAAATACACAGTTTAAGGTCAGTAACTTAAAGCACTGCAGCTGTTCTGCCAATGCCAGCAGACAACAGACAAAGCAGAAGATGGCTGAGTCCAACTCAGATGGTACAAGAAAAGCTGTTATTGTTTTAAACCACAATATGTTGGGCTGGTTATTATAAAGCAATACATAACCTGAACAATGTTTTATGAAATCCATCCTTGAAAATACCAGTTCCACAGGGCTCTTTCTTTCCACTGAATGCTTACTGCACCACCTGTGTATTATTTGTTGTCTCTTCATCACAATTATCGCCTTGAATCATGAGACTTTCTATGGGTGCATGTTTCCTTCTCCAGCCTGACTATAGGTATTTTACTTTAGATTTCTGGAAGTCTCCGAATCTAGAACATCATAAGACCCAAGAATTATTTGTTGAAAAAAGAAAGGGAAAAAAAAGGGGAGCGAGGTAAGCAGGAAAGTGAGGGACAGGAAAGAAAAGAAATGAGTTAAGTCAAGCTGAATGAAAATGAACATGAGGCCACACAGGTAAGCATTCTGACATTTTTGCACATTGGGCAAAGACAAAAGAAAAATTCTGCATAGCTAACTATGACTATGATATATAGGTCAAGGTAAATGCTTGGAACGTTTTCTATTCTGCCTATAAGATGATGGGCAATAAAACAGAAATAACTCTCTTATAGAAACCTTGCTCTTATGTGCTGACATCACTTCTTTTTTTCAGTGTATGCTTTTATAAGTGACGAGAATGCCATCAATGTAAGCACTATCAATATATTTCCATACACATTTCACATACCCGCTGATTAAAGGAGACTGAGTTTGAGACGAAGAGAAGTTACCCACGAAGTCTCGCGTTAGGGAGTTGGCGCGTGATTATAATTGATGACAGTTTTAGCGCTGTAGTAATGAGAACAAGGTAGGTTTTTACTATTTCCCACTCCTATCTTTATCACTAAAATAGATCCAGGGTGTGCCATTTTCTCTTCTTATTAGTCTTTGTCATAAGACTATGGCATGAGAATATTAATGCCTGAAAGAACTTGAGGAGAACAAAGTTTTGTAACGTCAACTCTCTGGTGTATACAGGGTTGCTATATAGGAAAAAAATATTCAATGATTTCTTCCGAAATTTTAGTGGAAATTGTCTCATGTGTACAATTTGTTTAAAAACCCTCCAAGTACAAGTCTCTTAAAAAGGACTGCGCGATAAATGTAAGGATATTTTAATTTTTAAATAAATACTCTTGAATTTCTCCTTTTGTTTTGTGAGAAAGGGTCTTTCACAGTTGCATGGACCAGGTAAATCTCACTTGAAACGCTTTTGCATGCCTCTAGTTGTTTTAAACAAGAAGGGAAAATATCTGGATCTTATTTATGGCATGTCTAAATTAGACTACAAATAAACTTCCATCAAGTTGGCTCCTCTAGAAACCATCTTAGCCACTCTAATTAAGTTTAAACAGAGTTGAAGATTTAAGTTCCTTCCGTTCCCACCGCGTTCCTTTGTTTACCTGCTAAATTCATGAAGTCTTTACAGTTTATTTACTGGAGCAACATCTTAAAAAATTCAGTACCGTAGAGGCCTCTTAGTGCAGTGCCGAGAGCACCTGATTTAGCACCAGCGGACTTGGGTTCAAGCAGCCCTCCCATCCCCTCCGTGATTGTGAAAAAGTCAACTTTTCTGAGCCTCTGGTTGCTCATTTATAAATTGGACATAACAATCAATTATGCAAATGTGAGTATTAAAATAAATCATGGGAGCAAATGCTTTGTGAACTCTATTGCATTTGGTTTCCAAAGGGTGGTCCCTCAAACTATGTATTTAGTAATAATAGCTAATATCTCTGAGACTTCCTTAGGGTTCTCAAGAAGGTGGTGCCATTGCATGAGAACTAATGTTAACCACATCGCCTGGCAGAATAAAGTTTCTCTATGTCTATTAATCTTTCTACATGCTAACCTGATTTTGGAAACATTAACAAAATGCTACATCAGCATACTTTGGGAACTTGTTAGAAAGGAAAATTCTTGGGTCCCACCCCAGATTTAGTGAATCAGAAACGCTGAGGTTGGGGCCCGTGAGCGCTGTTAGTACAAGCTCCCCCCAGGTGATTCTGATGGACGCCTGAGTTTGAGAAGCAGTGCTCGAACGCATTGCCATGCAGTGGCTTAGGCTAGAGCCTTAATAACCTAACTCAGTGCCTCAGTTTCCACACCTGTAAATGGAGGTTTTAATTGTGTCTACCTCTAAGAGTTGATGTGAGGCTCAAATTTTACAGGGTTATCTATAAAATACTTAGATCAGGGCTGGCAAGTGGCAAGTGTAACACAAGCATCAGCTATTATTTTACATGCCAAACACCTACCCTAGGTCCTGGAAATGCTGGGCTGAGCAGAGATGCCTGGTGTGGTTCTTGAGAAGGCGCTAGACAATGTGGTTAAACAAATCAGCGATACAATGACAAAAAGTGGTAAGTGCCATATATATATATATATATTTTGGGGTATGGGCAGGCACCGGGAATCGAACCCGGGTCTCCAGCACAGCAGGCGAAAACTCTACCTGCCAAGCCACTGTGGCCCACCCATAGAAGTGCCATATATTTTGTGGTCACGAAGCCTGAGCGGAAGCAGGAGGACTTCTTTAGACGGGATGGAAAAGGAGGCCTTCCTAAAGAGGTGACGTTTGAATAGCCACCTGAATGAGTAGAAGGCGCCAGCCACGTGAAAATCTGGGGAAAGAGTGTTCAGGAAAGGCTGCAAAAGCACAATGGCTATGAGGCATGGATGTGTTGCCTTGTTGAAGGAAGAGAAAAAAAGGTCCAGCTCTGGAACAATAAGGAGGCAGAAAGTGGTAGATGACACAGTCCAAAATGTTGACAACAGCTACAGTACATGAGACCTTCTAGCACGGTTTAGAAGTTTGGAGTCCATCCTCAGTTTATGCGAAGGTTTTTGGAAAGTTTTAAGGCAGAGAGTGACATGATCTGATTTTTAAGGAGAAGTTTGGCTGCTTCTCCAAAGCAGAATGTAGGAGAATGAACTACAATGGGACAAAAGTGGAAATATAGAGACAAGTTAGGAGGCTATTGCAGTAACAAGCAAGAAATGATGGTAGAGGGATAGGATCTCGGTGGTAGAAATGGAGAGTGGTAGCATACAAAAGAAGGAGATGTATTTTGGAAAAAGGTTCAACAGGTTGCTGATGAATTGAATGTGACCGAGGGAAGGAAAGGAAAGACCCAAAGATAGTACTGTTACTAAATCTATTAGGCCTGGTTTCACTGGGATCTTTTGAACATCTATAATAGCAGTGTAACAGCAAGGAATGAGACAGAAAGCATTTTTTTTTTTTTAACATGGGCAGGCACCAGAAATCAAACCCTGGTCCTCTGTCTTGGCAGGCGAGCATTCTTGTCTGCTGACCACCGTGGCCTGTCCAACAGAGAACATTTTTAACTCAACTTTCCTTTAGCTCAACTGTACCATAAACTGACTGTGTGGTCCTGTGCAAGCACTGGAATATTCTGCTCCTTCAGGCCTTAAGGAGAGATGTCTGGTGTGCTTTAGGGATGGCAAGGAGGCCAGTAGAGCTGGAGTGGTGTGTCCAAGAGAGATAATAGTATAAGATGAGATCAAGAGGTATTTGGGGGAAGAAAAAACAGAAGGGAGGGAAGGAGGGAAGGAGGGAAAGGGACCAAGATGACTACTCTGCTTCCTCCGAGACTAAATAGCTCTCTGCCCTGGGTTTAATTTGAACTGATTTTAGTCTGAGCTTTCATCTCAGACAAGCACACCCTGGAAGAAACAATTAATTTTGCCATATCAAAAATGGGATAATAATTACACATGCAAAGTGAGGTAAGGGGAACTGAAATAGTGTATGTGAAATTGCTTTAGAGATATAAAATATTATTTATTCGATCACTTAAAATCCATTTATGGAGCACCTACTACGCATCAGGCAAATTCTGATGTTACAAAGTGAGCAATACATTGATGAATAATTGCTAACCATTTGTCGTTTGATTGTTTGAGTCTAGAAGCAAAATGATTTAACAAACTCAAAATGAAATAGATGACCTCAACAAACCAATCACAAGTAAAGAAATTGAATCAGTCATTAAAAAGCTTCCCAAAAAGAAAAGTCCAGGACCAGACAGCTTCACATGTGAATTCTACCAAACATTCCAGAAAGAATTAGTACCAATCCTGCTCAAACTCTTCAAAAAATTTGAAGTGGAGGGAAAGCTACCTAATTCATTCTATGAAGCCAACATCACCCTCATACCAAAATCAGGCAAAGATATTACAAAAAAAGAAAACTATAGACCAATCTCTCTAATGAATATAGATGCAAAAATCCTCAACAAAATTCTAGCAAATCGAATCCAGCAACACATTAAAAGAATTATACATCATGACCAAGTAGGATTCATCCCAAGTATGCAAGGATGGTTCAACATAAGAAAATCAATTAATGTAATACACAATATCAACAAATCAAAGCAGAAAAATCACATGATCATCTCAACTGATGCAGAAAAGGCATTTGACAAAATTTAACATCCTTTCCTGTTGAAAACACTTCAAAGGATAGGAATGCAAGGGAATTTCCTTAAAATTATAAAGGGAATATATGAAAAACCCACAGTTAATATCATCCTCAAAGGGGAAAAACTGAAAACTTTCCCCCTAAGATCAGGAACAAGGCAAGGATGTCCACTATCACCATTGTTATTCAACATTGTGTTGGAAGTTCTAGCCAGAGCAATTAGACAAGAAAAAGAAATACAAGGCATCAAAATTGGAAAGGAAGAAGTAAAACTATCACTGTTTGCAGATGATATGATACTATATGTCGAAAACCCTGAAAAATCCACAGTAAAACTACTAGAGCTAATAAACGAGTACAGCGAAGTGGCAGGTTACAAGATCAAAATTCAAAAATCTGTAGTGTTTCTATACACTAGTAATGAACAATCTGAGGGGGAAATCAAGAAACGAATTCCATTTACAATTGCAAGTAAAAGAATAAAATGCTTAGGAATAAATTTAACTAAAGAGACAAAAGACCTATACAAAGAAAACTACAAGAAACTGTTAAAAGAAATCACAGAAGACCTAAATAGATGGAAGGGCATACCATGTTCATGGATTAGAAGACTAAATATAGTTAAGATGTCAATTCCACCTAAATTGATTTACAGATTCAATGCAATACCAATCAAAATCCCAACAACTTACTTTTCAGAAATAGAAAAACCAATAAGCAAATTTATCTGGAAGGGCAGCATTCCCCAAATTGCTAAAAGTATCTTGAGGAAAAAAAAACGAAGCTGGAGGTCTCACGCTGCCTGTCTTTAAGGCATATTATGAAGCCACAGTGGTCAAAACAGCATGGTACTGGCATAAAGATAGATACATTGAACAATGGAATTGAATAGAGTGTTCAGATATAGATTCTCTCATCTATGGACATTTGATCTTTGATAAGGCAGTCAAGCCAACTCACCTGGGACAGAACAGTCTCTTCAATAAATGGTGCCTAGAGAACTGGATATTCATATGCAAAAGAATGAAAGAGGACCCGTATCTCACACCCTATACAAAAGTTAACTCAAAATGGATCAAAAATCTAAACATTAGGTCTAAGACCATAAAACAATTAGAGGAAAATGTAGGGAAATATCTTATAAATCTTATAATTGGAGGCGGTTTAATAGACCTTACATCTAAACAAGAGCACTGAAGAAAGAAATAAATAAATGGGAACTCCTCAAAATTAAACACTTTTGTGCATCAAAGAACTTCATCAAGAAAGTAAAAAGACAGCCTACACAATGGGAGACAATATTTGGAAATGACATATCAGATAAAGGTCTAGTATCCAGAATTTATAAAGAGATTGTTCAATTCAACAACAAAAAGACAGCCAATCCAATTACAAAATGGGAAAAAGACTTGAACAGACAACACTCAGAAGAGGAAATACAAATGGCCAAAAGGCACATGAAGTGATGTTCAACGTCCCTGGCCATTACAGAAATGCAAATCAAAACCACAATGAGATATCATCTCACACCCACCAGAATGGCCATTATCAACAAAACAGAAAATGACAAGTGCTGGAGAGGATGTGGAGAAAGAGGCACACTTATTCACTGTTCGTGGGAATGTCAAATGGTGCAACCACTGTGGAAGGCAGTTTGGCGGTTCCTCAAAAAGCTGAATATAGAATTGCCATATGACCCAGCAATACCACTGCTAGGTATCTACTCAGAGGACATAAGGGCAAAGACACAAACGGATATTTGCACACCAGTGTTTATAGCAGCATTATTTACAATTGCAAGGAGATGGAAACAGCCAAAATGTCCATCAACAGACGAGTGGCTAAACAAACTGTGGTATATACATATGATGGAATACTATGCAGCTTTAAGACAGAATAAACTTATGAAGTATGTAACAACATGGATGGACCTTGAGAACATTATGCTGAGTGAGACTAGCCAAAAACTAAAGGACAAATACTGTATGGTCTCATTGATATAAACTGACATTAGTGAATAAACTTGGACTATTTCGTTGGTAACAGAGACCAGGAGATAGAAATAGGGTAAGATAATGGGTAATTGGAGCTGAAGGGATACAGACTGTGCAACAAGACTGGATACAAAAACTCAGAAATGGACAGCACAATACTACCTAACTGTTATATAATTATGTTAAAACACTGAACGAAGCTGCATGTGAGAATGATAGAGGGAGGAGGGCTGGAGACATAAATGAAATCAGAAAGAAAGATAGCTGTTAAAGATTGAGATGGTATAATCTAGGAATGCCTAGAGTGTATAATAATAGTGAAATGTACAAGGTACAATTTTAAAAATGTTTTTGCATGAGGAAAAACACAGGAATGTCATTATTGCAGGGTACTGAAACTAGATGGTAATTAATATTTTAAAATGTCACCTTCTGTGTGAGACTAAAGCAAAATATGTTTATTAGCTACAAAATTTATATTTTGACTAGTGCATTTTCTAACATAACTTATGTAGATAGTTTGATTGAATGCCATAAGTTCTTAGAATCTCAGGTAGGACATGAGATTTTGCTGGTTTGTCCAGAGTGATGCCCCGCTGAATCCCAGAGTGATTCAATCAGTGAGTGGAAAAGTATCTGCAAAGCCCCCTTCGGGGAGTGGTGAGAACGGGGAGAAATTCAACTTCCCCAAGTTGAATTCTTGATATTCTCACAAGCAGTGTGGACAGCCAAAGCTATAGGCTGAGCCCTCAGTCTGGGGGTTTGTTCATACGAAACTTAACCCCACAAAGGGTAGGTCAAGTCTACTTAAAATTTAGGCCTAAGAGTCACCCCCAAGAGAGCCTCTTTTGTTGCTCAGATGTGGCCCCTCTCTCCAGACAACACAACGAGCAGTCTCACCACCCTACCCCTCTCTACGTGGGACATGACTCCCAGGGGTGTGGACCTTCCTGGCAAAATGGGACAGAGATCTTGGAATGAGCGGAGACTCAGCATCAAGGGATTGAGAAAAACCCTAGAATGGGCTAAGACTTAGCATCAAGGGATTGAGAAAACCTTCTCGACCAAAAGGGGGAAGATGGAAACGAGGCAAAGTGTCAATGGCTGAGAGATTCCAAACAGAGTCAAGAGGTTATCCTGGAGGTTATTCTTATGCATCAAGTAGATATCATCTTGTTATTCAAGATGTAATGGAGAGGCTGGAGGGAACTGCCTGAAAATGTAGAGCTGTGTTCCAGTAGCCATGTTTCTTGAGGATGCTTGCATAATGATACAACTGTCACAATGTGACTGTGTGATTGTGAAAACCTTGTGTCTGATGCTCCTTTTTATCCACCTTGTCAACAAAGGAGTAGAACAGATGGAATAAAAATAAATAATAGGGGGAAAAAATGCTAAAATAAATTTAGTTTGAAATGCTAGTGATCAATGAAAGCGAGGGGTAAGGGGCATGGTAGGTATAATCTTTTTTTTTCTTTCCTGTGTTTGTTTTATTTCTTTTTCTATTGTCTTTTTATTTCTTTTTCTGAATTAATGCAAATGTTTTTAAGAAATGGTGAATATGCAACTAAGTGATGATATTGTGAATTACTGATTATGTATGTTGTTTTATTTTGTTTATTTTTTTAATTAATAAATAAATTTTAAAAAAGAAAAAACTGGAAAAAGAAAAATGATTAAAAAAAATGATTTAACAAGACAATGAGCTACAGTGCAATAAAAGACATGACAATACTGAAATAAGCAACTTTTCCTAGATCTCACCTAGGAGTAGAAAATTTCCCTGAGTGATTCTTTCTACTTTTCCACTTTCCTTTAATTTCTCCAAATCATGTATTTCTAATATTATTTGTATAACATCTATTTTTAAAATTATTTTTTATTGTGAAAAATAACATACATACAAAAAAGCAATACATTTCAAAGCACACCACAACAATTAGTTATAGAACAGATTTCAGAGTTTGGTATGGGTTACAGGTCCATAATTTTAGGTTTTCCTTCTAGTTGCTCCAAGATACTGTAGACTAAAAGAAATATCAATAATGAATGATTCAACTGTCATGCTCCTTTGTTAAATCCTGTCTTCTCTGTTATAACTCCACCTTCTCCTTTGATCTCTCCTCCAATCTTTAGGGGTATTTAGGCTATGTCCATTCTAACTTGTTCATGTTGGAAAAGGATATTGATAATGTGGGATGGGGGATGGAACTAGTTGATGTTCTTAGAGAGGCTGGTCCCTCTGGGTTTCAGGACTTATCTGGCCTAGGAACCCAACTGGAGGTTGTAGGTTTCTGGAAAGTAATCTTAATGCATGGAACTTTTGTAGAATCTCAGATAAAGCCCTAAGTGTATCTAGGTGTTTCTTTAGGGTTGTCAGGAATGATTTTCATTGGAGTTGGCAAACCATGATAAATAACATTATCTAGCTGAAGCTTGCATAAGAGTAGTCTCCAGAGCAACCTCTGGACTCTATTTGAACTCTCTCAGCCACTGATACCTTATTTGTAACAATTAGCCTTACTTTTGAGGAGGTTAAACCTAAATGGATCTATTGGAAAACATAGCATAAAGCTTACAGCATTTATGAACTAGCTAGGAGGACATATTTACAGATAAAGAAACTATTTCTTGACAAAATAGCAAAGACTGAGGCTCAGGTTCACTGATTCTGTATTTGTATTTAGCATCATTTCATCTTGTGATCTTTTCCCCCTGGAACTGCCTTGTGTACTGAGATTTAATTAATATCTTTTCCATGATAGTCTATGATTTCTCAAAATTAGCTATTTCCAAAATATGTGTTGAAGATCAGTGTTAGGAAACATTGTGAATTTTGCAGTGCATAAATAATAAAACATAATAATGATAGAAAGTAGTGCTTCTGGAAGGTCATGAAAGGCAAACTGGATTTATATCAAATCCCATTCATTTACATACCCTTTAACAAGTACATTATATAAGTGTGATATATGGGTCTATTTAACATCCTTCTTTAATTATATAGTCCCTTTTCTGAAAGCGAAAACAACAAAATATACACTAGTAGGAAAATCACTTGGTATATCAGATTTCACCCTAGTCTTCCATGAATGGCCTTGGAAGGGAATCTATGGTAAGAGTTGCCTCCAAATGTACTGGTTCACATTATTACTTAAAAGATGAGGTGTTGGTAAAGCCACCCTTTTGTTAATTTTGGATGTCTTCCTAATCTAATGATTTGTACTTCGAAATGGCTCAGTTTACAACATAAATTTCCTTTGGAATCTGTATACATTCATTTTTAAAAACTTTCCAATTCCTTTCTTGGGGGTTGATCATAAGGGCATCTCAGGGTGTCGTTGGCTTCTGCCCTCACTGCCAATCCTTCTGTGCCTCAAGGTCATTTTTCAATCTGCCTGTAAAATGCTCCTCTCCCATCCCACCTGCCCTCCAAGCCCAACTCGTGAACCTGACTCTTCAGAGTCAGACGACAGATCATGAGATATCTTCTTGAGATGGTTATTGTTAAAATGCCCCAAGTGCGTGCCCCAAAGGCATACTGATTATAACAAGACTGGATTATTGCATTACTCAGTTGTCATCTTAAAAAGCACAGAAAGACACAAGTTGAAGTACTGAATTCTGGTGCTATAGGTGGTGCCTCTAATACTTAGAAGAAAAGAATCCTTTGCATTTACGTAGTTTCTCAGCATTCACAGATATTGTCGTCTGCTTTATGTATTTGATCTCCATTACCATCTGGATCTATTTTCCACCTTTAAAAATGAGGAAACTATAACTCACATAATTGAAGTACTTCCCAACCCATGCTATCTGCTAAGCCAAAGGACGACTAAAATAAGACCCTTTCAAGGGGAAACAAAGGGAAAGGAGGTTTAGGTAAAGGATGGAGAGGGAAATAGGGAGGGAGAAGCAGAGCCAAGAAGTGGTTGCCAAAATACAAATGTCACCATTTGGTTCCAGGCTCTTCTGTGCTATCTGGTTGGTGGAAAACATTTTCAAATTCATCTTACTTACAGGGCAGCTACTTTTCCTCTGATTACCAACATCTACTAAGAAGAAAGAAATGATATTGCAAATAAATTAGAAATCAAATGCCTGTGTTTATAACAAGTCTTAATAAAGCAAATCAAATGATTTGGTCATTCCCTTGACCAACACTGATCTTTGCCTTTTTGTAGCAATTCAGTCGGGATTTGTCAGTGTAGACAAATATAAAAGAAGTTCTCCTAGTAGTTTACTAATGCATGGATTATTCAAGTTGAATTTAAGGGGGAAATTAAGAATTATGGCTACTTATTTAGATTGAAGACTAAATTCCCACTTAATAAATGTAAAAGCGCAGTAACCATGAAAACAAACAAAAATAAATGCAATAAGTACAAGCAAGAAATTGTTTGGCCAAGAAACAACAGAAGTACACAAGACCATCCTTTTATTTATCCATTCATTAATTCTTTTATTCTTCCAACAAATGTTTATTGAATATTTGCCAAAGGTCAGGAACTGTATTAGAGAGAAAGATATATAAGTCAGGGCCTCTGCTACTGAAAAACTCATTTTAGTGTGGTAGACACCAGGAAGTAAATAAATTACTAGAGAACACAGCAAATGCTTTACTAAAGTTATAAAGCAAGTTTCATGATCGTTCAAGAGAATGGAGCAGTTAACTCCATCTGAGGAGTTTGAAGAAGACTTCTGGAAGACAGGGACATTTTAGCTGCATCTGAATGTTTGCAGAAGTGAACATTTCGAGTGAATATAGATGTTCACAGTCAAAGGTAGAGTGGGAGTTATCTTTTCCTCTAGGAATAGGTGTGCATTGGAAGAAGTTTGTTGTAAAATTCCTGTTGAGATAAGACCCAAAACCAACAAAAAGGAAGTTTAGGCAGTGAGTGGATTAGGACAGAAAAATATTCTGGATTAGGATTCACCAAAAATGGAAATTTATCTTGAGGAAGGTAAGTGTCAATATCACACATCTACCAAAGCAAAAATGCATAAAGCAAGTACCTTGAGCAGTGGAAATGTGGAGTCAAAAGCTACTAAATGAATGTCTCAGAGTCTGTTATAAACTTAAGCTAAATGGCATTCCTCCTTTTTGAAAAAGTCTTCTTGAGTGAAAGAGGGAAGAGAAATGAATCAAAATGAAGTTTCAGTGGCTGAGAGATTTCAAATAGAGTCTAGAAGTCAATCTGGAAGTTATTCTTATGTAGCATATATATCTCCCTTTTCAGTTTTTGGTGTATTGGAGTAGCCAGAGGGATATGCCTGAAACTGTTGAACTATAATCCTATGGATTTGAGTCTTTTTTTTTTTTTTTTTTTTTTTTTAACTTTTTACATGGGCAGGCACCGGGAATCAAACCCGGGTCCTCTGGCAAGCATTCCCGCCTGCTGAGCCACCGTGGCCTACCCCTATGGCTTTGATTCTTGAGCTCATTGCATAAGTACAATAAGGTTTAAGGTTTGACCATGTGATTATAAAAATCTTGTGACTGACACTTCCTTTATCCAGTGTGTGGACAGATGAGTAGGAAAAAAAAGACCACAAATAAATAAATAATAGTGGAGAAGGGGATCTGGGATGTTTTGGGTATTCTTTTTTACTTTTATTTATACTTTTATTCTTATTTTTTTTTTAGAGTAATGAAAATGTTCAAAAATTGATTATGATGATGGATGCGCAACTATACGATGATACTGTGAACCACGGCTTGCACAATTTGGATCATTATATGGTATGTGACTATATAATATATCTAAATAAAATTACATTTATTTTTTAAAAACGCATTCTTTTCTAAGGAGTTCTTGAGGTATTTTTGAGAAGGCACCAAGAATCTAGGAATGACGAAGGCCTTTGGGGAGTCTAGTTTCATTGGCTGAAAATACCAGTGGAATCATCACTTCCCACCATTGGCCCTTTGCTCTAACAAAACAACAACAGTTGATTCTTTCATTTAAAAATAGCACACCTTATTTTTTACTTAAGTACATCACTAATAGGAATGTTATTTAATAAGTTTCTAAATGCTCCAGATTTTGATCTTGTATAACCCTGTGACCCCAGCACAGACAGTGTGAAAATTGTGACAGCTATTAATTGCATCTGGAATCAAGTTTTTCCATATTTGGTAGAAAGTGACAGAAAGGTATTTTAAATTTCTGAAATTTAAAAATAGGATAATTTTAGTGTTTTGGATATTCAAAGTAATTAGACAGATGCTGACAGAGTTCCTCGACAGAGAAAGTTGGTATGAAGTAAACCAAAAAAAAAAATGCTAGGTAGTCTCAAAACTGACGAACAAGGCTGGAATAATCGAGGCTATGTTGGCAATTATGATATCGTAAAAGCTAGTTCTTCATAGTGGTTGTATTTTAATACTTCGGAAATGGATCAAAAGCAGAGGTCATAGTTGAAAGATCAGAGGTGAAGTAACAGCCAAAACATAGTAATGAGCTTTTACTTTAATCATTTAATACACAAGTTTAAGTCTGATTTTCTTTAAACAAGGGACTATTATTTGAAGAACACCAGAAGACCTTGACAGGGAAGATTATTTGAAGTTTCAGTTCTAAACTCTTTTAAGGGTTTAAAGTATTTTGAGGGGACCCATTAACAGACCACCACTGTTGGGGTCTCAGCACAAGAGAAATGAGGAGGAACCCTATTTTTAATATCTTTGAAAAGGAGATTCTGCCTTTAGAAAAGTTCTCCAGAGTTCGCAGGTCAGAAAACTGGCCTATTATAATTGAAGCTACATCTGGCAATTTAAATAATTCTTAGAATGACATGATGAACTAAATGAATCCTTCTGGGAACTTCCAGACCCGCAAGTCTATGATGTTCTTTCCAAAATAGATCCTCGTTGTACCACAAAGATCAGTTTGAAGTATTTGAGAATTAAGCTGAAATCTATGCTCCTTTCAATGTCATTTGGAGCACCCTTGGCTAAAATTAGATTTCTACTATCAGCTTTATAAATGTGATGATACTCTGGGTAAGTGAATTCTGGGAGAGAAATATATATTAATCAATCTATTATGTAAAATATTTCTTAGGTGATCTCCTAATATGCCAAACTTATACAATGGCTAGAAGTTCATTTTCATATAGGTACTTTGAAAATATTGTGGACTAGAAATTTCTCTTTGAATCATTCAAAATCTCTTGCTCTCTTAAACAGAATATTAAAATATTTTTAATCTCCTAGTAAAAGCCCTCAGCTCAGTTCATTTGCAGAGATAGGTTGAGCTGCATTCCAAATAGATGTGCAGTAGCTTTACTTTCTCAGATAGATATACTTAACTTGTATTTACGCAAATATTCCTATAAAAAATCAAGTACTTCACATGAGATTGAATGAGGAAAAGGAAGTATTTTATTTTAATAGATGTAGTGGAATCTCACTGAAGAATTTCTATTTAACTTAATTATTGTCACTTAATTTAGAGCAATTTCTAAGGAATATTTACACCATAGATTTATAAGGTCTTCCTCATGGTGGGTATATCAATTGTAATTGCAATCTATAGCTAGATATGTAAGTGGATAAAACATATTCTTCAGACATAAATATTTTTACCGAAGTTTTTATGAGTGAAAAGATGTGCTATTTGGGAATTGCTTTAAAGTCATATAGTAAAAATGAATCTGTCCTTAAGCCCATTACCCTTGGCTTTAGTTTCCTGGACTCTCAAGAAAATACCCTACAATGAGTCAACTTCAACAAGGGGACTTTTTTAGATTATGGCTTTAAGGCTGAAAGAAAGTCCAAAACAAAGCATGATCAAAGCCATGTTTTCTTTCCAAAGACTGTGGCATCCGGCTGACTGCTGGCAATCCTTGGCTCCTCTGTCACATGACAAGCCACCTGGTGGCACCTCCTGATCTGTTCCAGGTTCCATTGATGTCCAACATCTTGCTTCTTGTGGCTTTCTCTCCCTCTGACTGAATTGCATTCCATTCATAAAAGATTATACTTTTATAATACTAATGGTAAAATAGAGAGGAAAGCAGATTTGGAAGATAAAGTGCAAGGTCTTATGTGAGCCCCTGGATCTAGTCATGCCTAAAGCCAATTTCTTAGGATGTTTGTGTTATATGAGCAAATAGATTATTTCTTTTCAATTGAGCCAATGTGACTTGTACGTTGGTTGCTGGCAACCAACAGAGACCTAGTTAATATACTAAAATTCATAATTAAGCAACATGGGTACCTTTGAGATAAGACATTCAGGAAGACAGTAAGTATGCTGAGTATTTTGATTCATAAAATGACAGTGCACAAATATATATATGTACGAATGCTTTATTTATCTATAGTCATTTTATTCTACAAGTATTGAATGTGGCTTTCTTTGCATGATATTTCACGCATTTAGACTATGATGCATAGAGGAACTTGTGTTAAACCTTATCCCTAGAACTAGGGTTTTTATCTTATTATTTATTTTTAACATGGGCAGGCACCGGGAATCAAACCTGGACCTCCATCTTGGCAGGCGAGAATTCTGCCACTGAGCCACTGTCCACCACCCAGAACGAGGGCTTTAAGAGAATTATTTGTAATGCTTTTATATGCTTAAACCTAGATATCCCAACCTATACTTCTACTCCATAGCAAAAATTGGAAAATCATAACCAAATGCTTAACCCACATTCATAATGTGAATTATACCTAATTGGTCAGTTTTAAAACTGCTTCAAAACTGACTGCAATTGTGAGGTATGCTATTAGATGAATAAACCTTAAGGACAATATGTCGAATGAAATGTCAGAAACAAAAAGACAAATATTATCATGCCCCACTCATATGGACTAACTACAATATACAAACTCGAAAAATGAAGCCAAGATCATAGGTTATCAGGTTGGGTCCCCTAGATTGTAAGCTCTTACAATAGTCACATATATTCAGGAGTTGTAACTGTTATTTCTAAATTCTGAGATGCTGAGCTATTTTTGTATAACCTGGTCTTTCCCTGAAACTTCACGTATTTGTGTGACACTTGAGACTCAGAGTTACAGCACTAAAGCTGTGAAGGTCAGCATTACCCCATACAGCAACTATTTAAAAAGCTGAAAACGTGATCAGATTTCTACTAGAGATATGAATGGAGCTGATCTGGATAGTATTAAGGTAAATCAGAACACAGGGTAAAGGGTGATAAGGTCCATATTTTAAAACTTCAACTTCTGTGTAACACCAAAGGAAGAGATGTTTATTTGGTGCAAAAATGTATATTTTGGGTAGCGCATTATCTAATTTAACTGATATGGTCAGTTTTTTCGAACACCATAAGTACATGGAATCTTTTTTTTCTCAGTAGCTTTTATTGGGAATTTTCAGTAATCATTAAAAGTAATGTATATTATAGAAAATTTGGAAAATACACAAAACTGTATTTTTAAAAAATCACTTATTCTGAACACCCAGAGGTTCTATTTGCAATAGGCCTTTTTTTTTTCTTCCTTCTCTGTCAAACACACTTTTTGAATTTCACAAAGATGAAATTGAGCAAAATAAAGATATAAGCATACATGCTGTATGATTCTACCTATATAAAGTTCACGATAGAGGCAAAAGTCAACTATATTTTTCAAGAATGCATATGTAGGTAGTAAATTACAAGCAAGTGCATGGAAAAAAACATTCAAGAGTCAAGTGATTCCTGGCCCACGCACATCCCCCTGCCCCCCAAAAAAGAAGAGTCAGATAGTCAACTTCTGTGAGGGGAAAAAGAAGAGTGATGATTATAGAGGCACACCCAGAGGGCTTCTGGGGTGCTGGCAATGATCTATTTTTTTTAACTTTTTTTATTGTATAGTATAATTTATATACAAAGCAAAGAAATAAAAAAGCAATAGTTTTCAAAGCACTCTTCAACAAGTCATTACAGGACAGATCCCAGAGTTTGTCATGCACTACCATATGATCCTGTCAGATTTTTCCTTCTGGCTGCTCCAGAATATAGGAAACTAGAGGGCTTAAATATTTTTTTAATCACCACAATCGACTTTTTTCCTTCTTTTTTGTGAAAACTAACATATATACAAAAAAGCTATAAATATCAAAGCACAGCACCACAATTAGTTATAGAACATATTTCAGACTTTGGCATGAATTACAATTCCACGGTTTTAGGTTGTTATTTCTAGCTGCTCTAAAATACAGGAGATAAAAGAGATTTCGATTTAATGATTCAGCATTCATATTCTGTATAATTCCATCACCACCTTTGATCTTTCTTTCCGTCCCTCTCTTTAGGGATGTTTGGGCTATGGCAATTCTAAATTTTCCATATTGGAAGGGTTTTCACTAATATGAAGTAAGGAGATGGAATTATCTGATGTTGTGGAGAGGCTGGGCTTGGTTTCAGGGCTTATCTGGACCAGGGACCCATCTGGAGGTTGTAGGCTTCTGGAAAGGTACTCTAGTGCCTGGAACCCTTGTGGAATCTTATATATTGCCCTAAGTGTTCTTTAGGATTGACTAGAATGGTCCTGGTTGGAGGCTGGTAAGTTATGATTGGTAGCAAGGTCTAACTGAAGCTTGCATAAGAGCAATCCACAGAGTAGCCTATCCACTCAATTTGAAATCTCTCTGCCTCTGATCCTTTATTAGTTACACTTCTTTTCCCCCTTTTGGTCAGGATGGAACTGTTGATCCCATGGTGTCAGGTCTGGATTCATCCCTGGGAGTCATCTCCCATGTTGCCCGGGAGACTTTCACCCCTGGATGTCATGTCCCATGTAGAGGGGAGGGCAATGGTTTCACTTGCAGAGTTGGGCTTAGAGAGAATGAGGCTGCATCTGAACAACAAAAGAGGTCTTCCAGAAGTAACTCTTAGGCATGACTATAGGTAGTTTAAGCTTCTCTGCTGCCTACATAAGCTTCACAAGAGTAAGCCTCATGATTGAGGGCATGGCCTATTGATTTGGTTGTCCCTAAAGTTTGACACAGTATCAGGGGATTCCCTAATGGTTAGGTTTAATAGTTTCATATTCTTTCTCCCCTCCCTCAGGGGATTTTGCAATAATTTTTGATTATCTGCTTAATATACTCTAAGATGTACCCAGGCATTATGACAATCTATACAGGATTAAAGGACCTCTTTCTTATTCTGTGCTCTCTATGTTTCAGTTGTTCAAATGAGCTATACAGATAGGTTGAATTAGATTATGCACTACAGAAAATTTCAGTTCCAGACCAAATAAACCTTTCTTCCAATGGACTCAAAAAGGTATGTGTGGTTCTAAAATATAAACACTGTCTTCCTTACCCCTATACCCTGAATTACTTTAACTCCAACCTGTTTGGCTTTATTCTTATCTCTAAATATCAGCTTCTCAAAATCCAGAAATAATAATCACCACTCCGGACTTAATGTGTCTGTTCTAAAAGCTTACAATCTAGGCCCCTGTTTTCTTTATAAATATTTTCTAAAAGTGACCATACCATTCATGTTCTTCTTCTTTTTTTTTTTTTTTTTTTAGTCTGGCTTGTTTTGTCTCAACAAATGTCCCACATGTTCATTCATGGCATTGCATGCCTCAAGACATTTTTGTTTTTGTAGCAGCACAACCTTCGTTGATAAGTATACAACCGTCAGGCGCCAATCTACTTCTCTGTCAGTGCATCCTTCAGCCACCTGCATTCATAGGGCATCATATAGAGGGGCCCAAAGTCCACAGTCATCAACATCCTAAATTTTAGATAATTTCCTTGTTCCAAGAGAAAGAAAACCAATAAACACACCCTCACCAAATGGGAAATCTAAATCTCCTCTTAATTTTTGTCCCTCCCCCTATTATTTACCTCTGCTGTTGCTGTGGTAGTGCTGATGGTTTCCTCTTGAACATAGCTCATAACATGCAATGGCAGTTTTCCCCCTGTACCCTGGACTTAAACACTGTTTGTACAAGAATCATATCTTTGAAGTAATTCTTGCGAGAACTAATTCATATTTCTAGTGTTAATCAGTGGGACACGTAGGTCTAATCAATCCCTTTCAATCTTGTTCATCTCCAATATGGCAATATTACATGTAGACCCACTAGAGAACCATCTTCACTCCTATCTATTCACTTACATTGGAGTTTAACCTCATTAACTAACGGTTCACCCATCTCTAGCCTCTCTGTATCTCTAAATCCCCTATATTCTCTATTATAAGCCTCTGATTACACCTTTATGCTGGTCATAAAACTGGAATCATACAGTATCTATCCTTTTGTGTCTGGGGGTTGATTTCACTCATTATTATGTCCTCAAGTCTCATCCATCTTGTCATGTGCTTCAGGACGTCATTATGTCTTACTGATGCATAATATTGCATCGTATGTATATACCACATTTTGTTGATCCGTTCATCTGTTGATGGGCATTTGGTTTGTTTCCATCCTTTGGCGATTGTGAATAATGCTGCCATGAAAATCACTGTCCAAATGTCTGTTTCTGTTATTGCTTTCAGCTCTTCTGGGTATACACCAAGTAGTGCTATTGCTGGGTCATAGGGGAACTCGATATTTAGTTTCCTAAAGAACCACCAAACAGTCTCCCATAGTGGCTGCACCATTATACATTCCCACCAGTAGTGCATGAGTGTCCTAGTTTCTCCACATGCTCTCCAACATTTATAGTTTCCTGTTTGTTTAATAGCAGCCATTCGTAAAGGTGTAAGGTGGTATCTCAATGTCATCTTTATCTGCATTTCCTTTATAGAGAATGAAAATGAGCATCTCTTCATGTGCTTTTGAGCCATGTCTATTTGCTTTTCAGAAAAATGCCTATTCATATCTTTAGCCCATTTTATAATTGAGTTGTTTGTTCTTTCGTTGTTGAGCTGTATGATTTCTTTGTATATAGAGGAAATCAAACCTTTGTCCAATATGTGATTTCCAAATTTTCTCCCATTGAGTTGGCCGCATCTTCACCTTTTTGACAAAGTCTTTTGAGGTACAAAAGCATTTGATTTTGAGGTGCTCCCATTTATCTATTTTTTTCATTTTGTTGCTTGTGCTTTGGGTGTAAAGTTTAGGAAGCTACCTCCTATTACTAGGTCTTGAAGATATTTCCCTACATTTTCTTCTAGAAGCTTTATGGTGCTACTTCTTATATTTAGGTGTTTGATCCATTTGGGGTTAATTTTTGTATAGGGTGTAAGATAGTGGTCCTCTTTCATTCTTTTGGCTACTGATATCTAGTTCTTCCATGCCCAATTATTGAAAAGACTATTTTGTCCAAGTGCAGAGGATTTGGGGACCTTGTCAAAAATCAGTTGACCAAAGATTTGGTGGTCGAATGCACCCTCGATTCCATTCCATTGGTCAATGCTTCTATCTTCATGCTAGATCCATGCTGTTTGACCACTGTGGCTTCATAATAGGTTTTAAAGTCAGGGAGTGTGAATCCTCCCACTTTGTTCTTCTTTTTTTAGGATACTTTTGGCTATTTGAAATCTCTTTCCATTCCAGATGAATTTGGTAATAAGGTTTTCCAAATCTTCAAAGTAGGATGTTGAAATTTTGATTGGTACATGTTGAATCTGTAGATCAATTTGGAGAGAATTGAAACCTAATTATATTTAGCCTTCTATCCATGAACAAGGAATGTCTTTCCACCTATTTAGATCTCCTTTGATTTCTTTTAGCAATGTTATGTAGTTTTCTGTGTACAAGTCCGTTACATCCCCAGTTAAGTTCATTCCTAAGTACTTGATTCTTTTAGTTGCCATTTTGAATGGAATTTTTTCCTCAGCTAGGTCATTGTTTGTGTATAGAAATGTTACTGATTTTTGCACATTAATTTTATATCCTGCCATCTTGCTGAATTTGTTTATTAGCTCAAGTAACTTTGCTGTAGATTTCTCAGGATCTTCCAAGTATAGTATCATATCATCTGCAAATAATGAGAGTTTTACTTCTTCCTTTCCAATTTGGATGCCTTTTATTTCTTTGTCCTGCCTGATTGCTCTAGCTAGAACTTCTAGCACAGTGTTGAATAATAGTGGTGACACTGGGCATCCTTGTCTCATTCCTGATGTAAGAGGGGGAGAGTTTTCAGTCTCTCTCCATTGAGTATGATGGTGGCCATCAGTTTTTCATATTTTCCCTTTATCATGTTGAGGTAGTTATCTTTGATTCCTATCTTTTGGAGTGTTTTCATTAGAAAAGGATGCTGAATTTTGTGAAATGCTTTCTCAGCATCAATCAAGATGATCATGTGATTTTCCCTTTTGGTTTGTTATTGTGCTGTGTTACATTAATTGATTTACTTGTGTTGAACCATCCTTGCATTCCTGGTATAAACCCCACTTGGTCATGTTGTATAATTCTTTTTTTTTTAATTTGTTTATTAATTTAAAAATAAAGAAACAAAATAAAACAACATACATAATCAGTAATTCACAATATCATCACTTAGTTGCATATTCATCATTTCTTAAAACATTTGCATTAATTCAGAAAAAGAAATAAAAGGACAATAGAAAAAGAAATAAAATGAACACAGGAAAGAAAAAAAAAGATTATACTTACCATACCCCTTACCCCTCGCTTTTATTGATCACTAGCATTTCAAACTAAATTTATTTTAGCATTTGTTCCCCTATTATTTATTTTTATTCCATATGTTCTACTCCTTTGTTGACAAGGTAGATAAAAGGAGCATCAGACACAAGGTTTTCACAATCACACAGTCACATTGTGACAGTTGTATCATTATGCAAGCATCCTCAAGAAACATGGCTACTGGAACACAGCTCTACATTTTCAGGCAGTTCCCTCCAGCCTCTCCATTACATCTTGAATAACAAGATGATATCTACTTGATGCATAAGAATAACCTCCAGGATAACCTCTCGACTCTGTTTGGAATCTCTCAGCCATTGACACTTTGTCTCATTTTCCTCTTCCCCCTTTTGGTCGAGAAGGTTTTCTCAATCCCTTGATGCTAAGTCTCAGCCCATTCTAGGGTTTTTCTCAATCCCTTGATGCTGAGTCTCCGCTCATTCCAAGATCTCTTTCCCATGTTGCCAAGAAGGTCCACACCACTGGGAGTCATGTCCCACGTAGAGAGGGGTAGGGTGGTGAGACTGCTCGTTGTGTTGTCTGGAGAGAGGGGCCACATCTGAGCAACAAAAGAGGCTCTCTTGGGGGTGACTCTTAGGCCTATATTTTAAGTACACTTGACCTATCCTTTGCAGGGCTAAGTTTCTTATGAACAAACCCCCAGACTGGGGGCTCAGCCTATAGCTTTGGTTGTCCACACTGCTTGTGAGAATATCAAGAATTCAACTTGGGGAAGTTGAATTTCTCCCCGTTCTCACCACTCCCCAAAGGGGGCTTTGCAGATACTTTTCCACTCACTGATTGAATCACTCTGGGATTCAGTGGGGCATCACTCTGGACAAACCAGCAAAATCTCATGTCCTACCTGAGATTCCAAGAACTTATGGCATTCAATCAAACTATCTACATAAGTTATATTAGGAAATGCACTAGTCAAACTATAAATTTTGTAGCTAATAAACATTTTTTTGCTTTAGTCTCACACAGAAGGTGACATTTTAAAATATTAATTACCATCTATTTTCAGTACCCTGCAATAATGACATTCCTGTGTTCAAAACATTTTTAAAATTGTACCTTGTACATTTCACTATTATTATACACTCTACGCATTCCTAGGTTATACCATCTTGATCTTTAACAGCTGTCTTTCTTTCTGATTTCATTTATGTCCCCAGCCCTCCCCCCTCTATCATTCTCACATGCAGCTTCATTCAGTGTTTTAACATAATTATATTACAGTTAGGTAGTATTGTGCTGTCCATTTCTGAGTTTTTGTATCCAGTCCTGTTGCACAGTCTGTATCCTTTCAGCTCCAATTACCCAATGTCTTACCCTATTTCTATCTCCTGATGGTCTCTGTTACCAACGAAATATTCCAAGTTTATTCACTAATGTCAGTTCATATCAATGCTGATATGAACATTATGCTGAGTGAGACTAGCCAAAAACTAAAGGACAAATACTGTTTGGTCTCATTGTATAATTCTTTTAATGTGTGGTTGGATTTGATTTGCTGATATTTTACTGAGATTTTTTCATCTATGTTCATTAGGGAGATTGGTCTGCACTTTTCCTTTGTTACATCATCTTTACCCGGTTTTGGTATTAGAATGATATTAGCTTCATAAAATGAGTTAGGTAGAGTTCCTTTTTCCTCAATTTGGAAAAGTTTGAGCAGGATTGGTGTTAGTTCTTTTTGGAATGTTTGATAAAATTCCCCTGTGAAGCCATCTGGTCCTGGGTTTTTCTTTGTAGGAAGACTTTTGATGACTGATTGAATCTCTTTACTTTTGATTGGTTTGTTGAGATATTCTATTTTTTCCTGAGTCAGTATAGTTTGCTGTGTGTCTCCAGGATAGTTTGCTGTGTGTCTCCAGGAATTTTTCCACTTCATCTGAGTTGTATAGTTTGATGGCATATGGTTGTTCATAGTATCCTCCTATGATTTCTTTTATTTCTTCAAGGTCTGTGGTAACAAACCTCTTCTCATTTCTGATTTTGTTTATTTGCATCCTCTCTCTTTTTTTCTTTGTCAGTCTTGCTAGTGGCCCACCAATTTTATTGATTTTTCTCAAAGAACCAACTTCTGGTTCTATTGATTCTTTCTATTGTTCTTTTGTTCTTCCCTTCATTTATCTCTGCTTTAATCTTTGTTATGTCTCTTATTTTATCTGCTTTGGGGTTAGTTTGCTGTTCTTTCTCAAATTCCTCCAGTGCTGTTAAGTCCTCGATTTTTGCTCTTTTGTTTTTAATTTTTTTATTTATAACTTTTTTTGTTTTATAGTATAACATAAATACAAAGCAAAGAAATAAAAAAACAATAGTTTTCAAAGCACTCTTCAACAAGTGGTTACAGGACAGATCCCAGAGTGTGTTATGGGCTACCATACAATCTTCTCATATTTTTCCTTGTAGCTGCTTCAAAATACAGGCAGCTAGAGGGCTTAAATATTTTTTTATCATCACAATTGACTTTTTTTTCCTTCTTTTCTTGTGAAAAATAATATATATACTAAAAAGCTATAAATTTCAAAGCACAGAACCACAATTAGTTGTAAAGCATATTTCAAGTTTGATGTGGGTTACCATTACCCAGTTTTAGGTTTTTACTTCTAGCTGCTCTAAAATACTGGAGACGAAAAGAGATACCAATTTAATGATTCAGCATTCATATTCATTTGTTAAATCCTGTCTTCTCTGTATAACTCCACCATCTCTCTTGTTTTTTAATATAGGCATTTAAGTCAATAAATTTCTCTCTCAGCACAGCCTTTGCCTTATCCCATAAGTTCTGATATGTTGCATTCTCTTTTTCATTCATCTCCAAATAGCTACTCATTTCTCTAGCAATTTCTTCTTTGACCCACTGGTTCTTTAAGACTGTGTTATTTAATCTCCATATATTTGTGAATGTTCTCATTCTTTGTTGCTTATTGAGATCCAACTTTATGCCATTTTGATCAAAGAATGTATTTGGAAGCATTTCAATATTTTTAAATTTATAAAGACCTGTTTTGTGCCCCAGCATATGATCTGTCCTAGAGAATGTTCCATGAGCACTAGAGAAGAATGTATAATCTTGTGCTTTCAGGTGCAATGACCTATGTGTGTCTGTTAGGTCTAATTCATTTATCAAGTTATTTAACTACTCTATTTCCTTGTTGATCTTCTGTCTGGTTGGTCTATCTATAGAGGAGATTGGTGTACTTATGTCTCCTACTATTATTGTTGAAACATTTATTGCTCCCTTTGCCAATGTCTGTCTCATGAACTTTGGAGCTCCTTGATTGGGAGCATAAATGTTTATGCTTATGATTGTTATATCTTCTTGGTGCATTGACCCTTTAATTAGTATATAGTGTCCTTCTTTGCCTCTTACGATGTCTTTACATTTAAAGTCTATCTTGTCCGATATTTGTACAGCTACTCATACTTTCTTTTGCTTACAACTTGTGTGGAAAATCTTTTTCCATCCTTTAACTTTCAATCTATTTGTGTCCTAGTGTCTAAGATGAGTCTCTAGTAAGCAGCATATTGCTGGATTATGTTTCTTAATCCATTCTACCAATCTGTATCTTTTAATTGGTAAGTTTAGTCCTTTAACATTCAAAGTTTTTACTGAAAAGGTGTTTCTTGAATACACCATTTTATCTTTTTTTATTTTATTTTTCAAGTCTATTTATTATTTTCCATCTTTCTCTTTGTATTCTTTAAATTCCCCTTAGTGGTACTCTTCAAATCTGTGCCCTCCTCCAGACCTCCCTCTCCAGTCTTTATTTTTCATCTGGCAAAACTCCTTTTACTATTTCTTGTAGGACTGGTGTCTTGTTGACAAATTCTTTCAGGAATTCTTTGTCTGTGAAAACTTTAATTTCTCCCTCAGTTTTGAAAGACAGTTTGGCTGGGTACAGAATTCTTGGCTGGAAGTCTTTCTCTTTCAGGATCTTGAATATATCATACCACTGCCTTTTTGCCTCCAGGGTGCTAGTTGAATAGCCTGAACTCAGTCTTATTTGGTTTCCCTTGTATGTAATAGATTGTTTTTCTCTTGCTGCTTTCAGGACTTTCTGCTTCTCTTCAACATTTGACAAACTGATTAGTATGTATATTGGGGAAGTTCTATTTGGATTTATTCTGTTCGGAGTTCGTTGGGCTTCTTTGACTTGTATATTTATGTCCTTAATGAGGGTTGGGAAGTTTTCCCCCATAATATCCTCAACTACTCTCCCTAGCCATTTACTACCCCCTTCTCCTTCTGGGACACCAATGATTCTTATATTTGTGCACTTTGCTTTGTCTATCATATCTCTGAGATCCAAATCAAAAGTTTCCATCTTTTTTGCTATTTGCTGTTTTGAGTCTTCGAAGTCAGTTATCCTGTCCTCTATATCACTTATTCTTTCTTCTGTCCCTTCAAATATAGTGTTGTGTGCCTCTAGTATGTTTTTTATTTGGCCAACAGAGTCTTTAATCTCTGTGATATCCACTATTTTTCTATCTATTCTTTCAAATTCTTCTTTATGCTCTTCTACTGTCTTCTTGATTTCCTTTATGCCATTTTCTATCCCACTCATTTTATTAAGTATGAACATCTTTGATTAGTTGTTCCAATGTCTGTGTCTCCTCTGATGTTTTAATTTGGGCATTAGGCAGGGCTAATACCTGTCTGCATTGTGATAAGCTTAGTGATCTTCTGCTGTCTTTGTGGCATGTAAATATCTTGATTGATTTACTTTGGGAGTTGGTTTCTTTCAGTTGTCTAAGGCCTTGTGTTTGTAGGACAGTTGTACAGCAGGGACCAGGGTATGGGGTGGAGCACTCAGTATGGTGATTTGTTTCAGGGCAGGTATAGACACAGGTTAAGGAATGTTCCACTGATACTTGTGGATGTGGGCACCCAGCAGCCAGGGAGGATGTAGCTGTGCAGGTACACTAATCTGGGGGCATAACCCCCATAAGGTATGGGGCCCTTTGTGTGCATGCGAAGAGCTGTGGAAGCAGGTTGGGTTATGCCTTTGTGGATTGGGAGCAGATGTGACCTGGCTGTGTAGGTCAGCACTTCCTCAGAGCTAGGAAGGGTGGCTGAGGGCTATGTGCATGCACAGTTCTAGGACTGCTTAAACTGAGGTTTCCAGAGCTGAATGACGTGATTGGGGGCCCATGCATATGCATGGGTCTAGGAGTGCCATAGCTGATGCGCAGAGGTCAAAGGGGGGCGGGGTGAGGCTGTGTGACACTATGGGCAAGGGGTCAGGAGTAGCCTAGGTGTGGAGGTTAGTGCCCACAGACTTTATGCGCTGGCAACAGCCTGCAGGGAACAGGGAGGGGAAAGTAGTGCTCAGGAGGGGTGCAGGAGAGGTGAGTTGGGCTGCACTTGAGGTGGGGGTGTGCGGTTTGAGCGTCTGGAGCACGGGAAATGAGAAGGGTGACAGGGTTCGGTTACCTGGCATATAGGATGAGTTGCTGGATAACAGGCTGCACTGGTGAGGGTAGCGCACCCAAGGAATGTGGCCTGGCTTACTTTCTAGTCCCTGGCTCCCATCTGTGCACTCACGCGGGCTCTGTGCCTCTGTGCCAGGCTCCAGCTTTCTGCCTCTCAGTTCGTTGGCCTCTGCAACTAGTGCTGCCCTATGTAGTGTGGCAGGCTCTCCCAAGTTAGCCACACTCCCTAACTGCTGCTTCAGTTGCCCTCCTGTCACTTCTCTAAGTTTCCCTGGAGCAGGGCTAATCTTGAGCTACTCTATTCAGCCATCTTCCCGGAAGTTTCTACATGGAATCTTGAATAGGGCATGAGATCTTGTTGGTTTTTAGATTAATGTGATGCCCCAATATATCCCAGAGAAATCTAGACAGAGAATAAAAAGGTATTTGCGAAGTACCCTGAGGGACTGGGGAAAAAGAAGGAAATATTAAACTTCCCCATTTAGGGAACTACTGATATTCTCATAAGCAATGAGGACAAACAATTCAAAAGGCTGAGCTTCAATCTTGGAATTCTCCCTTATAACACTTTTTCCACCTGCAAAGGAGATGCTAATTATGCCTAAGAGGCACCCCCAAAGAACCTTTTTTGCTCAGATGTGACTCTTTCTAAACTAACTTGGCAGGGGAACTCACTACCCTCCCCCCCTATGTGGGACATGACTTCCAGGGGAATAAATCTCCCTGGCAAGGTGGGACAGGTCTCCCAGGATGAGCCAGGACCTGGTATCTTGGGACTAATAAAGCCTTCTTGACCAAAAGGGGGAAGAGAGAAATGAGACAAAGTTTCAGTGGCTGAGAGATTTCAAACAGAGCTGAGAGGTTATCCTAGTGATTATTCTTATGCATTAAACATCTCTTCTTAGTTTATGGTGTATTGGAGTAGCAAGAGGGAAGTACCTGAGACTGCTTGTGGTAGTTAAAGTCAGTTGTCAACTTGGCCAGGTGAACGTGCTTAGTTTTGTTGCTGTGGACATGAGCCAATTGTACGTGAACCTCATCTGTTGCTCATTACATCTGCAGTCGGCTAGGAGGTGTGCCTGCTGCAATGAATGACGTTGGACTCAATTGGCTGGTGCTTAAATGAGAGACTCAGTGTAGCACAGCCCAAGCAGCTCAACATACCTCATTTCAGCACTCTCAGCTCAGCCCAGGCCTTTGGAGATGCAGAAAGGAATCACCCTGGGGAAAGTTGTTGGAACCCAGAGGCCTGGAGAGAAGGCCAGCAGAGACCATCCTGTGCCTTCCCACATAAGAAAGAACCTCAGATGAAAGTTAGCTGCATATCCTCTGAAGAACTAATAAAATAAATCCCTTTTTATTAAAAGCCAATCTGTCTCTGGTGTGTTGCATTCCGGCAGCTATTAAACTAAGACACTGCTGAACTGTATTCCAGTAGCCTTGATTCTTGTAGACAATTGTATAACTATATAACATTTACAATGTAACTGTGTGATTATGAAAACCTTGTGTCTGATGCTCCTTTTATCCAGTGTATGGATGGATGAGTAAAAAGATATGGATAAATAAATAAATAAATAATAGGGTGGATAAGAGGTAAAAAAAAAATTGAGTAGACTTGAAATACTAGTGGTCAATGAGAGGGAGGGGAAAGGGGTGTGGGATGTATGAGCCTTTTCTTTTTTTCTATTTATTTCTTTTTCTGGAGTGATGCAAATGTTCTAAAAAGGATTACAGTGATGAATATACAACTATGTGATGATATTTTGAGCCAATGCTTGTGTACTTGTATGGACTGTATGTATGTGAAGATACTCAATAAAAACGATTTTTTTTTAATTGACTACAACGTGGCAGAAACAAATGGAAGAGTTAGACCTGAGTGTATCTATCTGTCATGGTCAGGTTCATGTGTCAACTTGGCCAAGTGGTGGTACCTGTTTGTCTGGTTGGGCAAGTGCTGGCCTGTCTGTTGCAGTGAGGACATTTCATAGATTTAAATCATGATCATGTCAGCTGCATCCACAGCTGATTCCATTTGCAGTCATCCAAAGGGGCGTGTCTTCTGCAATAAGTGATGCTTAATCTGATCACTGGAAGCCTTTTAAGGAAGATTCAGAAGAGACAGGCTCTTCCTGCTTCAGCTGGCGAGCCTCTCCTGTGGAGTTCATCCAGACCCTCCATCGAAATCGTTGGCTTTACAGCCTGCCCTGTGGATTTTGGACTCTGCATTCCCATGGTCACGTGAGACACTTTTATAAATTTTATATTTGTGAGTGTTCCCTGTTGATTCTGTTTCTCCAGAGAACCCTAACTAATACAGTATCCATATGAAAAATCCAGGTATATCCCATTGGCATTTATCATGTAATAATAGCTAACACTAACCACTTACCAAAGGTCAGGAACTGTTCTAAGTACATGACATGTATTAACTCATTGAATCTTCACAATAATCTTTTGAGATAGGTGCTATCATTATATCAATTTTATAAAAGAGGTAACAGATTCAGAGCAGTGAATAATTTGCCCAATGTCGTGGTTATTAAGTGGTACAGGTATACTTCAGAGATATCGTGGATTTGGTTCCAGATCAGTGAAATAAAGCCAGTATTGCAATAAAGTCACATGAATTTTTTGGTTTCCCAGTGCCTATAAAAGTTATATTTACACTATTTGGAGGTTTTATCTATTAAGTGTGCAAAAGCTTTATATCTTTAAAAAAAAAAAACAATGTACATACCTGAATTTAAAATACTGTATTGCTTTAAAAAATGCTAACTATCATCTTAGCTTTCAGCAAGTCATAATCTTCTTGCTGTGGAAGGTCTTGCCTTGATGTTAATGGCTGCTGACTATTCTGAGTAGTGGTTGCTGAAGGTTGGGTAATTTCTTATAATAAGACACCAATGAAGTTTGCTGCAGTGACTAACTCATTCTTTTGTGAAAGATTTCTCTCTTCCATGTGATGCTTTTTTATGGCATTTTAACACAGTAGAATTTCTTTCAAACTTGGAAGCAATCCTCTCAAACACTGCTGCTGCTTCATCAACCAAGTTTATGCAATATTCTAAGTGCCCTGGTGTCATCTCAACAATGTTCACAGCGCCTTCACCAGGGGTAGATTACATCCAAGAAACCAATTTCTTTGCTCATCCAGAAGAAGCAACTCCTCATCCATTCAAGTTTTATCATGAGATTGCAGCAATTCAGTCGTATATTCATGGTGTACTTCTCGTTCTTGTTCTGTTGCTATTTCCATCATATCTGCGGTTACATCCTCTGCTGAAGACTTGAAATTCTAAAAGTCATCCATGAGGGTTGGCATCAATTCTTCCATACTCCTGTTAATGTTGATGTTTTGATCTTTTTCCATGAATCACAAATGTTTTTTAATGACATCTGGCATGGCGAATCTTTTCCAGAAGGTTTTCGATTAATTTTGTCCAGATGCATCTGAGGAATCATTGCTATTGCAGCTATAGCCTTACAAAATGCTTTTCTTAAATAATGAGATTTAAAAGTCAAAATTAATTCCTTGATTCATGGGCTGCAAAATGGATGTTGTGTTAGCCGGCATGAAAATAACATTAATCTCAGTGTCCATCTCCATCAGAGCTCTTGGGTGACCAGGTAAATTGTCAATGAGCAGCAACTTTTTGAAAGGAGTCTTTTTTTTTCTGAACAGTACTTCTCAATAGTGGGCTTCAAATAATCAGTAACCATGTTGCAAACATGTGCTGTCATTCAGGCTTTAGTATTCCATTTGTATAGCACAGACAGTAGATTTAGCATAATTCTTAAGGGCCCTAAGATTTTCAGAATGGTATGTGATCATTGGCTTAAACTTAAAGTCACCAGCTTGTTACTCCATAACAAGAGTCAGTGTGTCCTTTGAAACTTAAAGCCAGCATTGATTTCTCCTCTCTAGCTGTGAAAGTCCTAGATGACGTCGTCTTCCAGTAGAAGGCTGTTTCTTCTACATTACAAATCTGTTGTCTAGTGTAGCCACCTAACAGATCTTCTAGATAGAAATCTTCTGGATAGCTAGCTTATTTAGCAAGATTTAGATAGCTTCCTACAGCTTCTACATCAGCACTTGCAGCTTCACCTTGCATTGGGATTTAATGGAGATGGCTTCTCTCCTTAAACCTCATCCAGCAACCTCCAGTAGTTTCAGACTTATCTTTTGCAATTTCCTGACTTCATTCAGCCTTCACAGAATTGGAGAGTTAGAGCCTTGCTCTGGATCAGGCTTTGGTTTAAGGGAAAATTGTGGCTGTTTTGATCTTCTACGCAAACTGCTAAAACTTTCTCCATATCAGCAATAAGTCTCTTTTGTTTTCTTATTATTCCTATGTTCACTGGAGAAGCACTTTCAATTTCCTTCAAGAACTTTTCCTTTGTATTCACAGCTTGGCTAATTTTTTAACACCAGAGGCCTAGATTTCTGTGTATCTTGGCTTTCAACATGCTTTCATCACTAATCATTTTAGCTTTTGATTGAAAGTGAGAAATGTGCACGGCTTCCTTTCACTATAACATTTAGAGACCATTGTACGATTCTTAATTGACTTAATTTCAATATTATTGTGCAATATTGTTATGACTAGAGGGGCCTGGGGAGAGAGGGAGAGAGGTGGATGAAGGAATGGCCAGTTGCTGGAGCAGTCAAAACACACACGTTTATTAAGTTCAGCTCTTACATGGGTGCCGTTTGTGGTGCCCCCATACAATTATAATAGTGACATCAAAGATCACTGATTACAGATTACCATTATAGACAAAATAATGAAAAAGTTTGAAAAATTCTGAGCATTACAAAAAAAATGTGACACAGGGACATGAAGTGAACACATGTTGTTGGAAAAGTGGTACCAATTGACCTGCTCAATGAAGTGTTACCACAAACCTTCAATTTGTATAACATACAATATCTGTGAAGTGCAATAAAATGATGTATGCTTGCATATCCCACATGCAAATCCAGACAGTCAGAGCCCAAAACCAGAACTTTGAACTCCCACTGACTTTGAGAATTCATTATGATTTCTAGAGTTAAGTTCCCAATTTCTTTATGCCAATGTAGTTATTTTATCACATGTGAACCTGTTATAACAAAAAGTCAGCCTGGCTTGCCAATGTGGGGCACTCCAATACCAATGTCTATAGATATCATGGGTGAGATTTAAGGTAGTAGAATTCCCTCTCCCACCAATAATAATATGGTATCAGTGCATTATTTTTCAGGAAGACTCCTCAAAAATAAAAATCAGTTTCCTGTGTATGTGATACAAGCATCAACATTTGAGAATCACTTAATTACCTAGCTGGTTTCCTGGCAAGTTTTATGAGAACAAACATATAAGAAGGGAAAGGGAAATTTCTGAGTTCTACAAAAGACCAAGAAGATAGATAACATAAAAAGTTTTATAATAAAATCTCATTTATGTTTGAAAGGTTATATCTCCTGTTTTATGAATTCTAAACTTTCAAATCATTAATGAAACCGCATTGTGAAGGAATCATAAGCATTGGATTAATAGTTACTGAATGCAAGACTGGGGTATACTTGGCGACTCATGCATACATTACCTGCCCTCGTGGCTCCTTTCTCAAAATATTTTCTAGCTTCTGAGCTCAACCTTTTGAGAGTATCACCAAAATTTTTCTTTATATCAGCCTAAAACATGCATAATGCTATGATAAAAATATTATTATATATTTCTCACATTACCAATAAACAAAGGGAAGTGTTTTTTTAGCCGCTGATGTTAAAAAGTCTTTTAATAAACTTTAAATTACAGGTAAGTATGAAAGAGTGGCAAAGTGTTATTAAATGCCTCCAAAACCTGCTTTGTTCAATTATGGTATTTACTAAATAATGAACACTGGAAAAAAGTAATGGTCAAAATCTTAATTTAGGGGGAGGAGAGAAATAAGTTAAGAAAAATTAACTGAAGTTCCATGACCCCATTTATTTATAGCACTTCTTTTTATTTCATGTCACGTGCTTTATTAGTCCATGGCTCAATAGGTTTTTTTAATTTTAATTTTAATTTTTTCAACAGATTTTTAAACCTAAAGAGAAAGCAAAATAAACAAAACAGAACAAAACAAATGATTACAATATGTAGGGTAAAAAGTGGAAAGATTAAGAAATGTTGGGGTAAACTAGAGTAGTCAAGTGGGGAAAGAGAGTTAAGACAGACTTGGACATTTACAGGCATTTTTATAGTCCTAAAGCACTCATTACAACTATGTAAAGGCTCATTTTCCACTGTTCTTCTCAAAAATCTAACCATAGCTCAGTACATTTTCCATTGTTCTCCCTCCTGCTGCCCTTCCCAAATTACAGCTGGGTTTCTCAGCAGATCAAATTATACAAACAGTTATATAGTTTTAATTTTAGTAACATCATTCACTTATCCAACTAAGGTTTCTGGGTGTACTGTGTGCCAAGCACTATGCTGGCCACTGTTGATTGTCATGAACAAAATAGGAATATAATGCAAGTCACATATATAATTTTAAATTTTCTAAAAGTCACATTAGGAAAAGTAAAGCAAAACAAGTGAAATTAATTTTAATAAAATATTTTATAGAACTCAATATATCCTAATTTAACATTTCACCATTTCATCAATATCAAAAATTATTGATGAGACACTTTACATTTTTTCCATACTAAATCTTCAAATCCAGTGTGTTTTTTACGCCTAGAGAATATTGCAATTCGGACTGGTCAGTTCGATAGCCACATATGGGCTGGTTTCTACGATACTGCGCAGAGTAGAGCCAGGACGTGGATCAGTTTCAGGTCTCCTGTCTCGCATCATATCAGGATGCGCATACTGTCTGATTGTCTCTCATTTTACAATATTAAACTGTTTAGTGGATACAGGTGTTGTCAGCATGATCTTTTAATAGATATGCATTATCATTGCTTAAATCCGTAATGCTTTGTAAAATGGTTATGTTCTCTTATTCCTTCTGCATTTATTAGGTTGGATTTTTTTCTATAAAGAACTTCCCACTTCAACTCTTTGGGTGCCCTGAGGTACAGTTTGTATATGAAAGACACAATAAATACTTCACTCTTTTCTTTCATATGCCACTTTTCAGAATATTGAGTTGATTTCTTAGCCTCCTTGAAAGGAAACCCGTTTTGGGGGGTACTATCATCAAGACATGGATTTTAATATATATGATGTGTTTTAATCCATTGTAATTATTATTCTTTTAGATGCTAAATTTGTCCCAAATCTGGCCAGCGAGTGCTCTTTCCAGCCGGCTCTTGTGTTCTTTTGACATAACTGCAGTGGACATCAGAAGCTTCCTTAATTATCAGCATGGAAGGTATTCCAGGTTTGTATTACGTATTTTCCAGTCATTTCTCCAAGAAGCCCAGAGGAAAATGATATTTAGAGACCACAGTCTGAACCTTAGGAGAAAAAAAAATTTCTAAGAGATAGGTAGAGGAGAGAAAGCCTACCAATAAGACTTAAAAGGTCTGGCCCAATGGACTGGAGAAAAACCAAGAAAACTTGTGATATCAAAGAACCCAGGAAAGAAAATATTTCAGGACAAGGGAATGATGAATTATAGCAAATTCCACTGAGACATCAGTGCAGATGTTAGGGAGCACCAGGTGTTATTATTTATAGCTTTTCTCCTTTCTGTTTATGCTCACTCTCATGACTCTTGCTTTACAAGGCTGTATGTGCTGGGCAGGCCATGAAAGTTCAGCTTTGGGAAGCCATTGGAGACGCTCTTGGCACCCTTTCTGATCCCCTCCTCGGGGCACTTTGGAGCCAGTCTGTGTCCCCTTCATGAGTCCTTGGCCATATATAGGTTAAGAAAGACTGGCTTGGGGAAGTCTATGATTTGCCTTCCTCCCAGAATTTGCCCTCCAGGCAAAAGCCGCTTGAGATAATGAAAAGAGTGTAAAAAATTTTATAGGCAGACAGTCTAGGACAAAGGCCCAGGAGCTTCAGACAACTGGGAGAAGGAGTTCTGTCCCTGGGAAAAAGAGGCTATGACCAAATTCCTACAGAGAGGAAACTCCAGAAGAACTAACGAGCAAGAGCCCAGGACAAGACAGAGGCTCAGAAGCACCAGGGAGGCCCTCCACACTGCATTCACCTTGAGCAGAACCTCATGATGGATGGGCCGATGCTATGAAAATGTACAGTGGGCAATATAAGAGTATAAAACAGGCAAAGAAACAGGAAACGATGGCCATCCAATGGAAGAAGATAAAAATACAGAAAATACTATCAAAGTAGATGAAAATGTGGACATATTGAACAAAGCCGTTTTTCAAAATGCTCTTGAAAATGCTCAAGTAGATAAAGGAAAATACAAAGAAAGAACTCAGTGATATGAGAAAAACAATGAACAGTATGAGCATCTAAGTAAAGACATAGAAATTTTTAAAAGTGAATCAAACCTCCTAGGCCAGATAAGCCCTGAAACCCAGAAGTATCAGTCTCTCCAAGAGCATCAACCAGTTGTATCTTCCTACCCCATAACATCTACACCCCTTTTCGACATGAAGAAGTTAGAATAGCCATTGCCCAAATATCCCTAAAGAGTGGGAGAAGGACCAAAGGAAAAAGAGGAGTTATATCAAAGAAGATAAACTGAGTGTAACTACTGAATCATTATATTGTTACTTCTTTTTAGTTTCTAGTGTCTTAGATCAGCTAGAAGAAATCACCAAGAATGGTGGAACTATAACACATATTCAGGAGTTGTAATTAATATTCCTAAATTCTGAGATACTGAGCTGTTAGTTTATAACCTGGTGGTTCCCAGAAACTTCAGGTATTTATATTGACACCTGAGTTAGAGCTCAGAAGCTATGAAAGTCAGCAGTACCCCATACAGCAACTGTTTAAAAAGTTGAAAAAGGAATATGAGTGAAGCTGATCTGGAGAGGACTAAGGTAAATCAGAATACAAGGTAAAGAATGATATGGTCCGTATTTTAATACTTCAACTTCCATCTGAGACCAAAAGAAGAGATGTTTATTTGGTGCAAAATTTATATTTTGGGTAATGCATTTTCTAATTTCACTTGTATGGTCAGTTTAATTGAACACCATAAGTTCATGGAATCTTGAATAGGGAATGAGATTTTGTTGGTTAGTCCAAGTTAGTGTGATGCCCCAATATATCCCAGAATAATTTGGGCAGTGAATAAAGTATTTGCAAGGTCCCCTTGAGGGACTAAGGAGAAAGGAGAAAATATTCAACTTCCCCATTTGGGGAATTTCTGATATTCTCACAGGCAGTGGGGACAACCAAATCAATAGGCTGAGCCCTCGATCTTGGGGCTCACCCCTATGAAACTTAAGCCTGTGAAAGACAGGCCAAGCCTACGTAAAATTAGGCCTAAAAGTCACCCCCAGAGAACCTTTTTTGTTGCTTAGATGTGGCCTCTCTCTTTAGTCAACTCAGCAGTTGAACTCACTGCCTCCCCTCTGCATGGAACATGACCCCCAGGGGTAAAACTCTCCCTGGCAGTGTGGGACAAAAATCCCAGGATGAGCCAGGACCCAGCATCAAGAAATTGAGAAAGTCTTCTTGACCTAAAGTGGGAAGAGAGAGATGAGGCAAAACAAAAATTCAGTGGTTAAGAGATTTCAAAAAGAGTCAAGAGGTTATACTAGATGTTATTCTTATGCATTATACAGATATCCCTTTTTAGTTTATGGCATAGTGAAGCGGCTCTGGAGGGAAGTACCTGCAACTGTTGAGCTGTGTTCTAGTAGCCTTGATTCTTGGGGACAATTGTATAAAGATATAACTTTTATAATATGACTATGGGATTGTGAAAACCTTGTGTCTGTTTAGCTCCTTTTATCCAGAGTATGGATAAATGAGTAAAAAAAAAATGGATAAAAATTAAATAAATAATAGGGGGGACAAAGGGTAAAATAAATTGGGTAGATGGAAATACTAGTCATAAATGAGAGTAAGGGGTAAGGGGTATGATATGTATGAGTTTTTCCTTTTTTATTTCCTTTTCTGGAGTGATGCAAATGTTCTAAAAAATGTTCATGGTGATGAATACACAACTATGTGATGACATTGTGAGCCATTGATTGTACACCATGTATGGAATGTTTGCGTGTGAAGATTAATCAATGAAAATTTTTTCAAAGCCTCTGGGACACCATTAATTGCATCGATATATGCATATGGGAGTAGCAGAAGGAGATGAAAAAGAGAAAGCGTCAGAATAAATATTCAAAGAAATAAGTAATGATGACAGAGGACTTCCGAAACTTAGCCAAAGGTGTGAATATGCACATCCACAGAGCACAGAGACCAAACAGTATAAACTTGAAGAAAAATATACTCCATCGTATATTGATCATACTATTGAATGCAAAAGACAATGAGAGAGTTCTGAAAGCTGCAAGAGAAAAGAAACATGTTATGTACAAGGGAGTCCCAATTAGATTGAATGCCAGTCTCTCTTCAGAAACCATGGAGGCAAGAAGGCAGTAGATTGAAACACTCAAAATGTTGAAAGAAAACAATTGCTAGCAAGAGATTTTATATCCAGTGAAACTTTCTTCAAGGATGAGGGAGATATGAAGACATTCTCAGATAAACAAAAGCTGAGGGAGTTCAGCACCACAAGACCTCCTTACAAGCAATGCTAAAGGGAGTTCTCCAGACTGAAAGGAAAGGACACTAGGCAGTGGTTCAAAGCAGCATAAAGAAATACTGTGGTTGAAAGGGGAAGCTTTGAGTCATGTATGTACCTAGAATGAATGTTAAAAGAAGGGACTGCATAACACAGTGAACTCTGTTGTGGAAAATGGACTGGGGTTAATAGTACAAGTATAAGAAGGTTCTTTCATGAATAATAACAAATATATGACACTAATACAAGGTGTTAATAATAGGGTGGTATGTGGGAAAACACACCTAATGTAAACTATGGCCTATATTTAATAGTACTATTTTAATATTCTTTCATCAGTTGTAACAAAAGTATCACACTAATGCAAAATGTCAATGATAGGGGGGTATATGGGAACTCTGTATTTTTCAGATTACTTTTTTGTTAACCTACAACGTCTCTAAATAAAAAGCAATATATTTTAAACCCCAGACACAAAGTACTACAAATTGCATGATTCCATTTACATAAAATGTAAATATAAATAATCTATAGGGCAGAAATAGATTATTGGTTAGGTAGGGCTGGGAAGGACAGAGGCTTTGAGAGGTGGCTGCTGAAGGGTATGGAGCTTTTCTTTTTGGAGCAATGAAGATGCTCTAAGACTGACTGTGGTGATGGATGCAGATCTCCATGAACATATTGAAGTCACCGAAGGCACACTTTGGAAGAATTTTATGATATGTGAATAATCTCAATAAAACTGCTTATAAAAACAAACACACACACACAGAAAAGATAATATCACAGAAAGAAAGAAAGAAAGACCACTAGTAAAGGAAACCATCTGGGTAATTATAAATGCCAGTATTATCGTAGTATATTGTTTGGTATGTAATAACAGTTCTTACTTCCTACAGGTGCTAAAATGTAAATGCATAAAAAGTAATAATAAATCTATGTTTTTGGGCATACAATGTGCAAAGATATAAGGAAGAAGTACAAAAAATGGTATCGTGGGAGAGAGGGATATAGGAAAAGTATATGTGCATGTTACTGATGTTAAGTTGGTACCAAACCAGATATGATTGTCATATATTTAGGATGTTAAATTTTAACCCTGTGGTAACCACGAAGAAAATACGTGATAAATATTTCCAGATGGAAATGAGAAGTCACTCAATAGTGCACAACACAAAAAAATCAAATAAATATAAAAGAAGGCATTAACAGAAATGAGGGATAGAAAAGGAATAAAACTTACAAGGGCTAAATTACAAAATGGCAGAAGAAAGTCCTGTATTATCGGCAGTGACTTTAAATGTAAATGGAGTGAACTATCCAGTCAAAAGACAGACACTGGCAGAATGGATAAAAAAAAGCATGACCCAATTATATGCTGTCTGCAAATGATGTAACTCAAATTCAAAAATTTAAGTAGGTTGAGGTTGAAAGGATAGAAAAAAAATATACCATGCAAACTGTAACCAAAAGAGAGAGGATAGCTATATTAATATCAGATAAAATAGACTTTAACTCAGAAACAGTGATGAGGGACAAACAACATCACTATATATTGATAAAGGGGGATAAAATGTAAGGGATGCAGTGAAGGCAGTGCTGACATGGAAAATTATAGCTCCAAAAAGCTTACACTAAAAAAGGAGACCCTATATACAGAAAATCCTGGAAAAAAAATCCCCCAACAAAGCTCTTAGTGCTAATATATGAGTTCATTGAAGTACAAGATCAACATCCAAAAATTACCAGTGTTTCTATATGCAAGCAATTAACATTCAGAAGAAAAAAACAAGAAAAAAATTCCATTCACAGTAGCAATCAAAAGAAGCAAATATCTAGAAATAAATTTAACCAAGGATGAAAAGGACTCGTACACAGAAAACTGCAAAACATTACTACAAGAAATTTAAAAAGAAATAAATAAATGGAAGGATATTCCATGTTATGGATTGGAAGACTAAATATTGTTAAGATGTCAATAATACACAAAACAATTTATAGACTCAATGAAATCCTAAGCAAAATTCCAACAACTTTCTTTGCAGAAACAGAAATCAAACCATCAAATTTATATGCAAGGGTAAAGGAGAGAGAATAGCTGTCTTGAAAAAGAAAAGATTTGGAGGACTTGCATTTCCTGATCTTAAAACTTATTACAAAGCCACAGTAATCAAAACAGCATGGTACTGGCACAAGTATGGACATATAGACCAATGGAATAGAACTGAGAGTTCAGAAATCACCCCTCATGTTTACAGCCAACTGATTTTTGCAAAGTGATTGCAAAGACTACTCATTTAGGAAAGAATAGTCTTTTCAACAAATGATACTGGGGAAACTGGATCTCCATTTGCAAAAAAAAAAAAAAAAGGAGGACCCATCTTGCACACCATATACAAAAATCAACTCAATATTAATCAAAGACCTTAATATATAAGCTAAAACTATCAAACTTCTAGAAGGAAACATAGAAAAGCATCTTCAGTATCTTGTGTTAGGTAATAGTTTCTTAGATTTTACACCCAAAGCACTAGTAACAAAAGAAAAAATAGATAAATAGGACCCCATCAAAATAAAAAAGTTTTGTTACTCAAAGGATTTTATCATGGAAGTAAAATGACAACCTGCACAATGGGAGAAAATATTTGGCAACTATATATATGTGGTAAAGGATTAATATCCAGAATATATAAAGAAGCCCTTCAACTTAACAGCAAAAAGGCAAACAACCCAGTTAAAACAATGGGAAAAAGACTTGAACAGACATCTCTCCAAATTAGATACACAAATGGCCAGAAAGCATGTGAAAAGATGCTCAGCATCAATAGCCATCAGGGAGATGTAAATCAAAACTATGATAAGATATGATTTCACACCCATTAGAATAGCTGCTATTAAAAAAACAAAAAATAGAGAATGTTGGAGAGGATGCATAACAATAGGAACACTCACTCACTGCTTGTAGCAGTCACTGTGGTAGGCAGTTTGGTGGTTTGCACAGAAAGCTCAGTACAGAACAACCATATGACCTGGCAATCTCACTTCTAGGTATGTGCCCAAAATAATTGAAAGCAGGGAATCAAACTGATGTTCATGGTGGAATTATTCAAAGTTGCCAAAAAAATGGAAGCAAGCCAAATGTCCATCACCTGATGAATGGATAAATTGTGGCATATACATACAATGGAATATTATTCAGCTGTGAAAAGGAATGAAGTCCTGATATATGCAAAAATATGGATGCGGTGGTTCAGTGAGAATGCTCGCCTTCTATACGGGAGACATGGTTTTGATTCCTGGACCATGCACCTAAAAAAAAATATATATGGATGAACCTAGAAGACATCTTGTGGAGTGAAATAAGTCAGACACAAAAGGACAAATATTGTATGATCTCACTGATTTGAAACAATTAGAATAAATAAACTCATAGAGTCAGAATCTAGAATATGGTTTACCAGGGGATGGGGTATAAGGAATGGAATGTGTGGGCTTATAATGTACAGGGTTCCTATTTGGAATTATGGAAATGTTTTGGCAAAGATGGTGGTGATGATACCACAACATTGTGATCCAATTAGCAGCAATAAAATACATATCTGAACATGATTGAAAGGGGAAATGTCAGTTTGTATATTTGGTAACAGAATAAAAATTAACAAAAAATCCATTTAAAAAATCATCCAAATGAATCTCATTAGACTAAGAATAAAATCTAAAATCCTTTGAACTTCTAGTACTGGATAATATGAAGTAGGCACAGTCCACCCTACTTTTCCTGCTATTTACCTCTCCTCCAAAAAACAAAAAAAAAAACTGGACAAAATTGATAGAGCAACTAGAAGAAGAAAGAAACAGCAGGAAAAAAGAAATCAGACTGGCTAGGGATCAGGACACAGTCAGCAACCTGGGTTTTGTTTTTGGTTTTATTTCCTGTATGTATCAACCCAAGTTCAGGAAAAGAACCCAACCAATTTAATGAACATAGATAGAAATTAAAGAAATAAAGCCCAAAAAACAATCCATTCTCTTAAGCTGAAGGACTAGGGAAAGGGTGGCCCAGCAGGACAGAATCATTTCAACTATTCCTGCCCTATTCCAAATGAATGCTATATGAAAAGCCAGGCAGCCATGCCCTTTCCCCTCCTCAGCAGGCATTGCAGCCCAGAGACTGTGAGCAGAAACCTACCTTCTCTTTCTATCCTACAATAACATGATGGTGCTCCTCCTCTTCCCAAATAAAGGCAGGAACCAGAGATAACTAGAGAAAGGGCTTTTTAAAATCTGTATATGAAATCCAGGCAGACCTCTGAGCTGTCCATGCTTATAACTAACAAGAAACAACACAGCAAAAGGTTTGAAAATTGGACACTCTTCAGGAAAAATGCCCAGAATTCAGATTGGTTTCTGAGAAGCATGCAAGAGGAGCAGACAGGAATAGCAATGCAAAATCTTTGACAATCAAATTGAATTTGAACCACAATCCATGATATTGGGCTAGGATGTGCATTCTTAACATAAACAGGTTTAAATAGGAATCAGAAGCTCAAATATGTACTCATAATGTTCAGGGTAAAATATACAATTACTCACCAGACCAAAAAATATGAAAGTCTCAACAATCAAGACAATCAACAGACACCAACAAAGATGTTGGAATTTTCAGCAAGAATTTTGAAGCAGTCATCCAAAAATGCTACAACAAGCAATTACTAATACTCTTGAAACAAGTGATAAAATACAAGATCTCAGCAAGGAAATAGATGATATTTCAGACTGAAAACTGCAATAAATCAAGTTAAAAACTGTCTCAATTGACTCAATGGCAGAATGGAATTGACAGAGGAAAAAAATCAGTGAATCTGAAGACAGATCAATAGAAATTATCCAATCTGAACAGTAGAAAGAAAACATTGAAAAAAGTGAAGAAAGCCTCAGAGACCTATGGAACAATAACAAAAGATCTAATATTTGTGTAATCAGAGTCCCAAAGGAGAGGAAAAGACTCCAGGACTAAAAAAAAATTGTAGAAATGATGGCTAAAAAAATCCCAAATTTAGCAAAATATATAAGCCTACAGATTAAAAAACTGGCCAAGCCCCTAACATAATAAACTCCAAGAAATCCAGGCCCAGATACATCATAATCAAATTTTTAGAAACTAATGACTAGGAAAATATCTTGAAAGCAGCCAGAAAGAAATAATATATCATCTGTTGGGGAAAAAATATATTAGAATTACAGAGGATTTCTCTTCAGAAACTATGAAGGCCAGAAGGAAGTGGTACAGCATTTTTTAAGAGCTGAAAGAAAAGAACTGTCAACCCACAACTTCATATCCAGTTAAAATATTCATCAGGAATGAGGATGAAAGAACTCAGATGAAGGAGAACTAAAAGAACTTGTTGTCAAAAGAAATTATCTAAAAGAGTGGCTAAAAGTTTTTTTACACAGAAAAGAAATTATAGGATGAAAATCCAAGGGCATCATCATGGTAGGAAGGCTATAAAGGATGCAGCCCCTGGCCCTTGCCTCATTCCACTGTACTGTCTCTCAGTTCTCCAGATACACCAACCTCCTTGCTGTTCTTCCACCTTACCAAGCCTGCTCCTGCCTCAGGGCCTTTACACTTGCTGTTTCTTCTCCCAAGAAAGTTTCTGTCCCAGATTTCTGTGAAGCTAGCTTTCTGTCTTTATTCAGGTTCCTACATAAACCTTAATTTCTCAGAGAGCATTTCTCTGACCATTCCATCTGAAATGGTATTCCCATCATTTTCCCTTTCCTAAGTTTTATTTTTCTTTATAACACTGATCATTACCTGACAGTATATATTTATTTGTTTATAGGTTATATTCTGTCTCCCCACTGGAATAAAAATTCCATAAAGGCAAGAACTTTGTCTTATTTTTCACTAATATATCTCCAGTACCTTAGGCAGTAGTTGACCAATAGTAAATACTCAATAAATACTTTCTGAATTAATAAAGGAAAGAAGGAAGGAAGGAAAATCTTGATTGGATTCAGTGATATTTAGGTCTTTGGTATGAAGGACACAATATCATCACCTGGATAGAATTTTTTTTTAAACCCTGCTATTAAGATCATGTGCCTTCGACATTGTAAATGTAATTAACAGCACTGAAATATATATCTGAATGTGGTTAAAAGAGGAAGTGTTATATCATACATATGGGAATAGGATAAAAATTATTTAAAAATCCATGAAACTGCTCTATACAAACAGTGAACCCTAAGTTAAATCATGGACTATAGTTAAAGTACAATTATAAAAATGTGCTTTCGCCTATTGTAATAAATGTACCACACCAATGCAAGGTGTTGATAATAAGGTGGTATATGGGAATCCTGTATTTTATGCATGATTTTTCTGTAAGCCAACCATTTTTCTAATGAAAAGTTTCTTAAAAGACCCTACCCTACTTCTTCCTCAACTCTCCTTTCCAACATGGGTAAGGAATGGGGGGAAAAATAGCAATAATGCACACCACTCCCCTCTTGCCCAGTGCAGGTTTTCAAATTTGGGTGAGCCCTGTGCTGGGTATGGTGCAGTAGGAAAGAGGGCTACAGCTTTGAAATGGATGTAAAATTAAAATTCTGATTTGGATTGGGAGAAAAAAATTACCAAATAAGTAAATTTTCTAATCCCCAGTTTAAAAAAAAAAAAAAAAGGTCATGGGCTTGATGAAGTCTCAAATAAAGACATTAATATATCATTTATAGGGGTGACACACCTAGCATATCTAGGAAATTTTTTTAATTAACTAACTAGTCCCCTAGCACAGCTTGAAGGTAGAGTCTTATTACAGTTAAAATGGTAAGGAGAATAAAGGAAAGTTCTACAATGTGAGATAATTCTCAGGAAGTATAGGTACAAGTTAACGAGCTGAAGTGGGAAATTCAGAAGAGACAAATTTTAATTTCAAAAGTAGGTGCCTAGAACCATAGGGTGCTACAGGGTTAAATGAAGGTATTAATTCTGAAATGGGAAATAAGGAAGCCAGTAAAAAACTATTTACCTCATTAATAATTTGCATATCAACCGACATTCTATACACAGAGATATCCCTATATGCAAGGTACTCTGGGAGATGTCAAATTTTAAGATTTTGTGCCTTTATGAACCTTACAAATAGCTGGGGAAATTGGGTGGATGACATGACAAGATCATAACAAAGGACTTGGTTTGCGTTTTTGATTATGTGAATTTTAAGTTGTGTTCATTCCTTAATCCTTTCATCAATATTTACCAAGTGCCTACTGTGTGCCAGACCAGGCACTGAGTTGCTCTGGCGGTCCCAAATATTTACAGTTCCCAAAACATAAAGTGTCAGTGCATACGTCCATGCTTTTCCATATTCTAAACCTGCTTCCTGGAATGCCTGACTTCCCTATGTTCTCCTCTCAAATTTCTACTCATTCTTCAAAACCCCAATGGAAGAGGAGTTTGGGTTTTAACTAACTCCATATAATCCCTATTGCAAACTCCTCCAAACCAACCACTACAATGTAAATGAATTAACAAGGGGAAAAAATGAAAACTCATTCTATCACCAAAAATTAGCGCTGAAAGTCAAGCTCTGTAATTACAAATCTGGGAAGATTTTCCACAGTTAAACACTTGAAAATTAATTGAGTAGTATTTTTAGAGGCCACTGTGACTTGCCTTCCTTAATTAGATAAAGAAACCTTCTCCACTACCCAACCTAGCAGTCAGAAATCAAGGTCTATATGTGGATAGCCATTCTTCTGTCAGAATCACAAGAGCTGACTTTTTTAAACCACTAACTGTGAAATTTCAGGGAGGTACAGGCTACTTTTTAAAGACCCGTCATATACATCCCATACCTAATTCCTACCTGTATATTTACTAGGTATTGATGGTCTACCTGCCTTTTGGCAGAAAGAAAGAAGGTAGTGTGTAGGCACAAAGAGTAAAAACAGTATAGCTTAATATAGCTACAGATGGATAGCTATAGGAATATTTATAGATATATGCATATACAGGAGTTAGCATAAACATATACATTTCCTTCCTTTTTTTTTCAGGTGAGAGAGTCTAGAAGTAATGATATCCTAGTATCAATAAGCACACCTAGCACCCAAATTTTGGTTTCTAATACCATCCCCCATTAAAAGGAATCAGAGTTCCTTGAAGAAATGACTGATTCTCAGACTAGGGCAGGAAATATACAGTATGAGTCTAGAGTATCTTGCAGTGCTGGAAAATGAGAAAATATTGGAACATACAAACACAAAATGATAGGGGTATGTAAAAGGAAGACATGTACCAAATGAAAGAGCTCCCAATGGCCAAAACTGGAACAATTTGAGCAACAAAAAAAATATGATTGGATTAAAACTCCAAACTGACATAAATTATTAAATGGATAACCAAATACATGGGGGAGTATGGTCAAATCTTCCATTCTGAATAATTCCAAATTATTTATGTAGGCCCTCTACCCTCAAAGAGGTGGAGCATAACAACCTACTCCTTAGATATGGTGTGTGCACATGGGGATTTTCTTGCAAACAGTATGATATGGAAAGGGGAAAGGGATGTTAACCTTGATCACCAAGTCATAACGTCTACAGGATGCCATGCTGATGGTATGTACACTGATGTGATGTGCTTGGAATAGCAGTTTATCACTGTGATCATCCTCCCAAAAATCCGTTACCCTCATCTAATCGTGAGAAAAACATTAAACCAGTCCCAACAGGGAGACATTCAACAAAAGACCGGATCTGTACTTTTCAAAACTGTCAAAGTTCATCAAAAACAACAAACATCTGAAAAACTGTCACAGCCAAGAGGAACTTCAGGAAACAAAATAAAAAGTGGTGTCCTGGATGGGACTCTGGAACAAAATAAGGACATAAGGTAAAAACTACAGAAATCTGAAAAAAGCATGGACTTCAGTCAATAACAGTGTAGCAACATTGGTTCATTACATGTTACAAATGTGCCATACTGTAAGATGCTAATAATAAGATAAACATGTATGGAGTGTATGCTAATAATAGGAGAAAATATACTATCTTCACAGTTTTTCTATAAGTCAGTAACTGTCCTAAAATTAAAAGTTCACGTTACAAAAACAAGATCGAAAGCATCATGAAGAAAGGGGCTGGTTTCTGTTTTGATCACACTGGTGTTCCCAGGTCATAGCACAGCACCTGGCACTTATTAGATATTGAATTAGTACTTGTGACATGAACAATGAATGATGTTAATGTTTTTTAACCATCCTTGGACAAAAGAGGAACTGGACAATGATAATTCTCCAAAACCAAGACACCTGGACAGAAGCAGCCAAATGGTTATATCCACCAAACCAGAGAGCCCTGATACTAGTACCACTGTCAATCCAATCAAAACTCACAATTATTTTGGAAACTGGCTCTTTATAAGACAGTGTATTTAATAAGGTTATAAATTTATTTTCACTTTTTTATGAAGGTAGGAAAATTGAGAGAAGACATTGAGACGCAAAATACAATCAGCAAAGCCCCGGCCCTAGCCATGAGCTCTACCAGTTGTGTCTGCACAAGCTTTACTGGAGGACCGTACATAAAGTAATGTTTTCCATGTGAAAAATATAGGCTGTTAGGAAGAGAACAGATTTATTGTTTAGTTGTGGATTGAGGGCAAACAGGCTGATGGGAGAAATGTACAAGAGGTTTGGAGAAGTAAAGAGAAAAGTAACTGGAAGAGCAAGAGAAAAGAAAATATTTATGTTTTATTCCAAATATTTCACTAAATCTGTTTTAGATTTTGGCTGCTAGAATTGTCCTTCCAGTGCAAGACCTGGACCAACATTTTGCATCAGAATGACAAGAGAAGGCTGAGAAAAATAAAGATTCTTGAACTCTACCCGCATCTAGTGAATCAGAATCACAGGGAAAGGGGCCCAGAAGTCTCAGTTCTTAACAAGCTCCCCACACGATTCTTGTGATTCTTTTGTAGAACACTGGAGAACTGCCACTACGGTGAGTTGTGACAACCTCTCCAGGGGAAAAAAAAATGCTGACCTACATCAGATTCATAACTATTTCAGATGATCAGGATGTAATTCAACATACTGGAGGAGGTAAATAGCCAAATGACTTTTCTATAGTTCTGTGAGCATTTTTTTTTTAAATAAAGGTTAATGTAAGCACACAGAGATCAAGAAAGCCATTTTACTGATGGAGAAAACATCTCACTCACCCAAGCTCACAATGAAACTAAGCCACTTTAATGAAGAAAAAGTAATTTTTGCTAGGTCTGGCACGTACATCTGAAAATATTTAGTTCTAGTTTCAACACAATGAAATTAAGCCCCAAACTTGATTTGAATTCAGCTATTGTTTCCTAGTGATTAAACAAATATTTATGCCTCAGATGGCTTATAAATCCACAGTCCAAAAGTTTGGTTTGGGCTTGTCTATTTGAGGGTATAGTGTCATGCTGAGAAAAAGTACGACCTGGAGCGATGTGTGTGTACATTTTTATTGAGCATAGCACTCACGAGACACACTTATAAAGAGAAATTGTTTCTAGAGAAAGTTTGAGTTACTCAAACTTTGTTCTAGCTTATTTTTGCTATATACTTTTAGCAAACAATGACATCATACAAACAGCACTTGGGACTCATGGAACTATATTAAATTCATAAAGCTTATTCTCCGACCATGGGATGGCTGAGTATATTTTCAACTAGAGTTAAGGATTTAAGTTTGTCTAAAGTCACCAATTTTAGAAGCTTGTGTTTTCTTCATTTGTGTTTTTTTTTAGGGGTGGTAAACATTTTTTATTGTGAGATATAACATATATAAAAAAGCAATAACTTTTAAAGTACATTGTGACAAGTGGTTATAGAACAAATTTCAGGGTTTTGCATGGGTTACAGTTCCACAATTTCAGGTTTTTCCTTCTAGCTGCCCAAAGATAGTGGATATTAAAAGAAATATCAGTATAATGATTCAGAAGTCATACTCATTTGTTAAATCCTTTCTTCTCTGTTACACCTCCTTCTCCTTTGATGCTTCTCCCAATCTTGTGGGCTATTTCTAACTTCTTCATGTTGAAAAGGGGTGTGAAAATTATGGGGTAGGGGTTGGAACTTGTTGATGTTCTAAAGAGGCTAACCCCTCTGTGGTTCAGACCTTATCTGGACTGGGAAGCATCTGGAGGTTGTAGGTTTCTGGAAATTAATGTTAGTGTGTGAAACTTTTGTAGAATCTCAGAGAGCCCTGTCTTCATTTGTTGTTATGTTGAAAGCAATCCTCACACAGTTCCTGTAAGTAGGGGAGGATGAATATACTTGTTCTAACAAGAGTCTGGAAATCATAAACCCTGTGTTTCATAGGGGTTGATTCAATCAACTCTCGGATAATTCACCATAATATGCATTAATCTCCATTCCAGAGCTTCTTCTCAGTTTTGAATGCACCTTCCTCCTAGTCAGAAGGATTAATACCAATACGGGGACAGAGCTGCTCAGCGAACAGCAAGTCTTGGTCTCCACCTCTAGCCTCCCTGAAAGAAGAGCTTCTGAGTCTTACCATTTCGGTTAAAAGCTGCCACTGGAAAAACAGAATGCGACAGAAGTTAGATTTTGTTTTCGTCACCTATTAGGCATCAGTTTAATCAGCTTTAGAACTCTTCATTGCAGTGGGGGAAGTAAAGAGAACTTCTAACTACCATCTACCTGGAATAGAGACTTAAGTCAATCGTTTCACACGACATGAAAGCTCCTGGCATGTAGGGACATGTTTCCTTTATCTTTGAACTCCACAGTCCATAACCGTGCCACACACTCGATAAATGCTTGTTGACTTCAATTCATAAATCTATTTTATAAATTAGTAGCCTTTCTATTTTCCTTGAAAATATTTCAAGATACACTTTAAATTAAGTCCTCTATAATTAGGATCCTTAATTTTTTTTCGGTGGGGTCGGGGTGGGGGGTCGGGGGGTTGTAGTGCATGGGCCCGGAATCAAACTGGGTTCCTGCATGGCAGGTGAGAATTCTACCACTGAACTACCTTCACAACCCCCAGGGCCCTTAATTTTAAAAGACTCCTAGGGTCCTTAAACAAATCTATGACACTAAAGAGTTGAGTTATTTTTGTTTTACGTATTTTCATATCATAGTAAAAGAATAATATAGACTTAATTTTTAGACTAGTCCTCAATAAGAAAAATTTATTTTAAGATTCAGTAGAAATATTTTATTCTAATATGCTGAATTTGAAATGTAGGTTTGTAACATTGATTAAATTCAACATTTCTAACTGATTGGATAAAGGAAAGAGAAGCCGAGTTGCTGGAAAAAGAATTATGACCAAGGAAAAGATTTTTCATTCGGTTCTTTAAGGTGAAAGACAATATTGGAATTATCCCAGTTCTAATAGTTCAAGAAAGGATCCTGGATTGATACCTCTTGTGTTGGTGGTAATGCCTAATAAAAATATTTCCGACAGTGGATACCCAGCAGTAGGTGCAAACAGAGAATGCAAACACAAACCATTGGTAGCAAACCTTTGGAATCAAGTTTATTTGTTCTTTGCATAAATACATTTATCTTTATAAAGAACGAAATGAACATATAAGCAAGCAGACACCAACCTGAGGTAATGACAGACAGAAAATAAAAACTAAAATAATTTTGTAGTTCTGAGTTTGATTAAATAATTTTAAAGATTTCATTTTTCTAAAATTGTGCTTGAGGATAACTTCTTTTTTAACTTTTTTATTGTATAGTATAATGTATATACAAAGCAAAGAAATAAAAAAGCAATAGTTTTCAAAGCACTCTTCCACGAGTGGTTATAGGACAGATACCAAAGTTTGTCATGGGCTACCATACAATCCTCTCAGATTTTCTTTACTTCTAGTTGCTCCAGAATATAGGAGGCTAGAAGGCTTATATAAATTTTTTTTATCATCACAATCGACTTTTTTTCTCTTCTTTTTTTTGTGGAAAATAACATATATACAAGCAATAAATTTCAAAACACAGCACCACAATTAGTTGTCGAATATATTTCAGACTTTGACATGGGTTACAATTCCTCAATTTTAGGTTTTTACTTCTAGCTGCTCTAAGATACTGGAGACTAAAAGAGATATCAATTTAATGATTCAGCATTCATATTCATTTGTTAAGTCCTATCTTCTCTGTAACTCCATCATCATCTCTGATCTTTCCATCCCACTCTTTAGGTGTGTTTGGGCTGTGGCCATTCTAAATCTTGAGGATAACATTTGAGGTTGGGTTAGTTTTCATACATCTGACTCATAGATAATAATTTTAACCTGCTTGACATGAATCTCCTTAATGGCAGGATCTTGTCTTTATCATGCATTTACCTCCACCGATCTCAGGATCTAGGAAGTAGAAAGCTCTCAATACATCATTAAATGGATTTCTCCCTGCTACTTCAAGTTGAATTTTACACCTTCTCGTCACTTAATTTTTTGAAGGACTTTTGATCCAAAATCCTATAATATTCCATTGTAAGTGAACAATGATCTTGACTTGAATATTTTAAATTCTGAATCCCGAAGTTACATCTTTGTAGCCAAATTACTAGTACAGTTAATCCAGGATCAAGGACTTCATCTCATACCATTAATGCCACCGCCTTGCTCTCCATTCTCTGGCTGCACTCACCAAGTTCTTATCCACACTCACCAAACTCATTACCACTTGGGCCATTGCACTTGTTTTCCCTGCCCCAGATGTCCACATGGCTAATTCCTTCATATCCTTCAGGCCTGAACATAAATGTCTTCCTCAGAGAAATTGTTATCAGCCAATTTAAAGTAGTTCCTATCACTCCCCGCCTAGTTCCTCTTTTTAACATCACCCAGTATTATTGTTTTCAAAGCCTTTATCCATTGCCTGAAATCACCTTGTTCATTTATTTTTTCCCTTGTATTGACTGTCCTCCTCCCTGATTCAATGTATACTACCTTCCCGTATGGTTCACCCTTGCATCCTCCAGGCTTAAATAAAGTGTTCATATCTACTCATAGAAGATTATCAAAAAATGTGAGGATGCTTTATAGCAACCATGAAACAACAGGTGCACATCTGCACTGAGCCTTTCCTTAGTTCCTTGAGTTACTACTGTTTTGGTAGATGCTTGACATTTGCAAAGGAGACATCTGAGCTCCTCTACAATCACTAGCTTGACAATAGGATGACAGCATACAACCTCATCAGTTTCCTCATTGTAAAGCTGGTATATTACTATGTGGATTGTAAAGCTGGTATATTACTATGGAACTACTTCACAAGACTGTCATGAAAATTAAATAAGAATAGCAAACCCAAGTTGACGTGGATGAGGGGGCTCAGATGACTCCCTCAATAGCCAACTGCATGATTTAAATGTATACCCCTCAAACAGTACCAACTTCTACTACAAACTGCCTATCTTTGGGGGTGGCTGGGTATCAAACACTGTGCACCACTTAAAATAAGTGGTAGGCTTTCTTTATACCTCAAACTTTTTCACATACAACTGGTCTGGGAAATATTGTGTGTTTGAAGAATATCTGTGGCTCTCCTTGTGCAGGAAAACAGATGTTCACAAAGAATGAAACTGGAAGGGACCCAACATTACCTGAGTAATTCTACTTCCATCTGTGAAAAACGCATTAACGCATGTCATGGGCTGCTTTTACCCACAAGTGAAATAATGAATATTGAGCAAAGTCAATACTATTTACCTTTTAAGAAAACTAAATTTCCTGGCTAATTCAAATGAAAATATGATTAGAGAAGATCTTAGTTTATTTGCAATATGTAGGCAAATTTGTAACTTTTTAGCTTAAAACAATAAATCAAAAAAAGTTATGATCTTGGCTTTGACAAATCTTACATGACATCAAACTTACATGACAAGAAGGAAATGGTATTTAGAGTACTATGGCAGACCAAGTTAGAGAGGTGATTTGACATCCTATACCCTGGGCAAGAAGAATGTCAAAATAGTATGTCCTGGCAGTGTCTAGTAGAAAAAATTAATTCCCATGCTCTGAAGGCTCCACGGCCAGAATGGAGTAGTCCATTTTAATTTTCAGAGGAATTTGGTGAACAAATGACTAGATACCCACCAAACCTTGGTACTAATGAAAAACAGAGTGCATTCTGAGAAAATCAATATATAGTTTGCCTGAAGGTATCCCAAAGGAAACATTCAGTTATTGAGGTTTAAAATACGTTAGCCCCAGAATAATAAAATTCTTGAATTGCAAGCGTTTGCAAGAATAGCAAAGGGGTTAAAGACATTTTATATTTTATCAAAGCTCTAAAACTGCTGTGCAGTTTTTATGCATTTCATATTTTTTCCTTGCTGCTTCTTCATGCAAAGCCTTCCCCAATTCCTTAGAGCCCTGCTTCACTGTTTAGACCTTCTTAATTTGCTCTTCAAATAAAATAGCCTTGGTCCCACTCCTTCCTGGCCTCCACAGGTTCACAATGTCATTGAAGAGTGGGTTGGGCATATCTTGAGGAACAGATATTTGCCACCGTGTCTCAGTATTGTGGTTCGTCACCAAACTGATATTTCTCATGGAAAATGAGTACTTTGTTAGAACCAAGACATTGTTGGCTTTACTTTTACGTATTATGAATTTTCCTTTGTTGAATGTTATGAAGAAAAATGGGCAACTCTTTATTGGAAAAATAAATGCAACAAAAATGCTAAGACACAGATATAAAAGGGCTGCGACTGACTAGGCAGGAAAAGAAAATTGAAGTATAGGTGGGAAAAGCAGCAGCTCAATTTGGATGACACTATGAGGTCAATTCAGATAATAATCTTATTTGACCCTAGCAGTCCACAATCATTAGTTAAATGTTCAGCATTTGTTCAATTATCATGAATTTGAAGCCCTTTCTAGTGAAGAAAATAAATGTTTTGGCAATAAATCTGACAAGGTGGCTTCAGACATGCAACATCCTATGTTCCCCTGCTTTTACAGAGTTATAAAACTATCAGTACTCAAAGGGTACTTGAAGACAAGCATTGTTTGAAAAACTATCTTCATGAAGCAATACTAAATTCAGTAAGGCATATTTAAAAATAATACCAAATTAATAAAAGAGATGAGTTTTTTCTTCTATTTAAGAGTAATTTTTAGCATACTCACGAATGCATATTTGCCTTTTTCAAATACTACTGCACTGTTCTTGCACTGGACATGAGAAGGACTGTTTAAAAAGATATCAAGCTAGTTCACAATGTTTTTTATCTCTTCAGATTGTTCCAAAGTTAGATGGTGTTATGAAAATTCCTTATATTTTTCAAAACAAAATCTTAGCTCACTCTAGGTAAAAGTTAAAAAAAATTAAGTACATTTAACCATGGTTTGTGACCACAAAGATTGAGTATCGTAACTCTAAAGAGATTGAGTACAATTATTCCAAGTATTGTTTGCCCTGTAAGTGAACTGCACAGATGATGAGTTCTGAATATCAGTATTTTGTGTTGGTCATTTAGCTCTGACCTAAAGAGTTGAAAATACATCTAGTGATCTGTTCATCAAATTCCATTGAAAATGAAAATGTCGCTCTACCTAGGTACCATCAAGAAGACAAAGTTAAAGTACTCCAACTTACCCTCCAACGTGTCTATTGCACAATGTTACAGAGGCTGGTTTTCTAGTCCACAAGTTCATAGGAACTAGGTTGAAATGTTGAATGACTCTCAGCAAGTGTTCTGAGCTCTATTAGTAGGAAAATATCTGCCATTCCCTGGAAAGGTCTCATCTTTACATCAGTTATGGTTGGTGTTCTAGCTTGCTAGCTGCCAGAATGCAATATACCAGAAACAGAATGGCTTTTAAGAAGGGGAATTTAATAAGTTGCTAGTTTACAGTTCTAAGGCTAAGAAAATGTCCCACTTAAAGCAAGTCTATAGAAATGTCCAACTTAAGACATCAGGGGAAAGATACCTTGGTTCAAGAAGACCGATGAAGTTCAACATTTCTCTCTCAGCTGCAAGGGCACATGGCGAACATGGCGGCATCTGCTGGCTTTCTCGTGGCTCTACCAAAAGGGACTCTCTCCAAAATGTTTCCTCTTTTAAAGGATTCCAGCAAGCAACTCCACCTTCAGTGGGTGGAGACACACCTTCATGGAAATCATCTGATCAAATGTTACCACCCACAATTGGGTGGGTCACATCTTCATGGAAACAATCAAAATGCTCCCACCCAGCAATACTGAATGAGGATTAAAGGGCATGGCTTTTCTGGGGTCCACCACAGATTCAGACCAGGACAGTTGGCATGAGGAGCAAACTCGTAAGTCATAGATCCCTAATGTGAAATTTTAGAAGAACCTTAGGAGTTATGATAGTGAAAAAATAGCACAAGATTCCAGGTTTTCAGAATCATTGCAATCCATTTAATAACTTTACTTGTATTTGAGTCCAACCACTATGCTTAGTTTATTATCATTAGTATTATCAGTGAATAAAACAAAATATTTAGTATTATCAGTGAATAAAACAAAATATGACTATTTCTTTGGCATTTTCAAAAAGAATTTTCATAAGTATGAAGGAGAATAAAAAGACCTTTAACAAAAAACTATAATTACTATCAAAATAAGCAAGTTTCAACAGAGCATTTAGCTTCTAAATGATTTATTGCATAAGAACTTTTTACTTAATCATTTGGGCTATTTTAATCCCTTAAAAATACATAAATTGAACATCATCAATATTATGAAATATCAGCTCTGAAAACTATAAAAATGAAGCCAAAAATCATCTCTGAGACAGAAATGTGAATTTTTAAAACATGTGCAATACAGACATATTAAGAAACATAGTGAGAAACCTATATGTTTTTATAGGATATGTAAAGGTTAGAACTAAAGGTATCTAGTTTCATGACTTTTTTGGGGGGCGTGCGGTACATGGTTTGGAAATCAAACTTGATCCCCCACATGGAAGGCAAGCATTTTATGACTTTTTAATGTATTTTGTAGTATTAGATCGACTACTATTTGGTAAAAAAATTGTTACTTTCCACCAAATTTAGTGAATTAAAAGGACCTGGTATACATTTAAGAGGTAACTCTGTGCAGTGGAGAAAATGTGGGCTTTGGGAGAAAACACATCAGAGCTAGATGTCACCACTTTCTAGCTGTGATAAGGGGTAAATTGCTTTTTCTAGATGAGGGTATTGTGAGGATTAAATGAGGTAATATATGCAAAACAGTTGTTCAGAATCAGTTGTAGAAAGCAATAGTGCCTTTCCTTCTTGCAGTTCTCTTTATGTTGTACAGATATTTGTTCCGCTTGTTAGACATCAAGAACTGACCAACATTGTTTATTTTGGTAGCTATCTGGATTTTTTAGAGCACAATCCTGCAGTCCTCAGTGAATATTTGAATATTACACCTGGCCATATCTACCAAAGATAAGCCCATTTGTTTGCTTATTAGACAAATAAAAATGAAGTTGTAGACTTAATGCTTTGTTTTCTCTTATTTTAATTTCTATAAACAAAAAATCATTTATTTTTTAATATTCTATAAACAAAATTCAATGGGAAAAATAATAAAATTTTGAGATTTTAATACTTTCTAGAAAACATTTTTCACGCAATTTAACAAAATTTTTGAAGTTATGAAAGAATACACGAGTGGAATACATTGCCTTATGCAGTTATCTAAATTAAAGTCGTTTTAGAATTCAGTATTTGACTTAAAACTAAAATATAAATAATACCATTATTAAAAAGTAGGTAAAGTTTCAAGTAAACCAATCTAAAAGAAAGTAACACTCAGATCTGGTACCGTGAACTCAAGGTCAGTCTTATTTATTTACTACAGAAGTTCCTGGCTAGAACACTGAATTCAGAATGACTTTGTGGATGAAGTTTTCAGTGTCTGCTTATTTAAGAAAATATAATGATAGATTTCTTCTGATCTTTCAGAGCCTCAATCATTTTTTACCCCAACAATATTTTTCTAGTCTTTAAAATATTCTGTGAAATATAGACTAAGGTTAAAGGTAGCGCTGTGTCTTGGAGGCCCTCCTTGGGCAGAACAAGAAATAAAAAAAAAAAGTTAGCTTCATATATTATGGCCTGAAGAAAACCTAACAGCCAAAACATCACCTTTAACATGGTTTCTATTTCTGAGTCGTTTATCAACCAACCCTCCTTTATTCTTTGGTCTAAAAACTGGTATGGGAGTCCATTTCAGTATTTTAAATGCATTCTAGTTCCTTTGGGCCTCATTAGAAAGCCTCTTTAAATATCACTAACCTTCTTTCCTCCTCAGTGTGCAAGAGCAAATGAATGCGTAGTCAAGTTGAAGGAGAAACGGTGCAATTGGCTATCTTATATATGTCAGAACTGTAAGAAGCACTTTTAGGGTCTGTGCATTTTCAAACCATTAGCTGAAAATATTATTTCTCATTAAATAACAAGTTTGGTCATAACAATATAGATACTCATTAAAACCCCAGCACATCCTAAACCTGGGGTTCTCAAAAAACAAGGGGATGCACAGATTACAGTTGATTTAGAAGTACAAACTCTATGCTTTATGATCTCTCCACTCTGCTTCCTACTAGGATGCAAAACAAGACCTGACTCAAGGGACAAGACCCTAATGACAAGCAATTGTATACCCTTGAGGGACACAAAAATGTTATGCCCTCACTTTCTTTCACCATTTTTTTATTGTGAAATATAGCATATATATATAGATAAAGAAATTTCAAAGGACATTTTAACAAGTAGTTACACTACAGATTTCAAAGTTTGGTATGGGTTACAGTTTCACAATTTCAGCTTTTTCCTTCTAGTTGCTCCAAGACACTGGAGACTAAAAAGAAATATCAATATACTGATTCATCAGTCATACTCATTTATTAAATCCTAACTTCTGTGTTATAACTTCTCCTTCTCCTTTGATCCTTCTCCCAATCTTCAGGGATATTTGGGCCATGCCCATTCTAACTTTTTCATGTGAAAAGGGGTGTCAACAATATAGTACAGAGGGATAGAATTAGTTGATGTTCTAGGAAAGGCTGGTCCCTCTAGGTTTCAGAGCTTATTTGGCCTAGAAACCATCAGGAGGTTATAAGTTTTGGAGAAAAGTAAATTTAGTGCATGAAACTTTTGTAGAATCTCAGATAGAGCCCTAGGTGTTGTTTAGGATTAACAGGAATGATGTTGATTGGGGCTTGGCAAACCATTATGCCCTCACTTTTATTACTTATTCTGTCTATGTGATGTCCTAAAAATAAAATGAGTGAATAGGCCACCATGAAGGTATAAAATATTTAATTTTAGACCTAATCTTAATATACTGATTCTACTGTTTTGATTTTGGAGTTTGTTTATTTGTTAGTTGGTTTGTTTCAACCCACCCAAATTACCCATCCATTCAGCTTAAATACCTGGAATACTGGATATATATATATATATATATATATATATATATATATACCCCCAAAAAATGAACTTTGAGTCTTATCTTGTATCACACACAAAAATTACAACAAAATTTTACATTTTTAAAACTGAAAAAAATTCTAGAAAGAATATAATAGAAAAGATTTATGACATTGGGTTAGGCAAATATTTCTTAGACATAAAAGAGCAATCTATAAAAGAAAAAATCAATGTCAGATTTGATATAAATTAAGGACTCTTGCACTTCAAAATACACCATTAGGGGAATAAAAATAAAAGTCACAGACTGGGATTAAATATCTATAAATCATATATATGATAAAAGACTTGTATTCAGAATATACAAGTCAAAACTCAATAAAAAAAAACCCCAACAACCCAGTAAAAAAATGGCTGACAGCGAAAGATTTGAATAATCACTTCTCCAAATATATATGAAGGACAAACAACCATATGAAAAGGAAACTGTACAGGGTGATAGATATAATCATGATCTAGATTGTGATGATGGTTTCAGTAGTCATTAGGGAAATGCAAATTAAAACCACAATGCACCATTACACACTGTGTTGGTTTAAAGCTGCATGTACCCCAGAAAAGCATGCTCTTAAATTTAATTCATTCTTCTTGGTATAAACCCATGTAAGTAGGACCTTTTCATGAAGCTACGTCAGTTAAGATGTGACCCTTCAATCAGGATGGGTGTTAATCCTGTTACTGGAGTCCTTTATTAGAGAATGAAAATCAGTGAAGAGAGAAAGCCACAGAAGTAAAAAGTTGAAATCAATGAAACCCCTAGAAGAGAAGGGAGAGACCAGGAGACACCACTATGTGCCTTGCCATGTGACAGAAGAGCCAAGGATCTCTGGCAGTTTGTCTTTGGGAAGAAAGCATAGCCTTGATAATGCCTTGATTTGGACATTTTCTCAACCTCAAATATGAGCGCAAATAAATTCCCACTGTTTAACCCTACCCTTTTCATGGTATGTGCTTTGAGCAGTCTAGGAAACTAAAACACACCTATGAGAATACCTAAAATTTTAAAAGAGTGACCATACTAAGTATTGCTGAGAATATGAACCTAAAACTTCCATACACTGCTGGTGGAAATAAATGATATAGCTGGGGAGAAAAACTTGGCAGTTTCCTTAAGAGTTAAATAAAAATGGCCATATAATCCAGCCATTCCACTCCTAGGAATTTGCCCAGGAAAAAGGAAAGCATATGTCCATGCAAAAAGTTTAACACAAATGTTTTGGTTTACTAAAAGCTGATGAAATGCAATAAACCAGAAATAGGTTGGCTTTTACAATGGGGGTTTATTAACTTATAAATTTATAGTTCTGAGGCTGTGAAAAAAATGTCCGAATTAAGGCATCAATAGGATGATACCTTCTCCCTGAAGCCTGGCTGCCAGCAATCCTCAGCCACTCTGCCACATAGCAAGTGCATGGCAATGAAGCAGTCTCATCCAATCAAAGGCCTTAGAAAGAGAACTTGATTTGATTGTGCACAAAGTTTCTCATTTCCTATTCAAGTTAATTGACATCACGGACATGTAGATGCTTAGAGAGAGGATATAATACAAAATGCATAAACTCTGCAGGATATTTGAAATGAAGTAGACGCTAGATGGAATTTTTCTTCCTACTCCATGAGCTGTATTAGTTCTATCTTCACTAGGCCTAATGCTTCAAAAAACCTGATGTCTAACCAATAAATTATTTTCATCTCAGAAAAAAAAAGGACTGATAATTTCCACAGTCAGAAGAAAGAATTTTCATCTCTATTTCAGCCACCTCCTTCTCCTGGGGAGTTCATCAAAACTCTTCATTAGATTCCTGCTTGCAGCCTGCCCTGTGGAATTTGGACTTGCCCATCCCCACAGTTGCATGAGTCAATTCCTATTTAAAAATCTCATATTATTTACATTATATATATTATATATATATATATCCTATCAGTTATATTTCCCTGAAGAACCCCAACTAATACAGTACCCATATCAAGCAACATGGTCCAACCCAATGTTATATTACATTCTCCTTGGTCCAACATTCTTAGAATCTGCTCCCTCATGTATTCTCCAGATTTCAGCCAATATAAATTAGCAAAATGTTTCAATTCTTTTAGCACATAAGCTATGTATTTTGGGGAGAGACTTTGTAATTGTCCCTCTGGAACATGCTGAGATATGACCCCAGTAATGTGTCTAGTGACAACACAGAATGTTAAGAGTGGGTCCTGAGGAGAATAAGCATCTCTTTGGAGGTCAACTGTCTGGATGAGGTTTTTATAGGGTATTCAAGCAGAGGAAGGCTAGGTTCCTCAGGCATGGAAAGGTGAATCGTTTGTATGACAAAAGAGATCCAGAGATATTCAGTGGTTCAAGATTCTGAGCTTCCTTTGAGTACAATCCAATGCCACCATTCAAATTTTCAGAATCCTATATCTTTCAATTGATGCCCTAACTTTCATGGGACAGACATGACAAAAGTGTGACTTCAGCTTATGTTATCATTTTGTAATCTATGCAATTAAATTTTGAATTTAATTGACAGCAATACTGGTGTTGCAGCTACAAGAAATAATAGATTCTTTTAAGGCTATCGTAGAGGCGCTCAGGCTCTCTGAACATGCCTTAAACTAAGAGTTTAAAACTTGTGTTTCTCATTTTCTTTTTGTAAATTTTCCAGTGCATTCAGAAAAAAATCCATCTCATACCAAGGTCCTCCTAGTCATTAATACAGACATAAAGGTCAAGTGTAGTAACCACTTGGGTCCCCAAGATACTTGTTTCAGAAGGCACTTCACCACAATCTACCTAGATGATAACGTGATTAATTGTGGGCCATTATATGTCTTGGATTACTAGTATCTCATGTCCTATTGGTACAGAGCTTAGCTTCAAGTTCAAGGACATTCCCAAACCAATACCCATCTTTGTAAAACAACCTGATAATTATTCCCCTTTATTTAATAACTTTAGTATATCCAAAAATTATTTCCTAATTTGTCAAATGTGATTGGTACATATAATTATTTGGCAAAAGATGATACAGAATGAATTATAAAGATATTTTACAATATGGAAAACTCTCATGTGTTAAACTTAAAACTTCTATGCTGTGAAAAACACTGTTAAGGGAATCAAAAGATAAGCCACAAACTGGGAGAATATTATAAAGTACATATCTGATAAAGGACTGACATCCAAAATATACAAAGAACTCACAAAATTCAGCAAAAAAAAGAAACAAACAACCCAATTAAAAATGACTGAAATATTTGAACAAGATATCTCACCAGAGAAGATAAACCAGTGACAAATAAGCATTTAAAAAGATGCTCATAATCATGTCATTAGGAAACTGCAAAATAAAACAGCAAAGGTGCTACTTCACACCTATTAGAATGGCTAACTTCCAAAAAACTGGCAATTCCAAATGTTGACAAGGAGGTCGAACAGCAGGAACTCTCATTCATTGCTGAGTGGAATGCAAAATGGTACAACCACTACGGAAGACAGTCTGGCAGTTTCTTTCAAAGCTAACCATAGGTTTATCACACAATTCAGCAAGTGTGCTCTAGGTATTTACCCAAATGAGTTCAAAACTTATGTCTACACAAAAGCCTGTGCACAAATGTTTATAGTAGCTTTATTTGTAATCGTAAAAAACTGGAAGCAATAGAGAGGTCCTTTCAATAGATGAATGGATAAGCAAACTGTGGTACATCCATATAATAGAATATTATTCAACAACAAAAATAAATAAAACATAAAGCCAGGAAAAGACATGGAATAACCTTAAATATATATTGCTCAGTGAAAGAAATCAGTCTGAAAAGGTGATATTACTGTATGTTTCCAACTATATTATATTCTGGAAAAAGGAAAGCCACAGAGACAGTGAAAAGAGCCATGATTTCCAGGGTTTCAGGGGATAAGGAGGGATGAGTCGGTGGAGCATGGGGGGATATTTAGGACAGTAAAACTATTCTGCATGATACTGTAATGATGAGCTCATAACATTATGCACTTGTCAAAACTCATAGAACTGTGTAAAACAAGGAGTAAGCTGTATTGTAAACTATGGACTTCAGTTAATAATAAGTGTGTCAACATTAGTTCATCAATTGTAACAAATGTACCACACTAATGCAAGATGTTGATGATAAGGGGAAATGTGAACAATGAAGAGAGGGGGTATAGGGGATTCTCTATTATCTGCTTAATTTTCTGAAAGCCTAAAACTGCTCTAGAAAATGAAGTTCATTAATTAAAAAAAAAGGTCATGTGAATTATTGAAAAAATATCCTCCTTACATTGTAGTAACCTTATCATAGTGATTGGGAATTAACATTTAGGTGATAAATGTAATATTTCCTTTAAACCAGCAATTATAGTGCAATCTTTCAAAGACTTACAACTGAGCTACAGATGGATTCGTTTCTGATTTTAGATGTTTTAAGGGCACATTCTAAAAACTAAACTAACTTCTTTTGGACAAAAGAGAACTTCATTTCAACTTTGATTTTACATGAATTATTTTTGAATGCCCTAGTTTACAGTTGCTGGAAGAAAATAAAAAGGCCTATAATGTTTTCCCTAGTTATCATATTACTAGTAACAGGTTTTTGTTTTGTTTTGATTTTCCTTTTCCATAATTCCCTGTAGGAAATGGGGAAGAGAAAAGGAATTATCTAGAATTCAATTTCTATTAAATATTAAGTTGGCAAGCATCAGTATAGTAAAATCTATTCCAGAACTACATCTCTTGATCACAAAGTGAGTTTGCAAGATGAATACTTTGTGAATTTACACAATATTCATAAGAAAGGCTGAACCCTTATCCATGTTTAGAATTTTGTTCTACTCATTTTGCCAGAACAAAATTCTAGATACCTAGATACTGGGTAGGCCCAGTTCCCTAAGGGTCATTTAATGACACAGGCTCAACAGAATGCTTTGTGGATTGTACGACTCAGCTGTTTAAATGAGTTAATGATAAATTGAATTATACAAAGTTTTTTTGGTCTGGCTTAATTCAACCATCACCAGAGTGGAAAACAACAGATAGTTCCTATTTTAAAAACTGACTTTTTTATTATACCAGGTTATATGATATAGGAAGTTTATAAAACACATTTGATTGAACATTTAAATGTTAAGGACATTGAATCAAATCAACATTGACTAGAGTAGCAGAATGAAAATACTGTGAAATGTTTTCCTTCCCAATTTTAAGGGCAAAGGATCCATTTAGAAAACAGAATTATGTGGTCCAACAACAGTAAGGAATTTGTATCATCCAGTAGTTGATTCCTTGGTTGCACATTAGAATCACCTTGGGAATTATTTTAGAACAGTAAACAAACAAATAACCAGGACCCCCTAAATTAGAATCTATATGGTTTGAGAACAACACTGGTAGTTTTTTAAAAAAAAAATTTAAATCACTTACTATATGGAAGGTGTATGAGTCGTGGTTCTCTAGAGAAACAGAACCAACAGAAGATATCTGTAAATATGAGATTCATAAAGGTGTCTCATGCAACCGTGGGAATGGAAAAGTCCAAAATTTGTAGGGCTGGCTGTGAAGCTGGCAGCTCCAGTGAAGGGTACGAATGATCTCAAGACTCGCTGACTGAAGAAGCTGTGAAAAAGTCTCTCTCCTTCCTTAGAAGTTTTCAACTGATTGGATTATCTCATTGGTGAGAAACATGACTTAGTAGATAGCAGATGTAATCAGCTATAGATGCAGTCAACTAACCGATGATTTAGTACAACAGCCTTCTGGTTTATCCATTAGCCACAAAATATCCTTGCAGCAACAGTCAGGCCAGGGTTTGCGTGACCAGGCAACTGAATATCATCACTTGGCCAAGTGGATACCAGAACTTAATCATCACAATCTACCCCTTGTCACCTTGGCAGCTATACACGTCACCTTGAAACACAGTTAATTCCCAAATAGACTACAATAACAGAAGTATGTTTCACCTAATAATACTCAGCTTTCCTGCTTACAACTGGAAAGCCAGAAGCGCATGACTTCTCTAAAGAATAGGGTAGTTTTTATAACTTCTTCAATTAATTCTATAGTGCAGCCAGGTTTCAGAATTACTGTTTTAGGCCTATCTGTGCTGATCTGGTTTGAAAATAATTGACAGTTGCAATGATTGTATAATAATTAAACAATTAATGCAATTAAAACAAATTTGGTACATCTAAATTAAAAACAACTTCTCTTGTTAGTACTTTTTCCTTTTTGTTGTTTTTATTAGTTACATAATTTTTCTTGGTAATTCTTCCATATAGTCTAAAAAGTCAGGTATAATTTCAGTTGAAATGGGTATTGTAAGAATTATAACCCTGTAATTATTTCGTATACTTACAAGCTTTTAAAAATTGTTGATAGAGTATTATTCAGTACTTAAAATGACAATTTATTTCACATTTAAATATTGTTACACATTAAAGAGAATTAAATAACTATAAAATAAAAACAAATTATCCTTGAGATGTGTTTATACCAATGCAAAGCAATGTTACATAGAATTATTATAATCTATTTTCATTTTCATGAAGAAGGGATTCTCTAAGAACACGTGTTCTTTAAACTGAAACTACCTACTGTTTATGAACAACTCATTTTTAATATTGAAATCATACTAGGATACCCCAAAAGTAAAAACAAAAATAACTTCACAACATATTAAAATATAAGATACAAAGTTTGTGACACTATAACAAAAACTTAACTTACATTTCAATTATAGCAATAAACTTCAAAAATTAGCATTTAAACTTAAATGCGAACATTTCTACTTGTATTATGAATCAATAAAGCCCCTGCCATAAGTGTCTCACTGAATTTTGTCATTGGCTATATCATCATTGCCCCAGAGAGAATCACTGCCCACAATATTTTTGTGCTTGATTCACAGTGGCGCATGATTACTATGATGAGGGAACTGGTTGTACAAACAGAATTTCCTCTCATTATATGATTTTAAAGACAGCAAGGATCAATTGTTTCCCAATCTACCTCTTAGGTTATTTTGAAGATTAAAGAGTCAACTTTTATAAATCACACAAAACAGTAAGTGAATGTTGGCTAAATAAAACCATTTTCATTCCTTTCATCTGCATTGTCTTTAAAGAAATAAGACATTAATCCTTATCAGCCATTTTCGCCTCAGTAATTAGTTTCTTCCAATCCCGTTCCCAGAACAGGAAGTAATAGGGCAAAATCAGAGAAGATAAAAAGACATGAAGTATCTTCAAGGAGCAGGAACAACCGTGTGGGAAGAGAAAACAAGTGTGAAGGCAAAGACTCAGAAGGAAGGGGATTCATTACTAAGATACAGGATACAAACTTACCTTCCATCACAATTTCCCCCAACTTGTCAACTTGCCTTCCTGCAGTTAGGTAATGTCAAACTGCAGGAATACAGCCTACTCAACTCTTCTGCAGTGCATGCAGAACAAACCTATAATTCCTGTTTGTGCTTAAATTCAGAGGCTTAAGGGGAAAAAATGGTCGTATATATTTGATTGAAGCAACACTTGAGTGCCAAATGTGGGTTATGTTAATTTTAATTTTCTCTTCATCATCAAACACTTAGACATAAAGTGAAGTAAAATTGTCACTTATCTAACATTAGGGTTAATATATTTGTACGTCATAATATCACATAATGCTAAACATAATTTCAAAGCACAGTTTCTTTCTGTGAAATTAAAGATAAAATTTCACGCAACAAAATGGGTATCTTTAAAGGAATTCTCTAAATACTGAAATGATCATAAATGTAGAACTTAATTTCTAAATATGCAAGTGCGTGTGTTTATAAATTGTACCTGCAGGATATCATAACAACTGAAAGCAAAATGAAATATTCAATTCATTTGGTAGATGTTACTTTGATTTTTCCCCTCCATCAAAGTCTCTTTTTTTTCCCCCTAAATGATCCGCTGTTTTGATTTGATTTTGTAATTTATGAATTCAAAGTGCTGGGGTTTTACTGTCTTGAGGTTTTTAAAAATTATTGAGATAGACAAATACATCATAATATTCTCTAACTGGAGTGTTTGTTTAAATATAAGCTTTCCTGACCCTGAGTCTGGGAAGTTAGCAATAGCTATGCATTTTTCTTTTTGTCATTTCTCTTCTTTATTTGCTTTAAGTTACCTCCCCAGTCCTCAGTTTTTCCCTCTGAAAACCGAATCCGACATAAACTACAAAAGGATTTCTTGAGGATTAAATAAGATAATGTATGTAAAGCACTCAGCATAGGGCCTAGTACAATATGGTTTCAAAAATTGTTATTTTCGTTCTTCTCACCTCTTTCCTTGTCAGTCCTAGTGGAGTCCGAGTAATTATAACGGTGAGAAGAAACGTTTAATTGTAGCCTTGGCTCAGTCCCCATTTTAGGCACCAGTTAATAATCTATTTGATGCTCCAAGTTTTCTTGTATAAAATGCCATTGAAAAAACCAAGACATTTAGCAGCTTACCTGCAGATCCACCTCCATTCATTCTACCAGGCAATGCTTCTGGGTAGGTTTGGGCAAATTTTTCCTTTGGCCACCACAATCACTCCAAGATGCACCCCTACACGGAAGAACTCGCTTGGAACCAGAGAGAACTTACAGCATCAAAGAATGAATGATGGAAGGATAAACAGCAAAAATCAAGGGGATTTTGGCAGAATAAACACATCTGTTACTCATCTTTCTGCTAGTGGAAGGACCGGTGGGGCTCATGGGACCATCGTGGCTGTTTCCCTTGTGAAGGCAGGAGGCCACGGCAGGGCTTAGGATTCCAGCAGCCTCTTCTCTGAGTCCACAAGAACACTGTGCTGGAAATTTTTAATTGATCCTTAAACGTTTGGCAGTTGACAAGCAGGTTATTGTTGATGGTTCAAATTAAAGTTTAGAAACTAGTAACGCAAACTGAGGGAAAGAGTCACTAATTATCTTGGCATTACAAATGTTGGTCAAGTACATGCGTTGTGAGGGAAATAGTTTACAAACTAAACCATAATTCTATGTGTTCACCACAGCAGTCAAGAAAACCCTCGAGGCAAAAAAAAAAAACTTTTTTTTGAAAGAAATTACCCGTAACTTTCTTTTATGTCTATGGAATATGAATTTCAAAAAGACTAGACACTTGCTGAGGTTCATAGTGGCATTGCCAAAGATAGAAACAACCCAAGTGTCCATCAATCAATGAGTGGATAAACAAAAGAAAATGTGGTATATACATACAATGGAATATCATTCAGCAAGAAGAAGGAGCAAAACCCCGAAGCATGCGACAGCATGGATGAACCTTGAGGAAATTATGTTGAGTGACATAAGTCAAACAGCAAGGACAAATATTGTATGATCTCACTAATATAAACGAAATTATTTTATGTAAACTCACAGACATAGAATCTAGAATATAGGTTTCCAAGAGCTAGAATAAGGCTAGAGAATGGGGAGCGGTTGCTTAACACATGCAGGATTTGTAACTAACTTGAGTTTAAAAATGTGGAAATGGATAGAGGTGATGGTAGCACATTATTGTGAGTATAATTAACAGTGAGTTGTCTGTGAATGTGGTTGATAGAGGAAGTTTAGAGACACGTATATCACCACAAGGAAAGCCAGAGTTAAAATATGGGACCATATAGCACAGTAAATCTTGTGGTGGTACAATGATTGTGATCAACAATACAAATATAAAAGAATTTCTTCCGTGAACTAGAAAAAAAGTACAAAACCATTACAAGGAGTTAATAATAGAGTGGTATATGGGAAAGAGATGTTTCAAACTATGGAATATAGTTAACAAAAGTATCTTAATATTCTTTCATCAACAGTAAAAAATGTACCACACCAATGCTAGGGGTCAATGATAGGAAGGGATAATAGGTATGGGATGTTTGGGGTTCTCTCTCTCTCTCTCTCTCTCTCTTTTTTTTTTTTTTGAGTAATGGAAACTGTTCTAAAATTGATTGTGGTGATGCACAGCTGCATGATGATGCATGATGATACTATGAGGCAATGACTGTATACGTTGATGGATTGCATGATGTGTGAATATATCTCAATAAAATTGCATTTAAAAAAAAGAATAGACAATAATATCCACCAAAGCCTAATTTTCTCCAAAGATAACCTCAAATTATTAAATGAGTTACTTCATGGCTTATGTTTAAAGCCAATCTTTGCATTAATTTGACATTGTATTTTAGAGAAAGTCGTGAGTTAGTGGGAAATGTTCCCAAGTCCAATATAATTATAAGTCAGGGAACTTTCACATAAACAGAGTAATTTCAATTTTAATACTAAAAGTTTCCAAACCAAGAAACTGAGAGTTACCTCTGGGGTGGGGAACTGAGAAGAATGGGAGGCTTACATTTTACTATATGTGTCTGTTCAACTTTTAACTAAAAAAAAAAAAAAAGAAGAACTATGTGCATAAAAATTGATTATTTAAAATTTTTAAACAATAGTTTCAAGCCTAAGAGTGAATTTCAAAAACTATATCAAGGACATCTGATTAGAAAATACTAATATTTCTCAAAACTATACTGTAGACAATTAAGAAATATCATGAAAAGAAAATTTTGATTTGATCATTTTAAAAAGTGAAAAACTTGACAACGTATTGAAACAGCAACATCATTTGAGGTAGAAAAGAATGATTCTTCTCAGTCTTTATAAGTACATATATAGTCATTAGGATATTAAGAAATTAGAGTAGTGAATTGAAAGGTCTCAAGCCCTCCTTTTTTTTATTACTGTCCTAATAGTCCATCTAAAATTTCTTAGCCTCAGTTCTAATCTTGAATAACTCTATTTTCTAGTAAATAGTTGTGACAGTACTTCAAACATGTAAAATATTATATATATATGCTTGATATTATTGGTACTATTGTTTTATCAAATATTTTATCACAAGGCAACTCAGAAGTCTTCACCAAAATATCATGCCAATTTGTAAAAATCCTTTTAAAACATGGACTCTGAAGTTCAGAGGCAAAATACACAAATAAGAAACTATTGCCTGCAGCTTTTTCTTTAAACCTGGAAGCATAATTATGGAAGTGAAGCATGCAGTCAAAGAGTCACGTTCATGTCATAGTGTTTTGTTCTCTACCTATTTCTGTCTTTTATGGTCCAGAATGGAGACCCAAAAGAGACCAAGGCAAGGTTTTTGTTGCTATTAAACCCAGATAGGTTCATTGATCTTACATAAATTGAGAGACAAGTCTATGTACCTCTTTTATAGGTTTAAATAATGTAAGTACTATGTTTTCAAGCATTAGGGTGTCATTTTAAATGTCACTTCTCTTAAGCAAGTCTTGCCTGACCACCCAATCTAAAATATCCTCTACTATCTCATTTATCATATTCATCATAGCACTATAACTATCTGATAGTTTCCTTTATTTACTTGTTTATTGATTATCTCTCCTCTTTAAAATGCAAATTCCATAGCCAAAGCTAAAATCTATAAGGTCAAGAATAGTGCCAGGCACATAAGCTCTCGATAAATATTTACCAAATGAATTTGAATAAGCTTACATTTTTCTAAAAGGTGTTTCTATGAACTTGAGCCATAACTTGGCAATCATTTTTAATTAAATGTTTATGAAGCAGCACTTAAATTCCAATTATTTCTAGAATTACATGAACTCCTCCAGCTAGTCTCTCCTTCTCCTTTTATTTCTTTCTTTCAACATAACACATTCTTGAATATGTCAAACTACAGATGCTTTCAGGAGGACCCTACTTATGTCAATAATTGCACACACACTAAATAACTAAAATTTAAGTTGGCTTTCAAAAGGAATTACCAAGAGGGACTGTGTGTCCAGATGTAAATTAATCCCTGAGTGACACTGCTTATTCCTTCCACCAATTTCAAAATTGGTATCTTGGCTTGCTGGTCTCCTCTTTATATATGTAATCTGCTTATTCTGATTAAGTTAAAATGAACCCCACATATTCTGATCAATTTAATCCAATCAGAGTCCCATGGATTCCTTCAAAAGTAGAATCACTCTCCTATGTCTGGATTTTCTACAACCTGCCTCCCTAGCACTGCAAATTCAACACTTCTAAAATGAATTGGTTGTTTTCCCTCCCCACCCAATTTCTTCCTTCTAGGCGCTGGAGTCACAAAACTTTCTAAAACTTAAAACTTTTAAGCTAAAGAATCTATATAATCATTTGAAATGTTTCTAGCATCTGTCTTCTCTTCTCTATTCCCAATTTCAGGTTCCATCATCTTCTTAGATTATTGCAACAGTCTCCCACTGGTTTTCCTAATTCCGTACTAAGCCCATTTTGGTTCATCTGAATATTGATGATAGTGGACTAGTGTTAGTCAGTGTTCTCTAGAGAAACAGAGTCAACAGGAAAGATCTGTAAACATCAGATTATAAAGGGGTTTCACGCGATCATGGGAATGGAAGAGTCCAAAATCCACAGGGCAGGCTGTGAAGCTGGTGGCTTCAAAGAAGGGTCTGGACAAACTCCACAGGAGAGGCTCACTGACTGAAGAGGCAGTGAAAAAGTTTCTCTCCTTTCTTAAAAGCCTTCAACTATTGGATTATCTCATTGTGGAAGACATGCCTTAGTTGCAGATGTAATCAGTCACAGATGCAAGCAACTGACTGATGATTTAATACACCAGCCTTCCGGTTTATCATCCAGCCATGAAATATCCTTGTAGCAACAGTCAGACCAGTGCTTGCCTGACCAGACAACTGGGCATAATTATTTGGCCATGTTGATGCCAGAACCTAACCATCACAGGACCCTTATTTAAAAACTACTCTCCTCCCTGGCTTGCTTATCTGGTCATATTTTACTTCAAAAACACCTCTCAACTCTATCTGCCTTTCTCTGTTTTCACTACAACCATCTGAGTCCAAACCATCATCATTTCTTAACTCAACTACTACATAAGCTTCACAACTTGTCTTTCCTCACCCATTCTTGCATTGCTGGAATCCATACTGCGGCCATACTAATTCTTGTAAAATGTAAATCCAAGCATGCCACTCCCTGGCTTAAAATCATTCAGTGCCTTTCAACCAATTTACAAAGACTGCATGATCTGGTTCACCTACCTCTCTAACCTCATTTTAGATCATCCTACCCTGTTTTTTTGTGTGTGTGGATATCTGCACTCCATTCAACACTGATCTTGAAGTTCTTCAAAATAGCAGCCTTCCCCTGCCTAGGGGATTTAGCATGTATTATCACCTCTCTCTGTAAAGTTCTGCTACCTGTACTCCCCTTCCTTTGTTTAGTCAACTTTTCTTTTTCTTTATCAACTAAAATATCATATGTTAAGGTAAGCATTCCATAATCCTGCCCCATGTTCTAGACTACTTACTCCATCTCATGATATACCATACTTCTCTTTGCAGAACTTATCATAGCCATAATTAAATGGTCAAATGTGCAATTTAGTTACTTAAAATCTAGCTTCCCTGCTAGAAAACAGATTTCTTGAGGTTGGGCAAGAAGTGAATTTGGTTCACCATTGTACTCCCAATGCTTAGCACAGTACTTTGCACACAGTGGATTTCAATAAATATCTGTTGAACATATCAAATAAGAAACCCAGAATAGCTATCCATAATTTCCATCATCATATCATCTCCAATGGCCATGTTTCAAGAACATAAATAATCTGGCCCTATGCCTCTGTTTTAGTTTGCTAATACTGCCAGAATGCAATATATGAGAAATAGAATGGCTTTATAAAGGGGATTTATTAAATTACAAGGGCTTTAATTCTAAGGCCTTTAAAATGTCCAAACTAAAGCATCCAGAGACAGATACCTCAACTCCAAAGAAAGGCCTAATGACGTCTGGGATTTCTCTGTCAGCTGGGAAGGCATGTGACTGATGTCTGAGGCCCTTACTTAGCTTCTCTGGGGCAAAATTCTGGGTTCTGGCTTGCTTAGAATCTTATGGGAAGGCACATGGTGATGTCTGCTGGCCCTTTGCTCCAGGGTTTCATTGCTCTCAGCTCCAGTTCCAGTGGCCTCCTCTCTGGACTTCTGTCTCCAAGCATCTCTAAACATCTGCGTCTGAGCTTTCTCCAAAATGTCCCTCTCTTAAAAGGACTCCAGTATACTAATCAAGACCCACCTTGAATGGGCAGGGTCACATTTCCATCTAATCAAAGGTCACACACAATCTAATCAAGAGGTCCCACTCTCCAATATTGGATCAGGATTAAAACAACATGGCTACCTCCACAAGACTGGATTAGGGTCAAAAGAACTTGACTTTTCTGGAGTATGTAACAGTTTCAAAGAGCACACCCACCTACGTACAATCTCACTCTTAAAGACACACTTTGTTCCTTCATGCATCCAGGTCATCACCCATCTTTTTGGTTTTCTGGCCCAGAAGGCTCTCCCCTGTTTCCCTCTGCTTTGATTATACAACTCTTTCACATCTCAAATTCAAAGCTGCAAATATCACTTTCTCTACTAATCCCTCCTGACTTTTCACAGATTTATCTTTATTGTGAATTCCGATAATATTACTAATATGTATCCTGCAATTTAGCATCTCGTATTGTCTTATATTTATATTGCTCACTAATTGTTCATATTTATTAACCTAGTCTCCTCAATCAGATCTTAGGTTTCTTAAAGTTAGCATTATTTCTTATACTTTTTCTAAAGCTTTCTCTCTTTGGTTCCCAAACTTATACTCTCAAACACATAAATTAATATTCCTTAGCCTAGTATATTCTTATTAGGTACTCAATAAATACTTGCTGGTTAATAGATTTTCTATTAGCCCAGAAATTCTTAATTGATTCCTCATATTTAACTCTGCTTTTAATGTAGTAAAAAGTAGTGTGGCCACTTGTACAGTGGAAACTTCTTTTATAATTAAAAGCCAAAATCATGAAAATGAAAATGATGCAGATAAAATACTTAATCTGAATTCTCTGCTTTGCTTTACAATAACTGTAGACAGTATCAGTTTGGATTCAGATTTTACCACATTCCACAGTCAGTTATGACGTTCCAGGAAGATGACTTGCAAAGCCATTAAATCTCTCAGAGTGTCATTTGGTGCCTTTTTGCTATCCAAAATCCACTGTGGCTTCCCAGAATACATTAGCAGACCAAAATAATACCTTACTAGTCTGAAAGTGTTAATGGGATCAATCAAACCCTTAACCCAACTCCCAAATTAAGCACATTCTTTCTTACTGATACCTAAACAGGAAAGGACTACACTTTCTGATGATTCATTTTCCTTCTACCTGGACTTGTGAACATATTTGCTTTTTGTTTATTAACGCGGCAATCTACTCTTTGGTTATATTCTAAAAACCTTAGAACCTTATTTGGGGAATATAATAGGATTCTAATAAATACGCCATTAATTTGAGTTTCCCATCTAACATATGCTATTTTGAACCCATGTTTTGTGTAAATGGAAAACAAAACAACTCTACTGTTCATACAAAATCAGATATTATAAATTCTGCTTTAAAATATAATCAATCATTTACATTCTCCATGTACCTCTTAGGCTACATGCAGGTTACACTAAGAAAGGCTAATTTTTAAGTCATTGGAGTACTGTGTAGCATGTAAACCATATCTATTCATAATTCCCTAGTTTTCTAAAGGAACTAATGGAGCTTTCAAAAATGGTCCTGACTTAGTCAAGTTGAAATTTAGGCTCAGGGAGACTCTCACTCACATTTATTTCTTCTATCAGATAAAATTGTAAGCATTTCAGGCCATTTACAAACAGCATGCATCTATGAATTAAACTGTTTAATTAAACTGTTTAATCACAGTGAAATAAAAATATTAAAATTATTTGCAAAATTTTTGTTTGTAATACATTGCTAATAATTCTGTGTTCTAGAATTCAATTCCCATGTGTTCAATTAACTTGGCCTTGTTCCTAGGCCACTTACTGTTCCCTGTACACGGGGATGTCAAACATATATGTTATTTTCCTACAAATGGGCTTTGAAAGCTAGCTTGCAGTCACTCATCCACCCCCAAACCAAGAAAAAAAAAAGAAGGCCTTAGATAAAGAAGGGTAACCTCCTCAACAAAACTGGGCAGCTTCCAGAGCGTTCCAATATTGGGGGAAGCAGTCTGAATCAATCCCTTAGATCTATAAAGCAACATTATATTTTGGAGTGTGTGTGTGTGTGTGTGTGTGTGTGTGTGTGTGTGTGTGTGTGTGCAGAGGAAGGAGTCAGGGGGGACGATAAATAACATAATATTGGTTATGAGGAGGATAGAATAAGAAATCGAGTCAAAAGAACCATTTCAAATTAAAGAATGTGCCACACAAAAGACTCATCATCAGGGTTATACTTTTCTTACACAGTAGACAATATACAAATAATACACTGTTGAAGTAGTTAGCTACCTAGCTGAACTAGATAGATATTGATTCATATCTACACTTTTAATTGAAGCAATCATTCCAAGACCACACATCCCACAGTATATTCACTGGCCCAGAGTGAACAAAGGAAATAGTATCACATTTTCAAAATGATAGATTAACATAAAAGAAAAATTTTATATGTTTAATAATTAGGCAATTTTATTAAAGATGTGTTTATAAGCCAATTACTAAAGATAATTAACAGAAATAGTAACTGCTTTAAATGGACCTTTAAAGTATCTGTTTATCAGTTTCACTTAAGAATGCATATATATCACACATGTTCATCTGCCCTGAAGTGTAACTATGCAAATTCCAACTAAATTCCTCATGTAAATAAATACACATGAAGCAAAATAGTCCAATGAGTATAAATATTTATAATAAAGAGCAAATGCTACATAAATAGCCTATTTCTATTTTATATATGGCTTTTACCCTTCTAATAACCTGGGGTTTTTTTGACCAATTGTCTGCTCACATAAATGTCGTAGATGACATAAACTTCCCCTGAAAATAATTCATTATTTATGTTGCATGTTAATTAATACTCCAGAAAAGAATGTTGTATTTCAAAATGCATAAGTAAAGCCCAGTTTTACTTTAATGTATCTATATGCATGTGTCTATATGCTTTCATAAGTACTCCACTGTATTAGAAAATCATACCCTCTGAAAGTCATTTAAATTGGTAGAAACGCTTTTTCAGAACCATACCATTAATTTTTGATCATGACAGGTATGTGTAGATTAGAGAATTAATGAAAAGCAAAGCAAAGCATCTTAAACTAACAGGTTTTAATATTATCAATTTGATTTTTCAAGAAATACATGCCATTTATTTTCAAAATGGAATGATAGTAATACTTTCTAGAGACTATCAATAGTATTTAAAATAAGACACTCATAACTTTCAAATACTGCTTTTACTAGTCATCCCTTGTCATTAAATGTAACTGTATATTCAAGAGCTTTCTAATAATAACCTTTAATTAAACCAAGGGCTGTTAGAGGGTTTCCGTTGCCCTTTGAAGTTCTTAATTATTACTTGTATCCAGCCTTTTATGGCACACTTAAGGTTAAATTAAATAATTTAAATATACCTTGAAGAGAAATATGAAGACTTTTCCCTGTTTTAATTAAATCTCTGAATTTCAGGATTTGAAAATAATAACATATGTTGTGATTTTTTTCATGGCCGAATGGTAAAATGCTCGCTATGTTAAACAACAACAAAAAAAAATGGTAGCTTTTTATGGAACTAATCGCTAAGCAGATGCATGTAAATGAGCTATTTTCTATGCATGGCTTCCAAAAGTGCTAATTAAATAGTTGGTATTCAAGGCTATGCTCGCTCATTGTTTAGTGACACACAAATCCAGCGATGTGTGCCAGCAGACATTTTAAGTTGAATGTTTTCTCCTCTACGGCCTTTGTCATGAAATGGTGGCACCATGATGAGAACACTAGTGTAAGCAAAACATTGAAATATGCTTTAATAATGTTTTAACCATGTAGTGACACTAGTCTAGTTTTCTAATGAATTTTTAATTTCTTTTTTCTTATAAGGGTGGTATGAGTTATTGCTGATGCATATTAAATCATATACATGAGTCATTTTCTCCAAATTTGCATAAAATGGCTAAATGCTAATGCACCAAATGGGGCTTACTATATGTGGTACAGCAAATATCCCCTAGAAGATTTCCTGCAATCAATCTCCTATATTTCATTAACAACCAGATAAGGTGTGGTCTGCAGAATAAAAAAGAAAAGAACGTAGCTCTTGAACTTATGAGGCTGCAGATGATATTCTACGTGGTGATTAGAGTGGATTGTGCAATTAGAATTTATGCAGGTAAAACACACAAGCGCTTCCTTTAAAGGCGCAGTGCCACAAGAGTTCTGAATACAGCCCTGCAATGTTAAACAATGAAAAGGCACCATTCAGTTACTGTGAATTTCTATATCTATAATTAAATGAAGGAAAGCCATACTTTACATTTACTATCACTTGATGGGTATAACCCCTAGCCAAATTTAAAACTCAAGATTACAATTTCCCTCCTATGCTTATAAAAGAGCTTTAAAAGGTAACCATGAGTGAGATGTTTTTGTGTGGTAACTTTTCCTTTGTCAAGTAATGGTGAGGAATTTTCTGGATTAACATTTAACATTTGAACATGGTTTCCTCTATCACCAAAACCTCCTTACTGAACTGGGATTTAAGATCACATGCCATACAAATGGGGTCAGGATAATTTTTTTGTTGGGCTAAACCAGAGAGATTTGTTTGAAAGACAAAACTTGATGCTTATTCCACTCATCACCCATTTCTCACCTCCCCACATTTTCGCCATCTGGAAAATTTTCTAACCTGGTACAGAAAAAATGGGGGGTAGGGGGGCAGATAGCTATTTAAAAATAAATGTATGCTTTGCCCTACAGTTATTTTGAATTAGTCTTGATAAATAATTAAGTAATGCATAATATATTATTTAGATGCCATGGTCTTAAGAATTTGAGTGGTATTTCAAGTACAATTATAGTCATTTATTTATCAGTAGAAAATTTACATAATCACACTTCAAAATCCAGTGGACTGGAGAGATATCAGAAAGACACCCATGAATGTGGTAATGACTCTGAGCATTAGATTAAGTTAATAATGTAGTGATGCACATGATATTCTAATATCTAGCACTGCTTTATTTGATCACCTTAAATGATAAAAGCATAAATATTTTTCCCTTTTCAAATTGCATTTTATGTGGAAGGAAAATGCAATAAGATAGCATAAGATGCAATTTGAAAATTCAAAATTGAATTAGACAATCCCTAATAAAATGGAACTAGTTAAGTATAACTTTTAAATGAATCAAAATTTCTACTTCCAACTGCTAAGAAAATATTTTTGTCTTAATAAGTACTGGTTAACAAAGATGTTGTTCACTTCATGTTTTTTGAATTGACAGTTTAGACCTTAAGGCTGAAGTCCAGAAAAATGACAGAAATTCAAGTCCTCTCTCCTGTCGGTGAGTACAGCATTCAAAAGGAGGGATTACCTATTGGAGAGGTAACACACTTTCTGTTAGCTCACTCATGCCATGGATTTTTCCTTAGGAGCTAGTCCATCTGAGACAAATTTGGCAGAAATATATGCAGTATTTGTCACTGTTCTGGTTGAATCACTGGAATCCCTTGTCATATCTGCAAACTCAGATTTCAGACTATAATTGAGCATGGGTCTTCAGTGTGAAAATCTAAGCTACTCAGCAATTTCCAATTTTATTTGGAGACAGTTAAACTTTTTATTTTGTATATTAACTTAAGTATCTCCAGATTGTCTTAAGAGTTACTTTATAAAACAATGCAAATGTGAATTCATCAATTAATTCCTATTTCCTTGCTGTATTGGTATTTTACTGCCAGAACCACTCAAGAGGCATATACACAAACCCTAAAGGTGAAGACCTATCAAATTAATTTTTCTTTCATTCTTTCAAATGCACATGTCATGATTTAGTCATAGTGATGACCTCATATTTAAAGCTCCTTAAGTTTTCAAGCTATTCCAAAAAACTATTCAACACTCTCAACTTCAGATTCTTAAAGTCAACCAAAGCTAATTTAACTTTGTATGTATATCATACATTTTTAGGGTAATTCAATACATCAAAATGTTTTATATTGAGTAACTACTATCTACAAACTATGTGCTTTCTAAAAAGAAGGTCTAAAATCCATCATTTGAGTTCCTCCCAAGATTGTCAAATTCATGCAACAGTTTCAGGTAGCTTCCTAATCCTCACTGAATTAAAAATAAGGACTAAGTACACTTCTATTATTACTATATAAGAGACCTAGCCCTGACAGGACGTAAGTCTATGGATTCTGAATTTCAATGATATTAAATCTATTACTGTCTTCATGAAGGCATTACTTCCAAATAAATTATAGGGAGTTTTTTTATTAGACAAGCATTGATAAATACATAAATTAATTATATATGAAGTATTTATTCAGTGAAAATGTTTCTTAATTATTCTTGTTAGAAATTCCTTCATTTCAGTAAATTTCACTCATATCTATGTGTGTGGTATATATTTATGTAGTTGGATGGATAGATAGATTTTTTTTTCCCTTAAAGACAAAGATTTATGAGACACTCTGGATAATATTCTAGAAATAATTTTTTGTGGCCTGATTCAGACAAAGTGCTTATTGTTTTTTTAATACACATTCCTTTTTCCAAGTGATTCCTTAACCAACCATTTATACAAATTACTAATGTGATTAGCATCTATAATTATTTCTAATCTCCTCACTAGCTATTAATGATATAAGACATAAACATTTTACCCTTGTCACGTTTGAATTTAAAACCAAAACATAAAAAAGAAAAAATACCAGGAGCTAGTTTGCAGTTGAAATTCTCCTGATAGCTTGTTTTCCCAGGACCAGTGACTATTAGAGAAAGTCATAGTACACAAGAAATCCGTCAGGAAGCTACTTAGCGAGAGAACCAAATGAATATTGTTAGGTGAGTGTTTTAATAACGCAGCATTTTCGAAGCATTTTCCCAAGATTATTTCTAATTGGCCTTGTCATAAAGTAATCGCAAAATGCCTTAAAACAGTAATCAGTTTGAAACCAGCTAAGCAAGCCTATGACAGGAAGTTAGTAATATGCTTGGAACTTTACCTGTGAAGTACTGAGCTCGACTACTTTCTGTAAAAGAACTGAAAGCAAAATACCTTTGTAATGCAAACTGACCAGTAGCAAAAAGCCACCACCTATGAAACACCGCAATCTCACCTGAGCTTGCAACAGTCGTTGGTGCACCCTTTGGTTAATGGAAGCAAAACTATTTTACATGTAGGCAAGTGCCCTTCACGGTCACTAGAGCCCACCCTACCGGCTGTGGCACGTCCCAGTACACCCAGCAGCCTGGGTCGGGTGCTCGCTGCCCACCAGCGGCTGGGTCGCTCGCCGCCTCCCAGGCCAAGTGACCACCGCCTGAAGCAAGGACTAGGCCGGCTCCTCCTGTTTGCTCCCTCCCTCGGTTCCTTCAAGACCCTCTTCTTTTCCATCCTCAGCCGAGGGCCGCAGCGCCGGACCTGTGCTGGGCGAGGTGGATTTAGCCCGGTTAGAGTTAAGATGGTATCATTAGCTGTGCACAGCGTGACTTCTCGCTAATCCTCTCTGCAACTTACAACAAGTTTAAATGTCCATGCATGATGTTATTAACTGGCTTTAGTAAGTGCTTAAGACCCAGAGCTCTTTTTAAAGTAAGCTCTGAACAAGTTCTACTGTATCCACCCAACAAGGAGATTAATATTCCCAAGAAATCTGATGTGGGGGAAGATGCCCCACGAGCCCCTAATGGGCAAAGTAGATAGAAGTGGGGGTGGAAGTTACTCCAGACAAGGCAGGGCCCAGGGCGGCGTGGGCTCACTACCCCGGGTCCGGATTCACAAACCTTTCTCATCTAAGACCTTCCCCAAGGGACCACTTCCAGGAGCAACTTTTCGCCAGTTAAAAACTGGGCGGGGGTGGGGGCGGGGTGGAGTGGGCGGGTATCTTTATCAATAATATTGATCATATCCAGGGAAGAAACAAGAGCACAGCTAGAGAAACTGAGGGTCAGTAAAATTAAGTCCCTTAGTCACAAGTAGTCTGCCAGCCTCGGGAAGGGGCCTTGAGGCAGCGGGTGGCCACCGGGAGATGTCTGCTTTCCGCGCAGCTCCTTGCACGACTAACCCTAGACAGCATCCTCAATCCCCACGCCTAACGCAGGTATTCTGAAACCACCGCAGACCGAGCTGGCACAGAGGCAGGGGCGGAGGTCTCTGTGACCCGCCGAGCCGCAGGCAAATAAAAAACGCAGAACTCATCACCAGCCCTCGCGGACGCAACCCAGCGTGCCAGGGAGAGGGGAGGCAGGCTGCTCGACGCCGCGCAGGTCCCCGAGTCCAGCTGCCTCTTGGACGCCAAGGGCGGGTGCGGGGACTTGGATTCGCCCAAATTGGGGAGGCTCCATCAGCTACCCGGCCGCAGGGCGCCGCCCCCCTCAGCCCTCCCCCCACCCCCGACGATTCCCCCCACCCCCCCACTTCCACCCCGCAGCCGGGCGCCAGACCCCGAGCGCGCGCGCCGGCGCACCAGCTTGGGCAACTCGGCCGGCCCGTCTCCCGGGAAACACCAATCACACGCCTGCTTTCAAGCGAGGGCCGCGAGCGGCCGCTGGGGAGGGAGGACTCCGGCTGCTGGCGGTCACCCCGAGGCGCTGGGCTGCCTCGCCGCTGCCACTGCCTGGCCAGCCACTTCTGCAGCCAGTCAGGCTCTGCTGGCTCCCGGGCGCGCCGCCCACGAGAAGCACCTTGCATTGCCGCAGCCGAGCCTGGTTATTTTTAGATCGCCAGAATACTTTGTGCCGGCGTTGAGCTAAAACCGAGTCAAAACACCAAGCCTAGGGATGTCTTCTCTGAACAAATATGGCTCAGAACTCCATATGTCTCCCTAAGTAAAGTCGATTATCTACACTTTTTAAAGCCCTGCCCCCTGTGATCTGGCAGTTGGCTGCAAAGCGGAAAGCCGCGTGCTCCCACCTCAAAGATGGTCTTCACCTTTCTAAGGAAGTGCATTAACTCTCACGGGCCCTGATAGAAAGCAGGCAGATGCTCCTTACCAGCAATCACAACGACATACTTTTCATTCCCATGCACCATCTTTGGAATTAATTCCACAAGTCGAAGCATTCCCAGAAAAGGGGGGCGGGGGGGGCGGGGAATGGGTTCTCTAAGCAAATGGTAATGGAGGGCTCTGATTTCTCTACTTGGTTGTTTAACTTGTGCTGAGAAACCCATCAACGGAAAAACCGGATAACAAAGCCGTCCATTAAAATTCGGAGACACTAAAGAACTGCCTCACATGCTTAATTGCTGTAGGACTAGTTTAACTGTCTCGAAGCACTAACCTTAGGAAAAAAAAAAGTATTGCAGATATCTTTTTACTCAGTAACTTTGATTCTAATTTCTAATTAGTTGGTCCTTAGTCTCAAAGGACCCCTTTTCCCCTGTTAACCATTTCACCACCCCTACTCCCAATACCATGCAAATGCAACATCATATGTATGGTGTGTTTTACTAACTCTAGCTAATTAGGGAAAAGATAATTTGCGGCAAGACAGAGTGGGGAATGGGGTATTGATATTCCTAAGCCACAATGGCATTTCCAGAGGAACAGATCCATGGAGAAAAACTAGCACATAGTTGCACACTGTCTTTCGTTCATTTTCTGGCCACATTGGAAAATAAAACACTTGGTTTCATTTCTCTGTTTTCCAAAAGTCAAAACCATTAAAATGCTAAAATGTCCTGAAGCATCTATATGTAATCTGTGAATAGGAAGACTGTTCATGGACCTGAGATGCACTCATCCTTCTCTCTTTTTATTTAAGCTGTTTCTTTTTCATCAAAAACAAAATCAGGATTTCATGTTTTTCCAAATAGGAAAATCATTTTAATTTTAAATTAAACAAGGAGCACTAATGTTAGAAAATTTCTATTTAAGAAGAAGATTTAAAGAAAGCTACTATGGAAAAATATTCATTTTGAATATAAATAATACATTTGTCTCATTACACTATGCATATTAATGGTAACTTCAGTAGGGAGCTGATAGTGGTGAATACACTAATTCACATCCTGCAAGGATACTGCAAAAGTCTTCCTGTATATCTTTTTTATCTCTCCAATTTCCATTTTTGTTGTTGTTTGAATTTTTCTGTATGGTGTTTTTATGTTATACCCTTTTATAATTCCATTGTTGGGTGACATTTTAGAGTTAATTTTCTGGTATCATAAAGTAGGACAAGGAAAATAAGTTGGTTATATCTTTATATTTACTTTTACAGGTATCATTTTAACGGCCTATTTCTACGTATTTCATGAAAAGATTCTAGATGTCAAAACCTGCAGTTAATGCTCCTGTTTGGAAATACACAAAATAATACCTTTGACGTTGGCAACTCAGATGTATTATTCAGCAAAACAGCAATTACTCATTGTTTTGCACTTACATGTTAACTATGCGACACTTGGTGACACAATAACAAAATTGCAAAGTCAATTATATTAAAAATAGACATCCTAATAAAACATACACAACCAACCACTTTTGCTCTTTTTGAACTGTCTTCTTTTCTTTTTCTGTTTGCAGTCAAATAGATTTTGTGAATGTTAGACTTAAATAAAATAACTGATTTGCACTCATTATGAGGGGGGAAACAAGTTAGAAAATGGAGGGGAGCTCTAATATAAAGGAGAAGATGTATTTTTGAGTACACCAGCATGCACCAAGGGAGGTGCCAGAACCCTCTGGTATATTTTTGGAAATGTGCATTTACACTGTTCTTTTGCAATGTCAATCATAGTGGCAAACTTTGAAAGAGCAATGTCTGTCAAAATTTAAGCTAGATTCGCACTGACAATTCTAAGCAAAATTATAGCAATAAGTCCCAAGTAGACACTGTTTATATTTAAGAAAAGTGGGTTTGGGGTGAACCTAGGTGTTTTTGTTTTATTTTAATTGCACAAGAAGCGCTTTTGTAACTTGAACTTCCCAGAAATGAATTCCACTTCCCAGGCCAGCCTACAGCCTGAATTGAAATTCCCATCAGAATGTTAAAATGTTTGACTGGATAAAATAACTTCCAAATGAACTCTCTATTTTTGTTGTTGTTGTTGTTGTTGTTATTGTGTTTTGTATTTTCTGCAATGTAGCTCCTCGCAATGATATTAGTTCTAGTGTGGGAAAATATTATAATTGAGATCTGGTAAGTTATTTGCAGACTTCAAGTTTTTCTTTACACTGTGCTGACATTTAGTACAGCCCTGGTGAGGAAAACAATACTACCATTCATAGCTCTAGACGTAGATTTCAATCGACTTAAGAGGGCACAATGAAACTTGGTCATTCACTGGTTACCCATATTGTGTTCTCAAATTTTCTCTCAGCAAAAGTATAATGACTCAGTATTGTATGGTTGCATAGACAAGAGCTCCGAACAAGAGACACTAGTTTTGTCTGACGGTGTGAGAAAGTCGTGAAGGGATCTTTTCTTCCAGATGGTGTTAAATTCAGCTGCCTTTTTAACATTGGCCTTGCACAGCAATCTGCTGCTCCCCTTTCACAAAGACTGCGCTTGGTTCCCACTAGTTAACATGCATACTCACGCAACCTGCAACTTCAGTCCAACTGTTTTACAATGCAGTGGTATGCTAAATAAACTTGATCTGGTTTCTGCCAATGTTAAAACTAGCTTTCAAAGAACTACTTAACTGATATTTACACTTCTTTTGACTTAAATGTACATGCCTTTGGAATATTTCAGATTTCAAAGAAATATCACCTTATTATAAGGTCATTGTAGAGATTATCTCAGACACACCCTCAGACCCAAGCTCAGACGCAGTACCTCTCTTCAACACACACAAATAAAACAAAATGTCAGAAGTTTGATGTGTAATAGAAAAAAAAGAAAAATTGGGACATGTTGCAGCAAGAGCAGTGGAACAGCAAAAAATAAAATGAAAATAATAACATTGAAATGCATTTTTATTGATCGAGAAGTCATGTAACATTACTGTGATACAAAGCAAGTTTGATATGACAATGGCAAACACATAATTATAATATTGTTTATTTTCCTTAGATGTTATATTTAACACATTTACATAAAAGACCAAGATGTAGGCAAAAGCTTCAGTAATTTGACTCCATTGAGTGCTTTCAATAAACAATAGGTTTCCCCAGCAAACATCTTATTGCCTTAATTGAACCTCCTTGAGAAAGAAAACCACACACTTTGTAATGTAAATGTTAATTGTAGTAGACAATGATTCTAGGTAAATAGCACCCCTGGACATGAAGTAAATGAAAGGAACACAGGCACTTAACAATGAAAGGTTGTTTGCACAAACAGTGCTTCAAACGTAAATAAACAAGGTCCTTCTCAATGGTCACTGCAGCAGTAAAACTTTGGCACGTGTTCCTCGGCCAAATTGGAATTTTCGTTAATGAAGTCTCAGAGTTTCTAACTGAAACAGTGGCTTCACAGGCTTCTGCAGTCTTAAGTCTGATAATGAGTTGAAGCTACAAAGGAAAATACTCTGCTTTTGAAGAAATATTGTATATTTGGGATTGTAAGTAATCAAGGCCACGTGGAAAGTAGCAGGCCACTTGGGGACATTTTCTTATTGCAATGTTTGTATTTATTTTTAAATACCTATACAAATGTTTGCTTGGTGACCTGTGTAAAAATGTAAGGACTTTTACAAAAAGATTACAATGGAGACCTCCAGAACATGACAGTTTTCTGCTAAGCATAGTCATTTTTAGGTGTAATAAAAAGGGTCGTGTAGAATGGATCCAGCTGGGATTATTCCAAAATAATTTCTTATCATATCATTATTGCATCAACTTTCTACAGGTTCATGATTTTATAGATTTACTTCCAGTCTATGTATACTAGCATAATTGGGCCAAGTTCCTAGCTGGATCATGCTAAGAGGTAAACAACCTGAGGAAGGCATACTAATGACCGTTATATAGAGATATTTCTTTTAAAATATCATCCACCAAAAGCAAAACAAAACAAAACAAAAGCCGTGGTCACAGGCCATACGTTTGGACTGAGAATTTGACATAAGAGGCAGGCAGTCATGGGACTTTGTTAGAATCCCCTTCTATGAGCTTTCCTTAAAATATAGGCTATCTTAACCAGAGAAGAAAGCCAAACTTAATTATGGCCAGATTAAACAGCAGTTATAAAATTAACAGAAACAGACAGTATGCATGCAGCAGCTACGGACCAGTTGGTGTTGCCATTTGGAAGGCTGCAGATGGCTCTGGGTGGGAATGCCTCTACTTTCTTAAGCGATGGAGATGAGTATAGTGTGTGCACTTGATGTTTTTTTCATGCCCCCACCCCCCAACAGGGCTGGCTGTCATAGGCTGCCGGGCCCCGCTTTACCACTTGCCCCCGAGCGTGGGAATCGGAGCGTCCTGCCGTTCACATCTCCTGCATTCCGTTTAGCGGAATCAATTAGGCAAGACAGACCCTCAGATTCCCCACCCCCTTTCCATTTTTGTCAGGTCTATATACGTCCTAATTATTTCAGTTTGGGATGCCAGAGCTGTTTCCTGGATAGACCTGATCATCCTTAAACAAAAAGAGAGGAGGCGCGCACGTGGGTTGTGGCGTAAATGTCACTTTCATTTCCAATGCTAGGCGCAGAGTAAGACAGAACATTTTTTTAGCACTTTGACAAGAGGGGAGGCGATCTCGTCTCCATCATGTCTTTCTGCTTCAGTAGCTTCCTCAAGGAAACCTTCTTGGAACAGAGAAGCATCTGTCCTTGTATTTTGAATAGAAGAATAAAAATCAGCCTTTGCTTTTTTTTTTTTTTTTTGCATTTCCCCTGCTAGCTCTGAGTTCTCAGTAGATAGAAAAGTATTAACCTCTCAGTATAATTTTTGTAAGTCTGATTTCATATCATTTGAAACACAGCCCAAATAAATGTAAAGTAGTTTCCAAGCACCAATCTTCAAATTTTTCCGGGGGCGGGGGAGGGGGCGGGGAGAGGAAAGAGGGAGGGCCTCCGAAGGGAAGTGTCTGAGTCTACATATTATAGAATCATTTTTTAAACTAGGTACCAGACATCTCTACAACAGCTTAGTAAAAAAAAAAAAAAAGAAAAGAAAGAAAAGAAAAACACAACTTCCTTACATATAAACTTTTGCCTTAGAACAGACTGCACCTGCATCTTTGCACTATACAATTCTCCTTTGCAGTATTAACGACCCTTCTCAAAGCATCGCACCTTTATATTTCAGCATATATACGTCAATTTCCTCTTATCCCACTTTTAATCGTAAGGGAAAACAAACAAACAAAAACAAAGTTAGATTCAATAAGTATTCCTGACCTTTCTGGTTTTTACTGTCTCTTGGTTGTAGTCTTTCAATCTCACACGCTCCCCGGCGATCTTGAAGGAGTTTTTACTTTCGGTTATCTAGCTTTATGAAGGCCAATACACTCATACAGCTAGATAACCAAAGATAACAACTCGCTTCCCTCACACGCCTCTGTCTTCTTCCTGCCAGACTCCAGATCCGATCCTTTCTGGCTGCACCGAAGGTAGTCCTCAAGGAAACTTGGCCGCGCTCGAGATTCCTCCTTTTATGTAAATATGACCTGGTTTCTGTTTGTGTGTGAGAGGCTAAAAACATCCAGTAGAGATCTGTTGCCTCCAAAGTTTATTCCGAACTTTTTTTTTTCCTTTCAGCAAGTAATCTCCGGCAGCGTTAGCCAACAATTCATCTATTAATATCAGAAAATAAAACCGGCTATTAAGGTGCAGCAAGCTGTTACGATTGAGCAGCAGCATCCGTCCCTTCACAGGCCTCTATTTGCATTGTAAATTGCTTCATTCTCACGCAAGTCTCTTTAGCCTCCCTCTATAGAGATGTATAAAGCCAACGGCAATTTCCAGCGCAGGTTAAGGAGGAAGGAAAAAAACAAAAGCATCCCATTTTATAGAAGGAGTGACAGCTGATTCTAGGATCTGCTCCGGATCCTTTTGAGTTAGGCACCAAGAGCTTTTTACCAAGCGGTGGCAGCTGGATTGCACAAATCTTGTGTGTGTGTGTTTTAGGGGGAAGATCCTCGATTTCACAGGGCTTCTAGGCTGGGGAGGAGAGGATGCCGTCTTGCTGGCGTGCTGCTGCCCGCGGTCTGAAAGAAGGAGAAAAGGGCCATCATTGGTGGGGCTTTCACTGCCAAAACGTGGACTAGCCTGGCAAGGTCAAAGGTTCGAGACCGCGGGAGACCAAGGTAATGATGATGTCATGAGAAATTTCAAGTACGTGGTTATTGATATGCATCAGTGATCAGCAAACTGCCCCCACGCCTGCTGTCCGAGTAGCGGCAGCGGCAGCCCTGCAACAAGCCCCGTTTTCTCAATCAACGTCTCTTCCACTAGCACTACCGACTGCTCCTGGAAAAGCAACCAGCGGCCTTTTACCTCCTCGGTGCTAGTGTAGATAGCTCTAATATCCAAAGACTGGAAGAAATCTCTCTCTAAGGACAGATAAAAGCATTTCAGATCTGGGGAACGTCTTTGCCTGCATTTCTCTTCTGGCAGATTGCATAGGCAGACAGATGGAAGGCACTTTGCTATTGCTTAAAGCAGGGCCTTGCTTTCTGGGGCTGGGAGTCAGATCTGTATTAGCAGTGAGTTCGTGTGTGATTACGCTGACAATTTGCTCTAGTGTTGTATTTTTAATGGCTTCACAGCTCAGTCATGTTTCCCACCCATGTACCATAGCAATAGGGCTGTGAATTTCATTCTTTAAGTCCTAACTGAAGGCTCTAAGGAAGCCGATTCCATCCTGGTTTTGTTGTTGTTATTGTTTTAATGACTCTATACAGAGGGTGTGTGCTTTAGAATGTAGCACAGGTGAACACTGCAGCAATATATTCTAACGTTGCACCTAACTGCTGTAATAAAAATGCTGAGTCTTTGTCTATTGTTTTAAATATTAACTTTCATATAGAAGGACACAGTGTCTTGTTTACAAAACTATGAAAAAAGTAATTTTGCCCCATGAAAACTCCAGATAAAACACCTGGATGTTAAGAACATAAGTCTACCCTCACCTCCCCTTACCTGTCCCCATTTTCTTCTATCCAGAGGGGAAATGTTGTTTTATTAAATAATTAGCCTTCATTTTCTTAAAACTTTTCAAAGTCTGAATGTGATCATTTAAAAGAGTCCTTCTCTTCTGGCCTTCATAATGGCTAACCTATGTTTTATGCATCTATACCACAGAGAATTATAATACTCAGATGCTCCTCAACAGAAAATCTAAGGCACATAGTCATCACCTTATGGACTGTTTTTCAAAATTATGAGTTATATTTTGTAGTGTTACTGCTCTCTAAATTATATGTTGTAAGAGAATGTCATAAATCTTCATATTCATTTCACACATCACTAGTTTACCACAATATTCTCTCATTTCTATAGGTCAGCTATTTCCCCCAAAGATTAAAACACTTTCAGGATTAACATATTCTCTCAATAATTCAGTAATATATTCCTTTAAGACATTAGTGTAAATATGTTTACCAAATTACAAATAGACACACATATATTAATGTGTGTCTATGGAAATGACTGACAAATAAAGAAAAACAGAATTGTCAAGAAAACCCCCCAGTCAAGAGTTTAAAACACGGTCACACAATCAGAGATATGATATAGTAACATGGATGCCAATTTTCCCTGTTTTTATTTATTTATTTAAGTGATCATTCTAGTATTGACCATTTAGAAAAGACTAAGCTGTGGAAATCGTTCCTCTATTTTTTTCTACCAAATTATGGCACAAGAAGTACGATCACATATGACCACAATGGATTATATATAAAACACACATGCAAACTACAAACGAGTTCAGAGAAACACACTCTCATGGAGTTACTATTCCTTCTTGAACTACATGGTCACAACATAAACTACTGGACAAAAATTTAACACATCATTGAGGCATATGCCACCTTTGACATATATAAAACCCTAACAGACTTTGCTGCCTTGCAAAATTGGAAGTATTATAGCCTTGCTTTCCAAGAGCTAGAAGCAGAATCATTATTGACATGTATTACATAAGCAACCATGTGATCAGATGAATTCAATTCCTTAAGTCAAAGCCCTGAGAAATTCCAGATATTTTTAGAATACCCTTTTGTTTTATATATGTCTGGATGGGGTTGGCGAAAGTAGAGAGATGTGATATGTGAATGTCTGTGTGTATGTGTATCACCTCTATACTTGTGTAGATTTGCAAATTAATATGGCTATATTTCCACACACATACCATTTTGACTGAATATTTGAAATACCTCTATAATTAGAAGCTACAGGAGATATTGTCTTAAAATAGCATATTTGGGCAGTGCACATAGTCATATTAACTGACTCCAGGACTGGTCCCCATACCTGTCACATATACTGCAGATTCATTGTGGGAGCCCTAATAAGTGAAAACAGCCAATACAACTATGGGCAATCTATTCATTAGCCATATAGCCAATTAAATATTTTACCTGTCCATTATCTCTCAGGGCATGGAGAAATAAAAGATATATAGTAAGGTTTAACAATGAACACCTGATTATTTTGAATATTGCCAAGGTTTATATCATGGTCGACCATATATGAGTTCAAGGACTGTATTATTATCTAGAATATGAGACAAGTAGAAGCAATTATGCTGCTCTATAAATTTCTAGCAATGTCTGTCACACGTTGTTAAGAGCAAGTATTAATATCTACGTGTTTTTATTTGGGATATTTTTGCTCTCCAAAAATCTATTTAGTTGAACTACAGAATACCCATTTTGAAATCTACATATTGAAAACTATATTGAATTCAAATAGCTTGTCTGCTTATTCTCTAATAAATTCCCATTAACGGCCAGTAGATTAGGGTGTGATTGTCATGCTTGTTTTCTAATCTTTTTATAGGTCTCCAGATGGCTGAAACATGAATTGAAACATCCTGGTTTTCTTGGGAATAAACTGTCTCTGCTTAAGTTAAAAGAGAAAAGTTATGATTTTCCGCATGTCTGAATCAGAAATATGCTATTCCATAAATGCAAATACATCAGGTTTGTCACCAGTATTAAGAACTCCTCTCTAAATCCTATTCAGACTACTGCAGAGTATATCAAGAATTGGCCTATCACAGGAATCCTCTTTTAATATTTGATTTGTATGTTCTCGTGCATGTAAACCATAGTCCACTAATACAGTCAAGATTACTATTTTCTACATAAAAGCCATTTAATTAAAGCAATTTGTATAGTTCAGGCAGGGTACTTGACTGGCTTACTTTCTAATAAAGTGTCCTATTATTTCTTCGGTATCCTGAATTTCTTTTTTATAGACAGTTACAGGTTATGTTTGCATTGTGCTTGATATATAATATACAAAGGCTACTATGGGGGAAAACTGCACATATAGAAACTTGGATTTTTCTGGAATTCTAACAGATTACATGAACTGGGAGGTATGCAATACACTGCAGGCCTGACACTTAGCAAATAATAACCTGCTTTGATTTTGTACATCACTTTGATTTTATGAAACATAAATTTTAAAATTACCTTGGTTGGTCAGACTGTCTATTCATTTTCTGCTTCTTTGTAGAGTCATCTGAAAAACAGTCAAGAAAAGAAATGACAACAGTTTTAATATATATAGCCATGCCTAGATTTGGTTTTATTTATTAAAGTGTTGCAATTACCATGATTCCTTAAAATGCCAAGAGATTCCCTAAACCCCAGTACAATGTATCCTGGGCTTCAGCACCCACAGGGTTAAATATGCTAATTTGCATTTAAATGGAGACATGCATTATAATGGGAATGCAAAATATGCAGAATCTGGAGGGGTTTGAGAAATTAATTTTTTTCTTCTTTTCTTTTCTTTTTAGCTTGGGAGGAAAAGGGGTTCTTAAGAAACATTAGGGGTTTGAACATTGTAACCTGTCATACAAAAGAGGGAGAGTCCTTCCATGAAAGGATTTTAAGACTGGAACAAAGTCTTATTTTCTAAATGTTTTAAGGACTGAATTTCCAGGCCTTTCAAACAATGGGAATCCCTGGATAAATATCTAATCCATTAGAAAGATGCAAATAGTTTACTGTAAGCCCAGAGCATGGTGAGATGTGCATTCATATTTGTGGCTCCTGATTGGCTCTTTCCTCCAGTAAATCAATGAATAATGTAAAACTTGATTGCTGTAAAGTGGTGGATTTTTATTCCCTTCCCCCCCATCATTTCGCCACTCAATATTCAAGAAGTCTTACAATCTTGAAAACAGGTTCCTTTTCTTTTATGATTTTTAAATGCTTATTGTTATTTTGGAGTGTCAGGGTGGGGCTATTGGTTTTGCAAAATGAAAGTACTGCATTGGTTCAATGATGCTGACTATAGGTGCCCCCTTCACGCTGACTGTACATGCTCCCTTCCTCAGAACAGTGCCCTAATTACTGGTGTCAAGGTGGGTATAGTGCGTGACGGGCAGAAGTGGGCACGAGGTGAGGGGGGAAACAGGAATCGATCCGGGGCAGTAGGCCCAAGGTACCACTGCTCCAAAGGGGCCCCCGGCCGTGGCCGTGACTTGACAGGGCCTCGGGTCTAACTTCTGATCAATTCCATCGCTGCGCCGACCCCTCCAGACTGTTCCCCATTCTAGCACGGTGGGTACATTTGCAAGAGAAAACGCGGCACACTAATGCAAGTACACTGTCCCGGTTCCCACCTCCCCGGGTTCCCCTAGACAATTCCGGGCCGAGGAGAGGAGGTTTTGCCTCCCTCAACCGAATCTGGGCTCCAAACACATCGCAGAGACCGGACTTCGGTCGAATACCAGAAGCGTCCGAGGCCGAAGCGCTCCAAGTGTCAATAACTACCCGCGACCGTTGCATCTTGATGAACCTGAACTTCAGATAACCCCGTAAACGGGCCTCTTGCCTCTCAGAATCCAAAAGGCAAAGGGCAAAAAGATGTGGACATACACACCAGGTCTAGTTAGCCACTGCACATAAGTTTACCACCAGGACCCAATCAGACCCTCGATTCTTGCCAGGTAATTGCAATTTGGGGGCGGTGAGGCGGCGGCGAATTACTCAAAATGCTTAATCCGGAATCCAGGAACACAAACTGCAATTGCATTGGCTTCGGGTTTAAGAGGGGGTAAGTCCCGCCGCCAACAACACAAAATTACATACAAAATTCCCCGTCCCAATGCGAAATCATCCCGGTATCTCTGCGATTGGGGATCAGGCCGCTGGATAATTAACAGTCCCGGCCCAAGACAACTCGACGAGATCAACAGGTTTAGCAGCCGAGGCACGCAATCAATTAGCTTGAAGCAAAGCCCGGGACTGGCCTCGGAGCGGCCCGCGGCTGGGCTCGGCCGCCACCGGCTAGCAGGCGAGGTGAGCAGCGCTGGCGCAGGGCCGCGGTGGGCACTGTTGGCCCCGCGCCGCCCGCCGAGCTGCAGCCTGGGGGCCGCTAACGGTACTCACTTGCTCTCCCTGAGCCAGGCAGTGTTGCCCCCCAAATCCAGCTGGGCAGGAATCGAGGCGCCAGTCAGGAGACAAGATCCAGCGTCACACCGCGACCGCAGCGTACAAACAGGCTCCTCTCGGCGTCTCAAAAAAAAAAAAAAAAAAAATTCAGATCGTCTCTCCCCTTAGCACATTTAAAACTGCCGCTCATTTCCACGCGGTGATTCTGCCTTGATTGCGTCTAGTTTGAACGGGCCTTCTCTTCTGGGGAGAAGGACAAGGGCGCAAAAGACGAAGGAGGAAAAAAAGCCAACTTTTCGCCCCCACGCCAAGCACTTGCTCCCTGAGCCTCGGAGTGGAGAGTGAAGTGGTGTGTGCGAGGCTCGTCAAGTTTTTGGGGGGGCTGTCCAAGGTCTAGTCCAGCCCCCTCTGCCGAGGAGGACGTGCTCTGAAACTCAACCAATTTCCCCACTGCTTTTGTTACTGATGAACTGAAGCCCTATTGTTCATCCATTGCCACGGTCTTTTTCAGTCCCCACACTACGTTCTGCGTTGCCAGAGATAATGAATTTGCACCCAAACCTCTCATAGTCCCCTCCTGACAGACGGAACAAATTAGAAATGTCTCGTCTGAAGGAGGGCAATGGCTACATTTTCCGATTGTAGGATGCAAAGCATACATTTTCTTTGGAAACTTCTTTTGCCTTTTCTATCTTTTATTTTCTTCTCCCTCTTTCTCTTTTCTCCCTCTTTTTCTTTTCTTTTCTTTCTATTTTAAGAATAGCTCTGTCTTATTAATGCAGTACACCATTTTAGGTAACTTCTGTGTCTTTTCTTCTACCTCTCTTCCTTCTCTCCTCTCCTTTCTTTTTTAAGGACTCCCTTTGCAATTTTATTTACCAACTTGAAGAATGACCTTTTGACTACAGACTTTTTTTTTTTAAGGAAAGGTCTTTTGGTTCAAGTTCCCCTTCCTCACCCACTCCCTCTACTTGTTGTGGTTGTTAAATGTGTTTGGCTAAAGGCAAGCAATACATTATAAAGATTTTTATTCCCTAAACTCCAGAGCTATTCAAAAGGCATCAAGGACGCTCCATAGGGGTTATCTATTTGAGGGGGAAGAAAAAGCGTGTGTGTGTGTGTGTGTGTGCGCGCGCGCGCGCGTGTGTGCCAGGGAGAGAGACAGAGAGGAGACGTGGGAGGGTGGGGGTGAGAGTGTACAGGGAGGGAAGGGTGGGGGCCTTGAAGGGAAGGTGGGCTTCCTGGAACATCAGGAGAGTAGAGGCTGTCAAGGGCGTGGGCGCGAGAGGGGAAGTGCGGGCAACCGCGGCACCGAGGGCGGCCTGCGCCCCTGGGCCTGTTCTGTCGCTTGGGGCCGGCCGCGACCTGGGCGCGGGTGTCTGCGCGCGCGGGTGGTTGCTCCGAGCCTGCGCGCGTGCAATGTGGAGAGAAGGGGGCGCTGTAAAAATTCAGACGAGTGGCCCGTATGTAAATGCAGCCCGGGGGGAGCGGGGAGGCGGTAATGAGAGTCGCTAGCGCGCAGTCCCGCCGGCGGCCCCCAGCTTTCCCGCCAAGTGCAGCCGGAGGACAGACAGCCATGCGTGTCCTTGGCGGGAGGGCCCCCGCCCGCCGCGCGCTCCCGTCCCCCGTGCACACGCACACGCACACGCGCTCCTCACAGTCGTGGGGCCCGGTGGCCACGAGCATGCCAGGAAAACAAAGCTAGGGCTGCGAGGTGGAACGAAGAAACGGCAGCCCTGGCGGTCGAGGGCAGGGCTGGGAAGCAGACACCGCGGCCTCCGGCGCCCCTTGGTTGCCGGTGGGCGTCTCTGCTCTCCCACGGCCCCAGATCCGTCCGGCCCCCGCCCAGAGGAGGCAGAGAACCATTTCTGAGCTGCCGGGGAGAGGGTGGAGAGCACAGGCGAGGGCGGATGTGCACAGAGAAGTGCCAGCGGCCCCTCATCCCCGGCACGAGCACGCACACTCGCGCGCGGGGCTGCCGCGGGGGAAACGGCCGTGGCGGGAGGGGGTTCTGAAGGCCTTCCTGCCGCGGCTCGGGGAGCCGCCACCTCCTCTCCGAAGCTGCTGAGCCCGGAGTGAAGAAAACAGCAGGCCAAATCCCGAAAGGCAGCGAGCGCCTCGGGCTGCGGCCACGGAACGGCTCGCACCACGAGCTCCTCCCTCTCCCCCGACAATGCAATCGGAAGGGCCTGGCTGCTCGGGAGTAACCTGCTCTGGCCTCCTCATTCAAAGGGGGTGAAACTCGAACCCCAGCCCAGGAGCTCTGGCCTGCTTGGCACCGCAGATAAGCCCCAGACGTGGCAGTGAAGAGAAACCGATCATCTCGCTCCCATCTCGCCCACAGCGCCTGCCTCGATTCTTACCAGCTCAAGCACCTCCCCAACACACACGCGCGCGCACACACAGACACACACACACACGACACTCCCATCGCATTAAAACGCGCGCTAATGGCACTGCTGTTAATGAAGCCGCCGCGCATAACGAGTGCACAGGTAAATAGGTACCAAAACGAGGAGCCCCGGAACACGTGTAGCTTATCGTATTTTAGCAGTAATTTGCTGTTGTCTGTTTCCCCCTCCTCTTCTTGTGGAAAGAAGCCACCACAAAAAAAAAAAAAAAAAAAAAAATCATGTTCCAGTATGAGTCTTCTTTCTGATAAGCTACTAGAGCATTGGTCTAAAATATTTGGGGATTTGGTTTGTTTTGTTATCTGTTGCTCTTGTTGGTTTTGGTTTGTTCTTTTTTTGTTTCGTGTGGAGGTGTTTTTCTGGGGGAAGCAGAAGAACTGTATTTGGTGGGACTGGAGGCGCCGGACACGAGCCCGTGTGTGCGGCCGGAAGGCGGGCTAGGCTGGGAGCGGGGCGGCGCAGAAAGAAGGCGGCGGCTGGTCCTCCCTCGGGGCTGCTCGGGTCCCCTCGGTCCCCTCAGGCCTGGGCTCCGCCGCCGCCGCCGCCGCCGCCGCCGCCGCTCGCGCTTGCGGACTCCGCCGGCTGCCGCTCCGTGTTTTCCCCCATCCCAGCTTCACGTTCAAGGTTTAGCTGCGAGGTCACGTCCATTGACGTCAGCTCCCTGTCTCCCTCTACGTCCGGCTACATTTACATACATCAAGGAAATTAGGGCATTAAAAAATATGCAAATCCTGCGCGACGAGGAGCCGGTGCATTCCTGGCGCGATCGCCTTTTATTGAAGCTTTTAATTAAAAGGGCCAGTTGGCGAGCCCCTGAAACAACCGCCAAAACCCCCAAAAGAGAAAAATAAACGCTGTAGCCATCGGGAACGGTTGTTTCGGCTCCTGTTCTCTGGGCGGCTGAGGACCGCCGGCTGCCGGGCTCGGAGAAGAACAGGTTAGAGGAGGCAGCTCCAGCCCATGCATAATCAGGGCTCCGCGGCGCCTCCATTCTTTCCTCCTCCTCCTCCTCCTCCTCCTCCTCTCCTCCTCCTCCTCCTCCTCCTCCTCTCCTCCTCCTCCTCCTCTCCTCCTCCTCCTCCTCCTCTCCTCCTCCTCCTTCTCTCCTCCTCCTCCTCCTGCTCCCGCTCCCGTTGGTTCCAGCGTGTATTATTTTTAATACTGATGCATATGTAAAGATATATTTGCATTTTTTAATTCGCGAAAAGTTCAGGCTGTATCGTTTTATTGATAAACCCTCTTTTCTGTGTGTGACTATTTTACTATGTCTGTCTCTCTTGTCCCTTTCTGTCTTTATTTTCTGGCGAATGTCTGCTGCTGTGTCTTGCTAAATGAAATGCACAGTTGCCTCCCTTTTTCTGTTTATTTAAGGTTCCAAATATGCACATCTGTCATGTATACTATGCCAGCTGTATAACGTTCCTGGTTTGGTCATAAAAGAAAAGACACATTCTTTTCCTTTCCTGTCATATTCCTTGATTGGCTATAATGCCCATCGCTCAAGGCTCAAAGTTTGTCTAATTAACTTCATATTAGCAAAGACACAGTTTGGGTCCAGTGCCTTTCGAGATAATGTATGTATAAGGGGAAGGTGATTCCAAAGATTTCTAAATAATTTTTGTGATGATTACCTAAAGGTGCGGCATTCACCACCTTATTGCTTTCTGGCATTTCTTATTGCAAAAAAAAAAAATCTATTTTAAAATGTGTAGACACAGCAATGGACAGCCTTCTGCAAGGAAGACATTTTCAACCATGTTGTATGTTGTACCTTATGTGCTGCATTCAAAATTTAGAGTTTCCCTTTTAGCTTAATGTGGCTGGAAACAAGGCACGTAATCTTGATTGAAAAGCATCCTTAATTCTTGACTTTGAAGCAAAAACAAATAAACAAACAAAACAGTTGACTATATTCAGCCAATTGATTTGCCTTAAATGTACAGGCCTTGAGTTAGATTGCAACCAAGGGTAATCTTGTTTATAGGCTCGGATTTTCCATCCCGGCTATGTATCTATTCAGCACGATGGCTTTTGAATTTATATCTATATAGATAAATAGATCCACTTTTTAAATTCCCCAAAGCTATTATTTTAAAAAGACTGAATCCATAATTGCATAGCTACAAAGAACAGCAAATATACACACATGCAGCTTATAAAATTAAACAAGTCCATGTACATGCACAGGTAATTAGTTTTCTTATGAATGACTTACCTGCACAGATAGTCAGGGCAGGACTCAGCCCTCCCCAACGGTTTACATGAATAAATATTCACATGTATTTTCTCCTATTTCAAACCTCTAGCTGTATGCCATCTTTCATGCTGGACTATCCAGCATCCATTTTTCAGCACCTTAATTCTTATGGCATTTCCAGCCTTACCTCTGGCTGTAGTTTTCCCAAGACTACACCAAAGTGCTCATATGATATGTCACCCAATAAAAAGTGGTCAGATGGCTACACGTAAAACATTAAAATACGAAAACACGCTCATCCTTTAGGTTCACCCTTACTTTGCCATATATAGCAAGATTACATCTCCTAAAGTACGTTTTTGGCACATTTTATGAATAATTGCAGGATTCCACTACTGTTGCAGAATTGTCGGTTACTGGGGAGTACCTGGCTAAGTGAAACAATTCGGCAGGCTGAGTGTCCCTTCCAGTTTGGCTGCAATTAATTCGTGCGGTGGCTGTTCGTTCCTGCCTGGACTCTTGCACATACCTGCCCTTCTTTATGCAGGGATCAGGACAAACACAACAGCCACATTGCAGGGCATAGAGTGTCGGTGCATATATTTAGATGGCAGTAGCTAGAACTGTGTGCATGTATGGATGTCTATGCATGTATGTGTGTACAGACGAATGTGTGTGCGCGCGCTGTGTGACAAGGGACACAGAGAGGTACACGTCTTATCTCTGATCTCTCTGTAATCTCCTTTTCTGCTTCTAATCGCCCTTATTGGTGCATAGTAGTAACCCGAAGCTTCCGAACCGACCGTCGCTGCCGTTTGTGAGCTGTGGCTTACCCCTAGGTCCCGCGGCTCGCTGGCTCGCTGACTCGGTGGGTGTCGTGGCGGAGGGTGGGGAGCGCCGCTGCCGCCACCACCGCGGGTCTGGGTGCTCTGTCCCAGCCCGGCGGCAGAGCGCGCGGTGCCGGAGCCCCCTCCCACCCCGCCCTCACCCCCACCGTCTCCTCCCCTCCCCTCTATGCCTCCCCCCACCCCACCCCGCCCCGCATTACCATATGGAGGCCGAGTCCCTGCGAATCACAGCAGCAGCGGGCGGCATTTGAATAAGCCCCGCAACCCGGCGCAGACCCCCAACTCCTGCGCAAGCAGCGTGCCCTGCACGGAGGACCACCGCTCCGGCCGGGAACCTGGCGGCCGCCGCCACCTCCCCAAAGTGCCCTCTGCGCGGAGGAGAGGGGCACCTACCCGACAGGGCCTCCCATTTGCTACTTTTACACTAACTTGACTGATACGATTAGAACAATAAGTGAGAGATCGAGAGGGAGAGAGAGAAGTACGGAAGGAAGAGGTAAAAGAAGAGGCGCTGTAGGGGAGAGAAAACCGAGGCTGAAAAGGGGGGGGGGGGGGCAGCCCAAAGGTTTGCGTGAAAAAAGAGTGAAATAGGGGAGGGAAGAGAGAGGATGGGAGAACGAGATACCCAAATATCTGAATTTGGACATTTCCACGCTAAAAATACCACCTCACTGAACTTCACAACCTTCAATTATACACGTGTTTTTCTCCCCCCACCCCCACCCCACGTCACCGAATGATTAATTTGCCATCTCAATCAGAAGTAATTTTTTAGAATTGTATAACAGACATAGGATTTAACAGAAAGGAGCCAATTTGGGGAAACATCGCAAAAGGCATGGCATTTAAAGATGATGTTGGCCGGCCTCACGTTGAAAAATTAAGGCTTGCCTTGAAGAAAACTCAGTCCCTGCTTGTCCAGCCATGTCCTCGAGATGCCAAGACGGAGACCCAGGGTCAGGAACAAGATGTGTGCCGAGATATTTAGGACTTTGAGAGTTTTTCTTTCTTCCGATTTGATATTTAATTCTTAAACGTTTTTCATTCTTTACGAATCGGTTTACCAAAAAATACAGCTAAAATGTAGGCCTTTCAAAAAAAAAATCGACTGCAAAATGTCTTCCATATTTTGACGGAAGATACTTAAATGTTAACTTAAATATATGGCCTGTCCCATTTTGGAAGCTAACTCTCAACAGCACCAGTTTCTGAATTTAACTGATTCAATCCTCCCCCCATCATCAAACCGGAACAATGATTTCCCTGTACAAAACAATCAGAATTATAATAAAATCTCCAGTCACCTATAGGATGTACCCACAACAAATGTCTCTCTCGGAATTTACAAACCAAACCCCTACTTGTGAGACACACACACAAAAGACGCCGCTGATTAATAATCTCTTAAGACCGAACACTGAGGCGGAAGGCAAGGAGTAGCAAGACACCAGAGAAGGGCACAGAATTCTGAAAACCTAGAATTTCAATGCAGATTTCAAAGACCTGCTAACTGCTCAGTTCCCGAAAAGGTATAATACCTCACTAGCCAGGCTTTCGGGGAAGACAGCCGCATTCCAAATACTGCCTCCTTCCTGGGGCGGGGTTGGGGACGGGTGGGGGGATGGGGGACACGGTGGTGCCTGCCCAGCCCCTCTGCACGCAGAAGGGTGCACCCAGTGCCTAAGACAGTATCTCGTGCTTGTGGTCAGACCTAGGGGGATTTTTTCTTTCTTTTTTTTCTTCATCTCTTTGAAGCAAGGAAATTAAAACCAATCCATTCTTTCTGTGGCTAGCTCCCACGAAACTGGGGTTTCAACCTCTTGTTTATTTTTAAAGCGGATGTGAAGCGGGGGTTGAACCCTTAGACTCCGGGTTTGACCCAGGTGCTCCCAATGCCCCGCCGCTGCCCACAGCCCAGGAGGAAAAAGGACCGCGAGCTGGTGGCTGGGAGAGGGGTCGGCTTTCAGTCGCTTCCCTCGGGGCCCTGAGTTTCGCCCCTCTCTTTTTGATCTCCCAAAGGCGCTCCCCTAGGCCGGCCGGTATGGCTGCAGTCGTGGCCAGGTGAGCTAGGGGACGGTCCCCCGGGGGCAGCGACCCTCTCTCGGGAGCTCTGGTGGGTCTGTCTGTGAGCAGACCCCGCGCCGAAGGTTGCGCGGCGCCGGGGGCCAGCTCGAGGCTCCTGGCTCCAGCCGGCAGGGGAACAGCGACACCTACCGGCCGCACGGGCACGGCGCCTGAGCCGTCGGGGCGGCCTTGGACTGCGGGTGTCCAGCTCGGTGGACTTGGGAGGCCTCGGGAACCTGCACACAAGACACTGTAGGCTTCTCCAGGCCTCACCTGCCCCAGGGAAGGCTAAACCGCAACTCCTAGAGACCTTCAGGGGGACTGTGAGATGGTACTGAATATGCACACAGATAGAGGCACACGCGCGCCCGCCCGCCCGCCCGCACGTCCTCCAGCCCTTTCTCCTGGAGACACGAAGGGGTCCTCAGACGCAGTTGGCCACCGCCTCCTGGTTTTACGAGAGACTCAGGCAGAGGTTGGAGCTCTAACCTCCGGGAGTTCGTGACCCAGGCCTCTTCCCCACTCCAACCATTTCAGCGCCGACTAAAGATGAAATATTTGCAAATTAGGAACCGCGGAGAGTTCTATATCCTCACTTAGGAGAAATATGCGAGTCAAGGACCCAGACTCTTAGTGGCTGGCTCCAGGCATGCGGACCTGCCGAGCCCTCCTGCTCACTAGCCTCCCGCACTTTCAGCTTTGTCCTTACCGCCGCCGGGGATTGAGATTTGGTACCTTTAATATATATATATTTGATAAAGATTTGGTAGTTTTAATATATACATATTTGATCTTATTTATTACACCGGAAGTAAAGTCAAATTTGGAAGGATGATGATGTATATACATATATGTCTCTCCATATATGTATACGTATATCATTTCCTGCTAAATGGTTTCGATTGTCAATTTCTGATGGGAAAGGTGGGAGAGGATGCCAAGGGATAGCCAGGCCCGACCAAAACCTAGCAAGAATGAAGATGGAAAGAAACCAGTTTATTTATTCCAGATTTACTTTTCTCTTCTCTTTCCAAACAAATAGCTATTTCACATGGAAAGGAGATGTGCCCCCTGCAAGAGGAAGGAAGAGGCACGAAACTCAGCAGCCCCCACTTCCCTAAGTGCCAGGCTTCTCTGTGTTGTGAGGCTCTCCTGGACCTAAGAAACATGACTGAGTGTGATTCTGGTATAAAGCTGCTCAAATGTTAAAACATTTTCCTTCCCCCAGAATGAGGGAGGTATTAGAATTAATTTGAAACCTTGAGTGTCCACTGAAATATCACACATTTCTAAATACCGGTTTTCGTTTTTTTTTTTTTTAACTTTTCACTGAGGGTTCAAGGGTTTATCTTGGATATTATTTTCCTCTTGGCTTTAGATGCTGGTTGGAACCAGGTTCAAAAGTGTCTTGAGGTGAGGAGGAATCTTCTCAGGTCCAAATTTTTGTCTGCATTCTCTACAGTTGCAAAAGTTTGCTTATTCTGTTTTACGTAAATACAGTTGGAATCTCTTAGTGCCCCTCAAGCCAAGAATTTTAGATGAGGCATTTTCTTCTTTCTTTTTATTAAAAAAGAAGAAAACCTTTAAAATGCTTAAAACCCTGCTTCTCAACTAGGTTTTGCAGGTACCTTTTTTTTCCTTTGTTGTTTTCTTGCATGTGGATCTGAATGTGCTCTGTGAATACATGAATTCACATAACCCACAGGCCCTTAAGCAGCTTGTGTGTGGTATGGACAAACCTGTATTACTATTAATGAAGAATTACATCCTAAGGACATTTCTCTCAATGAATCCTGCACCCCATTGCATAGCCAAGACAACTTTCTCCTTATAGAATGGAAACCTTCACAGTAAAAAGAAATGATTACAGAAAAATTAGACTACACTGGGCACACAACAAGCACCCATCACCCAAACTTAGTTCAGAGGTGCCTTTGGTACTGAGAGCATCTTGAAAAATACAGAGGTTGAAAATTTTCCTTTCTTGGGAAACACTGGGTTTTTAGAACGTGGTTTTATTGGTACTCCAAAATCTTTGCTAGGTTTCCATTGCTGGTATATATTCTTTGGTTTTATTGATTCTAAACATTGTTGATTTGGCATTTTGCATTAAGAAAGATAAATTGAATTTGAGTACCAAAAAAAAATGATGGACTTTATCTGTATATCTACCCCCTACAAAGTAGTAGTGAATTAAACCCTAATCATGGCAATTTTCTTGATTTAGAACAGAAAATGAGGCCCATGAAATCATTTCTTATTTCACAAGTAACATGAATATGTACACATATAACATGAATATCTATGTACACACACACATATATTCATGGCTTTTATAGGCGTGTGTGTATGAAAAAGGGTGGAGACAAGCTTTTCATTCTGTTTAGATCTTCCTCAATGTTTTTCTCTTTTAATTCCCCTAATTCAGCTAGAAAATTAAGGAATGAAGAAAGGCTAAACTGTCATTAGGCTGTGCCTTGTTCCTTTGTCACACCTGCCCTCCCTCTGGGCTCGCCAGCAAGGGTGCGTGTGTCTTCCTTTCCTGCTGGTTGAGGAGCATGAGCGAAAGAAGGGATGAACTGATGAGAATACTGATCAGAAAGACACACCATTGCATGTGAAAATGAAATGGCTATATTTGAAACCCACTTACTCCCAGCTGGGTGGTTTTCTGGGGAAAGGGGACTTGTGTGTGGAAGCTGGCAGGCAGATTGTATAAAGCGCTTTGGGAGAGGGTGGTAGCCCCCGGGCATCTGGAGTGGCCTCTCTTTCAGCTGCTGTAAAATCCTCAGGGGCCCACTGACATTTGGCTTCAGGGATTAGAGCTCCAAGGACACCTGTGTGCATCAGGTTGGAGACAGAGATGTGTGTGCGTCTGTATGCGTGAAGGGAGCGTGGGCACTTCACTGAAAATTCATTTGAAAAAGTATTGGTGTGCAAATTCTGCCAAATCGTCAACTGAGGGCAGGCACCAAGGTCATTAACGGGTCCCAGGTTCATTCATGGACGGCGACAACATTACTGCTTTTGATGGTACCAATATGGCTTCTTTCGTGTCTTTGGTTTTTTTATGGTACTTCCTTAGAGTGGGGAGAAGCTCCAGCCTCCTCCTCCTCCTACTCTCTTCTTGATCCCTACAAAAAAAACCGTTCTACCACTCCGGCCATCTGCCGCAGGTGTAGTGGATGGCAGGGGGCCGACCTAACCGCACTTCAGTCTCTTCTAGGTCGTCACCGCTCTGCACCAAACAAATGAGTCCTGTTTCACCACTAGGGTGCCGAGGTAGCTGCTGGCTGCGGGCCCCCGCCCCTGGCAGCGCTCAGCGCTTAGAAACCAGAGCCAGCTGACAACACACGAAACACACAGGCACAGAGAAAACGCCGAGCCCGCCGCGCGCTCTCCCTGCCCCCTCCCTCTGCTCTCTGTACACACAGAGGACACGTACACAGCCTTTACACATTTAAAAGCACTCGCGACTCCCAGTGAATTCTTGGTTGCACACGACTGCCTTCCCCATTGCACGTAACCCGCAGCGCGCGCGCGTGTGTGTGTGTGTCTGTGTGTGCGCGCGCGCAAATGAATGTGCGTGTGTATTTAATACGCTTATTGTAGGTCATCAGCAGCTGATCAGACATGGTAATCCAATAATCTTTTTTGCATACACACGATTTTTCGTTAAAGGTATTTTTTTTTCTTTTTAAAAGGAAAAAAGGGAAAACTGCCGATTTTCTGAGCAAGTCTGGGGTTCCCAGTTTAGGTTGCAGAGAGCGGCAGAGGTGCGCAGCCCCCGCCTCGCCAAACTTTCTCTTTCCATGGTTTGAGCAAAGCTCATTCTCACTTCAAGACAGAGCAGGGTTCATTTGCACGCGAGTGTATATAAAGGAGGGGATCTGTGGGGACCCTCAGCCTGGGGAGTGAAACCCGGTAGCTGGAAACCCTCGGCAGTTGTTTGGAACCCAGGTAGGACGCCCAGGGTGCCCGAGTGCCGGCGTCCGGGGCCCAAGCCTGCAGGCGCCCAGCACCCTCTCCTGCCCCGCCGCGGGGCTGCGAGACTCTTCCTCCACCCCACCCCGCACCCCTCCCCCGTCTCAGCGTTCACTAGCCCCAGTCAATGGTGCCCTCTGGGGCCTGGGCTTTGGGCGGGGGCTGGATCCTGCCAGGTGTGGAGGTTCGCGGCCCCGGCGTACTTACCTCCAGCGAGGCCCTGGCAAATGGTGACCCAGAAGCGTCAAGTGCCTCTCACAGCCGGCGTGCCAGATCCCCTCCTCTGCCTGCCGCTCCTCTCGCGGCAGGCCGCTCTCTCCCTCTCCCTCTCCCTCTCTCTCCCTCCCTCTCTCTCAATCTCTCTCTCTCTCTCTCTCTCTCTCTCTCTCTCTCTCTCTCTCTCTCTCTCTCTCTCTCTCTCTCTCTCTCTCTCTCTCTCTCTCTCTCTCTCTCTCTCTCTCGGATTACTTGTGACTTTTAGAAGCAAAAGCTTGCTTATTCAGAGGAGAGAGAGGGAGGGAAGTGAGAAGGGAGGCGGGAGGGAGGAAAGAGAGGGGAAGGGAGAAGTAGAAGGGAATGGAGGAAGGAGAGGAGGTGGAGAATCAGAAGGGAGTGAAAGGCGCCGGTGGAGAAGGAGGAGAAAGAGTAGGAGGAGGGATGGGAGGGGCAGGGTGGAGTAACCGAGGACCCGCTGGGATGGGACCGCGAGGAATAAATTGTTCCCCACCCAGCTGCAGTGCGACGCCCCCAGCGTCCCGGGGGAGCCGGCGCGTCAGCTCGCGGCTGGCCAAGGCGGGGCCGTACAAAAGCTCGCGCTTCGGGACCCCCTCGCCGGCTTCCACCCGGGCAGCCCGAGCCTCAGCCGCCGCTGCCAAGCGTGAGCCAGAAGCCGGGTGGTCTCTCTAGACGGCCCTAGGGGCGACTGTCTAGGGGCTCCAAGCTCCATGGAACTTTGATTTCATTCTCGGGCGCCGGGCCATCTCGCTTGCCTCCCGGTCAAGAGCTGGAGGCCCGCAGAGCCCCGGGGCGTCGGCACCCTGGCGGCCCGCACCCACCTTAGCCGTAGCCGGCGGGGACCGAAGCCGGGGCGGTTCCTCACCAACCTGAGTCCCGTGTCTCTGTTCACACTTGGGTATATACCGCAGCTTGTTTTACGCAGCAGAGGGTGTTGAGTAGTGTGTGTGTGCAAGTGTGTGTGTGAGTGTGTGTGAGTGTGTGTGCAGCACTCAGCTCCAGCCTAGAAAGAACGTAAATTCCTGGCACGAAAAAGTAGCTTTGGTCTCCCGCAGCTTGGAGCCCACGACCGGGTCGGATTTATCCGGGATTGGAGATGCCAGTTCGCAGCGAGGAACGAGGGGAAACTCAGCGGATCGTTTTAACTGAGTTTCTATATAGCAAGGATTGCTTATTAATAGTAGTAAGTAAGACTAAAATACGCTTTAAAAACAATCGTTGCAGAGAAAGAAGGGGTGGGGAGGCATTTTTAACAGTAGTCAGGAACCGAAAGTGAATGAAATGGTTTTCTAGAGCAAGAGCATCCAGGATGGATAAAGGTGGAAGCCTCAGAGTCGCGCAAAACCGCTTCCTTACGTGAGGGGATTGAAAAGCAGGAGCCTGCTTGCCAACAGAGAAGACCCATTAGTTCTCCGCTAAACGCATTAAACCAGCCCATGGAATGATTACAAGGCAGCCTCTAATTTACAAACACGGGGATTCTGCAGAGTGCTCACAACCCGTTTATGGAACTCTCTCTGTATACACACACGTACACGTCTTCCGAAAGAGAAAAAGTTTGAACACTACTACCCTAAACACGTAAGGACATACGTTTCCTCAAACACCTATTCCCTAAATATGGTCATTTCGCTCTGCATTTCCGTGCTGACCTGTAGGTGGTACCTTACTGTTCCATAGTAGGCTACCAGACCTACATAATTCCGCTCACAGTCACTGTGGATGGCGCGTCATAAAATGCCAGAGGGGGAGGGGAAACCTTGAGGGGCGGAGAGAAGACTTTTATTAACAATTACATTCTCCCACAGCAGTTTAAGTTAAATAATATCAGTGGCGTCACGGTAACCATCCTTTTCCTCTCACTCCAGTGAAACCACTGGGTTGTTTGATGACTCCCACATCGGTTAAGGGATTGTAATTGGCATAGAGGTACACACCTGTCCTGTGGCAAAGAATCCGCAAACACGAAATTGTTGAACTTTTGGCATGTCTTAGGACCCGTTTCCCTGCTATCTATCAATTGCAGGAAAAGGAAGAGAAAATGTTGCTCGCGTATGCCCACCGGAGTTTTGAAGGAAAATGTAAGAAACGAAGTCGAAAATTATGTGAGTCGTACGCAAATAAAAATATCTCCCTTCAGCATAACGAGCCTGTTGTGGAATTTATTTATTAAGTGAGGACCACATTTTACCAATCCGAAGTGATAGGAAAGGAAGCAGGAAACGCTCAGACTCTAGCCCAGCCTGCACCCATGGGACACACTCCGCGCACGCCGCCACCCCCCACCCCCCACCCCCAGCGCATCCGCGTGCGTTGGGAGTTCGGTCTCCGATGATGAGAGCGCCGGCTGCGTGGACCCGCCACGCGTTCCCAAATGGGTGTTTGTATAAGGGCTCTGGTACAATGGCATGGTGGAGATGGAAGTCTTATTTTTTTCATTATTTAACAATTGCTTAATAATTACACTGCCGTGGTTATCCTATTGAATTCCATTTTAAAGAATTTGCCTATCATCTTTGAAATTATTAGCCAGTATTTGGTTCTAACGAGGCCTTAGGATTGGATTCTCTTCGTGGAGCTTGATCAACAATGTACCGCCCTGACGTACAGAACAATTAATGCAAAATACAGTAGTTGATAATCTGATAGAGGGGGACAAATTAAATTTTGAATTGTGTTGAAGTAAGGCTAAGCAGGTTGCAAAAGCTTTTAAAAAATATTTTAAACAGTCAACTTTATAAATTACATTCTTTTCTTCTTCTTCTTTTAAATCATCTGCAACCTCGTCCTCGTTGCTAGGAAAACGCCCCGAAGGCTTGAATTAGTCACCAAGTCGCCACTGATGCCCCTGCGGCGTACAACCTGCCTCTCTCGCAGGACTGGGGCCCTTTATGAGAACTCACGACAAGCCGGAGAAACGCGACTGGTTCTGTGATGCCGGTACTGAGGAGTCCGCTTTCAGTTGATCGGGTTTTTAAGCACCACGTGATTAGACAGGAAAGGTAACTTGAAAACACAACCTGATCCTGGGCAAAATCATGTTGACCTGTTGCGGTGAGAATGTGGTTATGGCACCCAGTTCCGCCCAGGAACAGACGGCTGCGCGGCGCGGCTGTGTCTACCCAGGTCGCTACAGGATCTTCAGCTGGCAGGCGACACCCAGCCAATCGGATTCAGCAAGAAACTCATGTAGGTTTCAAAAGGGGTAGGGGTGGGGGCTTGTCGTTCCCTGATGTTTTTCGCTGAGGGCTCCTGTGATTATTATGGCCTCTGCAGCAGCAAGGAAAGTAAAACAAAATTCACCGCCAAACAGCTCTGACCACGACATGTTTAATGGATCCAGTTTAAACTTTTATTTCAAAAATCCTCTCCTCCCACCCCCACAGATGTTTTATTCATTTTCCTGTTTATCTTTTATAAGATCTTTAAAAATCTCATTTGTGGGTAGCCATTGCGTGGGGTTGTGCTACAGTGAACATAGGGACACAGGGACAGTTCAGGGGTCGTTTAAACAGGTTAGAAGTTATGCCAATTTTACCGGAATGCTTCTGCAAACGGAAGCTACTCTGGAGAGAGACATGCTTTTATTTGTATAGTTGTCACTCGAGTCTTTATAGGTGTGAGCATTCACCTGAATTCAACAGTCTGGGTTAAGATATCGAGACACACGCCCACGTCTCCTGCAAATGACCATTTGGACACCCAGCCTCTGATTACTGGCGTCACAGTTATTGTCACAACTCTCCGAGCCTTTGATTTCAACCTGAGATCACCTTTCACGGGTCCTAATTTCAGGACTAAAGGCAAAAATTCAAAATTTAGCCTTAACGTTGGTCATTTAAAAATCTTCTCTATTTTATCAAACTCAAAATTAAGCCCACTCCACCAAATTGAGCCTTCATTGTAGAAGGGTCAAAACCTTCCTTTGGTTTCTAAGAGCTCAAGCTACCCCTTAGCTTCCAATTCCATGGCAGCATCTCTTTGGTATCCGAATGTAAACTTTTCTTTCGTTCCTGCATAATAAAATGAAGGCTGATAATATACGAAATCTTCCCTTTTTCAGTTTAACAAAATTACTAATGATTAAAAAAAACTATACTTGGGTCGGAGTCCTGGAGTCTAGCATCTTCTAAAGGGTTGCAGATGGGTTTCCTCTGGCTGGTTTTCAGAGACCTGCGCCGGCCGGGCTGCTCGCTGCAATCACTGCGGACTGAGGGCGGGGCCCCGCTCCCCGCCGGGGGATTTTACCCAGAGTCTGCAGCTTTTGCCTCCAAACTCACACCCAGCCACACTCACCGGGGATCGGTTGGCTAATAAAAGGCAAATAATGATCGGGGTGGCAGCCTGCAATTTCTACCCGAGGGGCTTTGGTTAGAAAGCCGAGAGTGAGCCCAGCCCCCCGCCGCCCCTCAAGCCAGGCCTTCCAGCACCTGCGGCTGTGGCGGGCGGCCTCAGGTGCGCGCCTTCGGGAGGGGACGCCGAGGCTTGTCCTAGGGCCCCCAGGCCTACCTCGGGCCCTCTCTGGGAGCGCTTTGACCTTGGCCGTCATTCCGCTTGGTCTTTTCCCACAAATAATACCCGCTGCCTCGGATCGAGTACACCTGACACCAGATGTAGTCAAAAGAAAAAGGAAAAGCAAAGAAAAGAGAAAACCCCACCCTCCTTAATTCCGTTTGGTAAGAGCTGGGGCTGCCAAATCTATTACATAATGCCAGCTCAAGCTGACACCTGTGCAGACGCTGGCAGGGGATCAGATTCTCGCCAGGGCTCCGGCCTGCAACACTGGCTCGGGAGCGCCCCGGCCAAAGGCAAAGAAGAGGAAGGAACTTCGGGCTGGAGCGGGCGCCACGTTCGGGGTGGGGGGTGGGGAAAGGTGGGGCTTGCATTGGGAAGGAAGGTCTTCTAAGGTGGCTCGGATTAGCTCCGGAAGGCTAAATCTCACAGCCCAGGTTTCGACCTATCAGAGTCCTTGCAGGGGGCAGCCGGGCGCCCCTCTTTGCTGAAGTGGCTCCTCTGGGGCGCCCCCTCCAGCCTAACCAAGGGCTGCTACTCCCGAGGAGGATGAGCCGGGGCGCCTCGCCCTCTGCCTGGCCTCGGGGAGCCCCCACTCCGGACCTGCGTCCATCCCCCTGGGTGCTATAGATGCCGACCTTGAAGGTACTTACAGCGTGGCATGACACACAGACGCGCCCAGAGACAGGCAGGCCTGGGCTGCCCTTTTACCCCCGAGGGCGTCCAATGGCTTCATTAACTCGCCATCATTAAATCAGCCAAAGAGAAGCCCTATCCGGCAAGGTGGGTGCGTCGGGCATCTATTTTTGCCTGTAAATGAGAAGTTTGGGCAGACGATGACTAACCCGCTGGTTCCTCTTGTCTCCAAAGCCTAATTGTTCAGATCTTTGGAGTCACGGTACCTCTGATCCTGCGGAAAAAGTGTCAGCCCCAAGAGAAAGGGCAGATCCCTTACAAGCCCTCGAACTCCTAGGAAGGCTACAGGCCCTCTCCCCAAGCCGGCTCCCCGGCTAAGGCGAAAGCCCGGGCCGTGTAAACACCTCTGTCTGAATCCGAGTTTTCTGCAAAAGAATTACGAGCTCCTGAGGTGACCCTTCCACCCAGCAGGACACCATGTCAGAGAAAGTTGCTGTGGAGGCTTACAAATACCATGAACTTGGACAGTGTTGTTGGCATAAACCCAGGCTTTGTTTCAGGCGGTTCTTAGGGATTTAGGCATGACTCAGTGTCCCTAGTCCACAGTGGAAAATACTGTTTGAGCTCTAGTTGAAAAAAAAAAATTAAAATACAGTCTAAAGCTCAAATTCTGTGTGGATCTTTACAATAAACAACACGCACTCTCATTCAGCAAGAGGCAGGGAATATCCCTGGACACCGCAGCCCCCCACCCCCACCCCTTTCCCTGTTAAAATCCCTAGGCTCGATTTCTGGCGTGCATCCCCTTTCCCACCCCCGCCGCTCTCCCCGGCTCGGCTTCAAGAGGCATCCGAAATTGTCGTCGTTTCTACTTCTTTCCTCGACCAATTTCAAAGCCATCTGGACCTTTTCTTGTACTCTGCACCCTAATCAATATTCTTTTGCATTCGTGTGCGCCTAGGACAGTGTGGACCTGCGCCCCTCTCCTCGGCGGCGAGCGAGGTGGAGAAATACACCCGGAGGCCGGGTGCGCCGGGGAGGGGTCAGCAGGCGCTCGGTGCAGCCTCCGAGACCCGCGGCGCCAAGCCGGGCCCCGCCGAACCTGCGCTCGCCGAGAGCAGCTTCACAGCAACTTAGCAAGCCCCACAGAACAAAAGTTAAAGCGCGATGGCACTATACCTTGCCCCGGGTTACTCAGGCGCCTGTCTCCCATTTTGAACCTGCTGGAAGTGTTGGGTTTGGGGAGGTTGCCTTTGGCTGGGTTGGGGTTGCCTATATAAGCCCAGCTGGGTACTTTACTGGGGAGCGCGCCTTGATGGGCTCGGGTGTTAATTAACGCGCGGCTAATTTGAGCGCTAGAAGCCGGAGGCAGCCGGCCGCGCCGCGAGCCGCGAGGGGGCAGTGACCCCTAGTGGACGTGAGGGGAGATGCAGCTCGGGTGCAGCTCGCCGCTCACCCGGCTGGGTAGACCAGAAAACTCTTGTCTGAGCTGTTTGTTGCCCAGAGTCTCTTAATCCAACCAGCCGGTGGGACGCGAGTCCGCAGTTAAGGGGAGAGGAGCTCCCGGCAGGTGATGTTGAGCGAGGGTCTCAGCTCCTCGGATGTATCTGAAATCCAAACCCAAAGCAGTTTTCAAACAACACAAATCGTTATTTACCTTTCTTTTAGGCGGGGGAGGGAGCACCTATGGAAAAGACTTGGGCAGTGAGCGTAAAATACTTTGCTTTTTCACCCTAGAGAAAACCGGGGCTCACAAAGCTTCGGAGTGGGGGTGGGGGGCTCCAGTCAGTCAGGAAAAGAAATAAGAATGCGATTCAGTAAACAAAGTCCAGCAATAGTCTTAAGATCTATTTTTTTCGGAGGAGGAGAAGGAGGAAGAGGAGGTGGAAGAAGCCGACACTTAAGTAAGATCAACAAGAGGGAAAGCAAGGAAGTGACGTGCTGGATAGCCCCGATGCCTCGGAGTTCACACCCTCAGGGAAATAAGACAAAACGGCAAAAATACGAAAAATGATAATACAAAAGAGACCTACCACTTGCTAAAAATAAAGGGTCGGGAGGATAATACCAGGAACCTGGTTATTTTCCCTCCACTTATTTCATCCTTTAGGTAAACTAGTGCAGAAGTTGTTTGGGGAAAGGTCGCCCCAGCACAGCACACATCAAAAGCAAAACCTGGACCATAGTAAATCAGACCGAATGCCCCGTTTTTTTTTTTTTGAATAAATATGAATCTGCATTTTATCCTTCACCCACGGCGGGGATCGCAGCAGACCCGGGAAGATGGAGAATCTCCAACAAAATCTGGCAGTAGTTGGGCTAACCTCGTCCGTGCCCGCCTGGCACCTTCCTTTCGAGCCCTGCCCTCAGCGCGTTTGAGGAGTCCTTGGGCTCCTTTTCCCAAAGGCGCCTTCCCCCCACCGACCAAGGCTAACTTAAGAGCCTTTGGGTGCCCGAAAATGGAGGTGATCCGCTTTCCGGGGTAGCCGGCCTGCCCCAGGCCCTCCTCCTTTTCTGTGCAGGCTGTTCAGCGGGTAGCCACATCTTTCCTCCAGAGTTAGGGGTGGGAGGTGGGGGGCCGATTTAGGGAACGCAAGGCATTGCTTCTCCCCCAACTTTTTTTTTTTTAAGTGCAATGTACCGGAGCTGGTTTCCCAGTGTTTGGTACCCGGCATCCGCGCCTGGAGCGCGCACTTGTCGGGTGGCTCCTGCGATTCTGGGGCCCTGTATCAGGGAACAAAGGTATTAGTAGGAACAGCCGAGTCAGGAGGGACAGTCAGCCCTTTATTACGTACGGGGGACGTAGTAAAGTTTGGGCCGCTGGGGGAGGGAAGAGCAGAAATGGGTGCTGCGCGAGGAGGGGGGCAGCGTTCCCTTTCCAAACGCTGGCCTCTCCTCTTTGGAGTTGCCCGAATCTGGGCAAAGGAGAGAGGCCCCTCTCTGCCGAGCGGTGGCCGGGTTTCCAGTGAGCTGGGGATAAGGGGGGCTCAGATCCGCCGAAAGAGGGAGCTCCCATCTCCTGCTTTCTCAAGCCAGAGACACTCAGGGACCCCTGTGAATAGGCCGGTCTAGAGTCGGAAGGCAGCCACCCAAGACAGCGGTGGCTAGACTCGCAGGGATGGCTACACTCGCAGTGCTGGGAAAACTACCCGGGCAGGGCTAGGAATGCGCGATGAAGATGAGCCCGCCCGGACCTAACATTTTTAAGAGCTATATCTCATTGCAGACAGAATGAGAAAGGCTTGAGGAAGCCACGGAAGCGAAATATGAACATTCAGAAGCCCCAGACATGGAAAAAAAAAAAAACTCAACAAAATAGAATTTTAATAGATGAAGACGAATTGTGGCAGTTTAACCAATGGTTCCCTCTTAGAACTAACTAGCAAACAAAACACGTTTAAACTTTAAAACGGCCGTAAGTGACCCACACAACAATGCATTGGATGGGGTGGGGAGTTTCCCTGACTTTCAGCCTCCACCCCGCCGCGTGAGTTTCTTTGAACTCCTGGCCAGAAAACCCCATCAATTTCCAAATCAAACCAGAAAAACAGAAAATAAACTGTGGCTCCCCAAGCAAGGGTCGACTCGATTTCCAGTCTCCCTTGCTTCCCCTCCGGGGTCCCAGGTGGGAGCGCCGGTCACCTTTGGCACCACTTGGGGCGCATTGAGCCCAGCCACGCCCTCCTGGCCAGGCGGCCGCGCATCTGGGGCCGGGAGGAAATTAAGCTGTGCCCAGGCCCCAGCAGTCCCCAAACTGGGGTCCCATCCGGCTTGGGCCCTTCCATACTTGAGGGACTCACCTCCGGCCACGTAGCTGCCTTCTCGCCCTGCAGAGAAGGAAAGTTCCATCAGAGAGGAAATGAGGGCGTTCTTTGCCCATTTCTTCTCCCGGTGAGCTGGAACTTAGGAGGGGCAGACCTGAGCCCATCAGGCCCCGGGGACCCATCGCCGGCCCTACAGTGCCAGTTTCACCCTTGCGGGTGGCTCCCACCACAGCCTCTGTCAAAAGCCAGAGATCTGGTGGGCGCGGGTGAGGGACAGCCCAGGGCTTGGACTCAAAGCAGAGAGGCGCGGGAGCTCGGCGTGGCCCTGGCACCCCAGTCCACCGGCCGGTCCCCGGCACGTCAGGCTGGAGGCTACGGGATTTATTTCCCGTTTGCAATATCCAGCAGTCAGGCACTGTTATGAGAGGGTCGCTTTCTTCTCAAATGGCTGAAATTCAAGGTCTTTCCCCCAGTAAGGTTGGAAAAGGCCGGGCTTGAATGGTGCGCCCTCAGGACCTTTGAAGAACTGGCCTGAGTTCGTGCCCCAGCCCCACTTCGGCCGTTGGTGGGGACGGAAAGACCCAAAGGCAGGACAATTTCCCTCCCTCCCCAGCTCCCCGGAGGGGGTTTGCGTGCGTGTTCCCCGGTTGGAATCGGGACCACAGTCCCTCCTAAACGGTTTCACCGGGGATTTACACCAAAGTCCGGAGTAGTAAGTGATGAGCGTGGCCCTGGGGACTGCGGCGCTGCGGGTGTCCGGTGTCCCCGCACCCGCTGCCTCGCCCCGCTCTGCCCAGGGAAGCGCTGCCTGGCTCTGGGGTCAGAGCCACTGCGGTTGCCTCTTCCTTCTTCCCAACCAGACGAACAGCTTTTACTGCGTGAAGTGTTTAAAAATATATATATATATATTTCTCCCCTATTTAAAAATATTATGTATATGTATATAAGTAAACCGAAAAGATAAATGAACTGAGAAGTTTTGCGTTTTTATTTATTGCTTATTTTCCGTCTTGTCTTTCTCCACTTCTGTTTTCACAAATTGGAAATTTTAAACGCCTGCGCGGCCAGAGACCGAGGCACGGGCTCGAGGTCTGAAAGTGTGTTCATCGCCATCTATTTCGCCCTCCGTGCCTCGTTCCATCTTAAATGACAGAGAGCACGATTAATATATATATATATAGAAATATATATATTTCTATATATATATATATAGAAATCCGGGCGACACAGAAGTCTATTTTGCTGGTCCTCAGTAAGCTTTGTGGAAGTCTGGGAAATAAAAAGGCCTGGAACTTAGATTCCTATTCTGAAACTTTTCAGTGGGGGAAGAAAATACCGAGTGCCTGGCTCAGACTAGGGTGATGGCACCCTGAGGGTCTGCCAGAGAACCTAGCAGGCTTCCCGAGAGCCTTTCGTCCCTACCCCGGCGCTGCCACCGGCAGGGGCCCCGCCAGTCCGCGCAGGGTCCGGTCCCGTTTCCCCTCCGCGTGCTTCTTCGGCCCATCCCTGAAGGTGCAGAAGCAGGAGAACCTCCAGAGTAGAACTCACAGTGAGGCTCCAAGGCACCTTTGGGACTCCGGAGTAAGGGCCGGAGACTGGGCTTTGGTCTGGGATGCTGGCTTCCAAACTGGGACGGGGCGCGGGGAACCCTTCCAGGAAAGGGCGCCCGGGTGGAGGGGAGGGCGGGGCGGATCCCAGCAAAGGCGAGGCTCTGAAGAGCGCCACTCCTGGCCAGTGTCCCCTTGTGCTTCAGATGGGCTTTAAGGTGTCGTTCCTACTTTTTAAGGTAGTTTCCCCCCATATGTCTTGTGTGCTCCCCCGCCCCCCCAAAAAACATTGTAAATCTTCCCCCACCCAGGGTTAATTTAAAACTATGCATGACAGAATGTAGTTGCCCACATCTTTCTGTAGATTTTTAAAAATCTATTTACTTGACAATTCTTCTATCTGCTGCGTTTAAAAACTCATATGTGGAACGTATTTTGCTCATGAGCCAAATAATGTAGTTACCATTTATTCAGTACTTTTTAAAGCACTAGGAATTGGGCTAAATGTTTTAGATGGTTTTTTCTCATTAAGCCTCACAACGACCTTGTAAGATAGCTGTTTTTATTCTCTTTCCCTCCCTCCCTCCATCCTTTTCTTCCAGTTTGAAAACTGATTCTCAGAGACATCAAATGACTTTCATAAAGAAGAAGTGCTAGTAATGACAGAGGCAGAGTTTGAACACATCCACCTGAGTGGAAGCTCTTGGAGATCAGCAGCGTTTTCAGGCGAACCCACATTCCCCCTGTGTCTTCCAACCCACTGGGCTTGGTTCCCCTTTAAAAGGGAAAAACTAGTAAAGAAGGAAGAGTACAGGGTGAGGTACTTCTAGTACAAAAAGCTTGAAAACAGATTTGCATTTCCATTCCATTCGATGTTTGCTTCTGGGGCAGAAAGCCCAAACCTGTGTGATGTAAATTCTGTCTCTCTCTATCTCTTTTTGGTCATTCAGTGATATCTTGTAGGACATTCAAACAAGTAATTTGCACTCTGCTAGAGGGGTTATGTAAAAAGTTTAGGAGGCATATTGCAATGACATAAAAGGAAGACTCAAGTACCACGAATAAGGATTATAAAGAAGTCGGTCCTCAAAAATTGTTGGTAATTGACCATAATGCCAACACACAGAGAAAATTAAGTGCCAGGTAAATGAAAGTTTATATTTTAAAAAATTAATGTGAACTCAACTAGTTTTGATATGGGGAATCTTTATAGCATGTCAAATGAGATAAAATTATATGGAAAGAGATTTATCCTACTTACACATTATAACATGTGATGATAAAGTAAATAAAATTTAAAGCAAACGTGTCAAGATATGCATGGAAAATATTCATCTGGAAGATAATATATGTATTTGAATAAAGTTGTTTCCTGCAATATATTTGAATTCTTTATCTCCTCCTGCTCTTTTTCCTTCTCCTTCTCCTTTACTCTTCTCCATCTTCCTCCCCCACACTTTCTTTTTTGCTCTTCTCCCCTCTTTCTTGTCCTTGTAATCTACTTCTGAGTTACATTCAGAAATCCTCATTAATTTATCAATCCTCATTAATTTATGTTTTCTTCCAAACTTTTTTTTGGGGGGGGTGAAGAGGAGCTCATCTTCAACTGCAGAAGATACTCCAACTTGAATACCACTTTCCCTGACTGCTGCTGTTTTCTTCTCTCTCTCCCTCTCTCCCTGAATATCTGCAGATGTTCAGAACAACATATGCCTCATATTCTAAAGGTGATTTAAGCAAATCTCAAAGGAAGGTCTTCTGTGGTAACTATTTTTAAGAATGTTGCTATTTGGTTACATGACTATTGGGTTATCATCAAATTAAAATAGATAGCACCATAATATTAAAAATTAACATTTTAAAACTCTCAGTTATGATGTATTTAGCATTGCAACCAATTTTAAAACTGAGGAAAGCAGAAAGTCTGGGAAGACACAATCACAGCAGTGAGACATAATCACCGCACACGCACATAAGAAAAAGGCAATTTTTCATAACCTTAGGGGAATAAAATGTTTATTTGCCTTGTAGTTGCATATATTCTATTGCAGCAAGGAAACATTTTTATTTTCAAGTAAAAGTAATCTGGAGCCACTACTCAGGGCAGCTGGAATTTTAGTATAAAAGAACTTTCCTTTACCCTTCATTTTTCATGTATTGAGCTTTTCCTGCTTCTTTCCTTTATCAACAAAATTTAGTTCTCCTTCCGTCCAGTCTTTTGGGGTTCTGCTTTTTGCCTTAGAAGGTGATGATTAGCTTATCTGATGAAATGAACTGATGCAAATATATTTATGTTTATAAATGTGTTAAAGTCCAAATACTAGGCCACAACCTCTTCAAGGTTTCAGTTTAAATGCGGATTTTAATAAACGTGCTTGGAAGGAATCCTCCAGCTTTGGTTGTCTGTCTCACTGTCAACAAGTAATAGTCTCACAGCCGCACCACGCGGCCTCACTCTGCTAAGGCTGGCCTGTCTTAATGCTTAAAGGGATATGAGCAATTATGGAGAAATTCATAATTCTTTCAGTGAAATGCTTTCAGTGAGAGACCTGGAGTCTCACACCACTGCAACATGAGACCGCTGAATGAAAACATGGCAAAGACAGAGTTAGAATTCAGTCATTTTGGAAGGCCAGTTCCTAGCCATTAGACATTACTTTTAAAAGAATATTCAATGCCAGTTGGAATCACTGCACTTGTATTAGAAAGACCCCTTTCCTCTATGTTATGCTCGCACTCACCTTCTTTCTGTCCCTAGAATACTTGCCTCATAACTTTACAATTGTTTTTTGCCACGACTGGAACGAATCCCCCAGGAATTAACGTGTTTGCCTCCTTCTCATCGTATTCTCAGGAAGGCATTCGCAGGCTACTCTTAATCACTAACTCACCACTCCATCATTCATTTTCTATCACATTCCTCTTTTAAAAGAGGAATCGATAACAATGTGAAGGAACTTTGTTTCTATATTTGTTTCTATATATTTCTTGTCTACCTCCCTTTACAAGAATGTAAACTCCAAGAGGTCAGAGCCTTTACTTCCTTTGCTCACTATAGGTACTCAGTAAATACTGGCAACTAATTAAATAGGTTTGTCTGAAATGTAGATCATCTTTAGGATGTCTCCACCCTTCAATATAATAGGCACAAAAAAGCATTTAGAATGGGTTTGCTTTTCTAACAACACAATAAATTTCTTAACCAGAAACTAAAATGCCATAGGGGAAGGTAGAGCTTGGTTTAAAAATTATTCTAGAGGAGTAGCTAGTTGGAAAGAATATTTGCTATATATGCCATGTCTCCCAGGAGATGAGAGATCATGTTGTGTATAGATTGTACAAAGTATGTCAAGAATGTATTAAGCGTTGAACACTTAGATTCATTTATTCATTAATTCAGCAAACATTCATAGAATGGTTCCTCTCTGGCTGGCACTATGCATACGAAAACAATTGACATGGTTCCTTCACTTACAGGTTAGCACAGTACACCGAAGTCATCTTCTCTTAGGCAAAATTGCAAAGTCAGGGGAAATTAACGTCAGTGTATCTAATCCTTTCTTTTTCCTTTCTCCACTTGATTTCATTTTTCTCCCTTTTTAGGCACAGTTCAGTATGTTGTGCTTCTCGTCTCTTCAATCTTTTGTAGAAAGTATCTGATCAAGTTTCACATGAAAATGTAAAATATTTATACTGCCTATCTGCTAGAGATATTTACATTTTATCAAACTCGAAAACAAAGGAAAGGCTCTAATTATGGACTTTCCAAACCAGAAAGGAGAAAGTAGATGGAATTATTTGAAAAGCCAGTTTCCCTGAAATCACACCACAGAAGAACCTGTTATTTGCTTACTCATAAGCTTGGAGAACTGAACACTGAGTTATCAGTAGGATTTTTATGCAAGGTCTGTTCGGTGAGCACCAGGGATACTTCCAGGATCAAGCAAAAATGTTCTTCAACGCACTCAACATTTGGAGGGAGTATCCATTTAGTATGCTCCTTTCATCCTTTTTCTTAACTTTCCCTCCCACACTTCCTCTTTTCCTCCTGTTTCCTTTCTTTCCTCCCTCTTCTTTCATCTCCGCCTCTTTCTCATTCTTCTCTCTCTCTCCCTGCCTTCTGTCTTTGCCTGTCCAGAAACTATAAGAATTGGTGTGAAAAAGTTGCTTTTGCTAAAACAACCCACACCACAAAACAAACAAAAAACATTACCTGAATATTTCTACAGCTTACCTTTAGCAAACTTATATTATGGATAATCAATAGTTGGATTTTTACTCTGCAAAGTTGATTTGTGCTTGTTTAATTAAAAAAAAAAAGCCATATAAACCCTTTATGGAGGACAGTAAAAGGTGTAGAAACTTATACAATCAAATATATTGAAATAATGACTTTGGGCCTATTTCCCTTTTCTTTACTTGGAAGGTGATATCCTCACACCTCTCCTTTGGAAAGAATGGTGCTAGTCCGCTCCTCCATTAATGCCTTTGTAAAGCTTAAAATACTTACGTACGACAGCACTCCTGAGGCATTGCAATTTTTTGGAACATAAGTTTGCAGAGAAGCAGAATGAAACATTTTTCAGAGCACTGGGTCTATTTTCAGACAATTTCTTCCTATAATTTGCTAGCAGATTATTTCTTTGGATTTTTTTTTTTTCTCAGAGTCTGGCATGGTAGATTTATTAAACCTTTTATGTGTCTGTAATCTTGGGGATTATATGCCATTACTGGGATAGGTGGGGGTAGGAAGCGAGAGGGCAGAGGATTTCCAGGCCTCAGTCAAGGTGACCAGGCAGTGACAGAAAGGAATGGCTTTTTGGGGACAAGTCAGACTGAGAGTTTATTCAGTTGCTGCCCTTTCCTCTGACTAGGAAACTAGTTAGTGACAACAGCAGAGTCTGTCCTAAGCTTAGAGACTTGAATTATTCATTAGTCAAAAATAAATTACCATTTAGAGGCAGGTGACACACATGTTTTCTTGAACAATTATTATCACTAATCATCATTTTCCATGGTAATTTATATGCTCTCCTTATTAGCTCTTGATTTCTATGTAAATCCTTTTCATAAAACTGCCACAAGATGGAAGTTTTATTTATTGGCTCTCTTTACCTCTTGATATATTTCTTGGCATTTTTGCACTCCTCATCTGGCACTTGATGGTTGGGTTTTCAGATTAAGCTAACTGTTGACATGCCCAGAGAAAACATTCTTTCATTGAGCATATTGCATTTGTAGAGAAGGCCACCTTCCCTCCACCTTCTGCCATATTGTACCCATATTTTTTTTATATCAATTGTCCAAACATTGAATCTCACATTTCCCCCTTTTTGATGTTCATTGTGCACCATATTTGACACTTGAACTACTTTTACTAGCTATCCATGCCTTGTCACAGGCTTTGCTTAAACAGTTGCCTTGAACTGGTAAATTTGCCATATGAATTTCCCCTTCCAACACTGTAGAAACAATCACCTCGTCTATTTTCCTGCTTCTCTGTTATTACAGCGACATGGGTTCCAGGACATAGCTACTGAAAAGAATGACCACTCTTATTAGCATTGATTTCATACCTCCAAGAGTCAATGTTTAAGGAGCTTCAGAAAAGAGTTGTAGAGATTAGCTACTTCATGGTAGCGTGGGTCCCTGTCCAGCTCATCAAGCAATGATGCAGTCTGATTGAAGATTTGCTTATAATTCTACCAGCTTGAAACAGCTCCACCCTGGTCTCATATGATGCTTAGCATTTTTATCTCCCTTTTGCTGGTGAAGGGTGGGGCAGACTCTCAGGAAAGGGTCAACACCTTAACTTCCAGCATTTACAAGCTAAGGTTTTATAGACTCGAATGATCTTGCTGAAGTCCCCAATTGTGTGACCTTGTGGCAAGTGACTTAACCAACTTTCCGTGCCTCGATTTTTCTTACCTGCACAGAAAGGTTTAATGAGTGAGTGGACCTAATAAAATTGTCGTGAGCGTACCAGGAGTTAGTACATGTGAAGCATTTAGTGCCTGGTATATAGTAAACACTTGGATAGTGCCAGCTGCTATTATTATTATTGTTATGTTGGCATAAATATATTTTTTGGAACAATAGGGTATAGAGTTCTGGTGAAATGGACACAGTATGTGCAGGTTTTCCCAGAAGTCAGGTGAGAACGGTGCGAAACAAGAGAAAAGGCTGCGTGGCCCCAACGTCGTGATATCATCTTTGCCGCGCATTCTGTGCCTTGTCCTTCACAGGTGTTCAGGGCAAGCGTCCAGAAGAAGCTTCTCTCATGAAGCATTGCCTGTTAAAGACTCCGAGGAGAGGAAAATTTAGAGGGATTGGGTGACTTTTGCCTAATGACATTCTGTGGCCTTCATAGAGGTATATTTCTCGTTACCTTTCTGTGGAAACAGTTCTATGGTTAGAAGTTACGTATGGACACTTCCAGCTGTTTTCTTACATTAACAAAAATAATGTCTCAGTGTTGCTGCAAAGCTATTTACCCAGGGCTCTTGCTTTATTCATCTTTAATGCATTAACCTTGTATTTTGGGGTAACTGTTGAAACTTGACCTTTTGGTCGGAAGATGGAACTGTAGTGCCTCTGACATCCTTATGTAAATAATGTAGTCTTCCCCCCTCCCCCCCAGTGCCACCCAAGTGTCTTTATATAAAATATAACTGTCTTAAATAAGGAAGAGAAACAGCTGCAAAATTAGTGATACCAAGACAGTAAAGTGAGGGTTTTAGCTTCAAGATCTATCCGAATAGTTATCAGTGTCAAAACACACACACACATACACACACACACTTCAGAAACATAGGCAGAGGAAAACACAGGCTAACTTTCCACATTGTTATGGAGCTTCCGGAAATACGAAGCGTAGGGACTCAACACTGCATCAGTGTAGAATAGTGTCACAATACCCAGCCTTCCCCTCCTCCTTTTGACATTTCTGAGGAGGCAGGGCAGCTCCTGCTGTTCAGCCAGGCTTCGAATGAGAGAAGCGCTGTTCTAGCTGTGCCCAAAGGGATTCTGATGTGAGCCGGGTTAGAATTACTTTGCTTTCTCCACTTGCAAATCATTTTTCTTTTCGCTGTATAAAACAAATACAACCAAAAAAAGCATGCCATTTCAGGAAAGCAGTGTTACACAGACCCCTAAATCACTGCCATTGCAAATTTAAAATTCAATTTTAGTCTATTGCATTGAAAGAACTGGAACTAACCATTTAGAAGAGATAAATAATTAGAAAATCTAAACATTAGAAACAACCACAACATGGTCATTGGTACACAGAAGGTAAGTTTTCCTTCCTCTGATGCTCTTGTTTCTTTCTTTCTTTCTTTCTTTTTTATGTTATTCATTTAATCAAAGTGAAATAAAATAGCCTGGAATATTTTGCTAAAAAGCCATCTTTTATAGTTACCTTGTATCCTTTTTTGCTTAGCTTTGCAGTGTATAATTGATGTTTACCTGGAGTAGCATTCTGATAATCCTGTTCATGGGATATAACTCATGTGTTATTATTATCACCAGCCACTTGGCTCAGTTGGCAGTGGGCGGGAGTAAACCTGCCAAGGTAGTTGTCTGGATTTCTGTCCAGTAGGGACAAGCTGACTTGGCTCTTTGCCGCAGCTGCAGATGATATTTCTAACTTTTCATGAAATTCTAGTCACAAAATGCCTTGACAACAAAGGTTATAATTAGAAAAAAATATTATTTTCCAAAGCCCCTAAAATATGGCTGTACTTGCATCGTGGATATAATAATTAGTTGCTCAGAGAAAAGGAAAACAGAGAGCTTCACAGACTTCTCTCAGCCTTGTCCTTTGGTCAAAATGACCAAAAAGCACATCTTCTCTTGTCCAGCCCTTAGCTTTCTTGATGAAGACAAACACCTGGTTGAAGTCTAATTGAGTAGTTACCTACTCAATTACCTGAGGCCTTGGTTAAAGCTACTTCTAACCTTCTCATCACGCTGGTCTGGATTTCCTGAATATATGCATTTTGCAATGGATTGATAAGAAATTCTTCAGCTCACTATTCACAAATCCTTAAAACCCACTGGTAGCTGAAATTGATACGTAGGAAGAAGGGCAAATAAACACACAATACCTGTATGAGGGCATGCAATTGCTTCTTCCTACAATTCTTGTTTAACCTCCACATTTATATATAGTAACAGCATATAAAATTATGAATTATCTAGATAGTACCTGTCCCTTCAAGTTTAAATTTGTTGAGGAGTCTAACTTACTTTGACACTTTTTTTTTTTTACAAACATAAAGAAGTCTGGCTTCTCCACTTATACATATGAATTTCTACTGGTATAGCGGACTTACTTATTATATTAGCTGGAAATCTCTCAGGCAAGTTCCACAGGGGGTCTGGGTGAAATAAGATGCAGTACACAGGAAACCGGATTCATGAGTAGAAAGCATCCCTGATATCTAAATGATTTGGATTGGGTGTAAAAGTTATTAGTAAGGAGGAACATATTCCATTATTATCAGTGGCAATGACCGTCTTTCACGGAACTATGTAACCTTAAAGTACCTATGTATAATTAAATTTATTTGGAAAAGCTGCATAAATGAACTAGAAATAGGATATTATTTGCCATTCAAATAATGGATATGAGAAATGATACTTACCTAAAGCAAGAAAGGCTCACAGGACTACAAATAAAATGGTAAAAGGTGACAGTGTTTCTCCTTAAAAAAACCAACTTAATTTCATTTTATTTCCATTCATATAAAAATAAACAAACATTATCATATTAGAAATCCCTGGATTTGAGCACACTTGAAAATATTATATTAGTGTACGAATCTTTCGTAGAACTCAAGTACTTATGTTTTTAATAGTAATCAAAGAAACTTGTTTAAGGCCAGAATATATTGTCATATTTAAAAAATTAGTTATTATTTATGAGCATGAAACATTTCATGTGATCAAGGATACAAACAAAATAACAGAAATCATTATAACCATCACACACATTTGAAAGATTCTATTTTTGCTTAATCTCCATTTTTTTTAAAAATTAGAAGTTAGAGGTTAGCTAATGCCCAATATCTAATCCTTTCTCTTTCTAGAGGTGAGCACTATCCAGAAGTTAGAGCACATTTTGAAAACATTTTACTACATATGGATGTATCCAGAAATTTGCTTTTTCTCTGAATATTGTGTTTTATCCATGCTGATACTTGCAAACCAATTGTCCATTAGAAGAGAAAATGAAAAGTTGTGGTTTATCTTGCAATAAGTAGTATCAGGAGTTAGGATGAGTAAACAAAATCTGAATGCAAACTGAATAATGTAAACTAAATTAGGAAAACTAAACCTGAATGTAGCAGTATGTTAAGCTACTTTTAACCAGTTTAAAGAACTCAAAAGTTGTGGACCACTTTATTTTACTTGTATTATGGGTTCACTAATTTAAGAAATAATTGTTGAGAATTGATTCTATGCCAGTTAGTGTTCTAACAGTTTAGGATGCTGAAGTGAAATAAACAAATCAAAATCCCTGTCCTCATTCCAAGGGGGAAAATAATGAATAACACAGCAAATAGTTAAATTAGGTTAGGTTAGGTGGTCATATGTGCTACAGGGAAAAAGGCAGCAGAGAGAGTGAGTTAGGGAGTGCTGGAGGTTGATTGCAATTTTAGACAGGGTAGTCAGTCAAGGTCTCACTCAGAAGATGAGCATTAGACCAACACTTGGAGGTGAGGAAGTCAGCCATAGGGATATGAGTGGAAAGAGCATTTTTTTTAGACAAAAGGAATTACTGGTGTTATAGTCCAAAGACAGAAAAATCAAGGACGACAGATTGACTGAAACTGAGTGATGAGTGAGAGAAGGGGAGCAGCACAGTAAGGTGGGAGGCTGGGGAGGGAGGAGGCAGGTAAGTGATCAAATCCTAGGGTTGATTTAGGGACATGGGCTTTTATCCCTGGTAAGGTGGAATAGCACTGGCAATGTTCCGATGTGACCTAGCTTACATTTTAGAAGTTCTTCTTGCTTATACTTTTGGGGGCAAAAGTAGAAGCAGGGAAAGTAACCAGTTAGGATGCAAATACAGTAAATTAGGTGAGGGAGGATGGCTGTTCAGGAAAAGGAGAGAAAGGGAACTTGTGAGTCGTTGGATTCAAGATTGTTAAAAGAAAAACTTTTCAACAGCATTATACTTAGCATCTCACCGTTTTATTGAGTGATGCATGAATCAGGCGACATTCCGCTCAGAAAGTCGAAAAGAGCTCTGATGAGGGAGTGGAAAGGGGAAGCTCCTAGGGTGAATGAGGAATCAAGTCAGGAAAACGTTCTGATTGCTGACAGTTCCCATTTTGGACAGGGGGTCTTACAAAGTGGGGAGCAGATGTACATTAATTGGTATGGTTGTCTGTTTTGGTAAGCCATCTCCACCGGGCTGAAGCTAGATTATCACCAGCGGTCGCTTATTTGCAGTTCTGTAGGGTGTGTTCCACTTTCTCAGAAAGCCCCTGCAGGTCAATTGTTTTGTCTTCTAGAAAATCCTTCTCCAAAAGTTGTCCCTCTTGACAACACCCAATGCAGGTAGCCATTTTATTTTACTTAGTATTTAGTCTAAAAGTAGAGCCAACAGGATTTCTGAAGGATCAGAGAAAGCTAGGAGTCAAAACTGACTCTAAGTTTTCTGGCCACGGCAACTCAAAGGTGTTGTTGCTATTAGCAGAGATTGGGAAGACCATGGGGGGGGCAGGTTTGCGAATTTTGAGACTCGTGAAAATAATAATTACAAATCACCTTTAAGTTTTTAGAGTGCTTTTTGCACAAATCTTTATACTCTATTGGAGGAAGTATAAATTGCTACATACTTTTGGAATGCAATTTTATAATACCAACACTGAAAATGCACATGCTTTTTTCATACAACAATCATATCTTAAGGAATTTACTCTAAAGATATACTCTCTTAAGTACCTAGTTATGTATACAGATATACTTATTGAAGCATTGCTTGTAATAGGAAAAAAATGGAAGCAACCTAAATGACCATTGACTGGAAATGTAAAACATAAACTAAGGCACAGTCATATGTTGGCATATAATGAAGTCATTAATATGAATGAGCTTGTCTAACGTTATAAAAAATCTCTTACAACTTCAAAACAGCTTCTGACACCAACTGTATTGGTATTAGAAGCTTCAATTAGCAATAACAAATAGCAGCCCCGTTAATCAATTCAATTCTGACTCTTAGTACTCAAAGTTAAGCCAGACTCCACAAGTCAAGGGAAATCCTCTACAAGATTGTTCTTTGGGTGACCAGTTGCAAGTTCTGGGATCCAGGCCACCTGCACTTCTGCCCAAGTGGCTACAAATTTGGGGGGGTCCCTCCACCCCCTTAATTTCAATAATTTACCAGAACGACTCTCAGAATGCAGTGAACACACTACACTTACAATTATACTTTTATTAAAGTAAAAAGATACAAATTAGGAGAAGCCAAAAGAAGAATGCACAGAATAAAGTCTGGGAGAACTTCAAACACAAGCTTCTGTGTCTTCTCCATGTGGAGTCAGAGTACGTCACCCTCCCGGCACAGCAATGATGCACTTTCTCAATCATGACAGCTCATTGGAGCTTGGAATGGCTCGATTTATATGGGGGGTTCATTACATGGACTTGATCGATGGAATTAACGCCACGTGGTTGAACTCAATCTGCAGCCCTCGCTGCTCCCAGGGTGGTGAGCAGATACCAACTGGCCCAAAGCCCCAACCCCCACTCACATGGTTGATCTTTCTGGTGGACCACCCTAAGACTTCAGGTGTGGTCAGCTACTCTCTGTGGTCTCATTAGCTTATGAATTATCAGGTCTGGTCCTGTGCCCCCAAGAAGAACAAAAGATACTCCTGTTAAAGGAATTTCCACATGCAGCAGTTGCTTACCCAGACACTGAGGACAAAACCCCAGTCCAGTTTTTCATTGTACACTGCAGAGATAACTCAGCATGTACTGACATGGAAAAAATGTCCAAAATATAGTGAGGACAAAGCTGTTGGTCAGGATGATTTAGCAGGGACCAGATTTACCCTCTCTCCTGAAAAAACATAAACAAATGAAAGAACAAACCTTGACAAATTAATGACAGTATGGTTTTCAAGACACTGGAGATCAGTCAATGAAAGACAGCAAACCTTGAGAGGTGGGAAACAAATGAGGGGAGCCCTGTGATTGTCCTAGATTTCTGCCTTTAGAGTTGCCAGGTCACAGTACAGGGAGAGGGAACCCAGACGGAGCCCACAGGTGCCCTGAATTTAAGATTCAGGGTGTCTAGGAGACCAAAGTGGCTAGGAGACCAAAGTGGCTAGTGTTTGTAGGTAAGAGTACAGGAGTGAAGGGAGCTGCACAGAGAGAGTCCCAGAAACCTGCAAATGGACCCCCGAGAGGATTTAGCAGTTACTGAGCAGCAAATATGTGTGAGGAAATTACTCAAAGTTGAAGAAAGGACCACCTGAAAGTATTAGAAGGAACAGTGCTGGACATTCACACAGGACTGGGAAGAGTGCTTGTTCCCACCAGCCAGGTTAGCAAACCTCATAAAGACATTAGGTAGAGCTCTAAGAAGGGTCTAGTCTAAGTAGTGGAGAATAAGTAGTCCCAGACTAAACACTGCTCTGATCCTGACAAATCTTAAAAGCAAGACCTAAAATGTCCAAATTGTTTCCAACTAAATTAACTGCATCTTAGAACAAAGTTCAAGAATATTGATAGGAACACAAAATATTCAGCGCCCAGAAAGGTAAAATTCGCAATGTCTGGTATCCAATCAAAGATTATTAGGCATATAAAGAAGCAGGAAAATATGACCCACGGTGAGGGAAAAAATCAATCAGCAGAAACCAACCCAGACCTAATGCAGATGTTATAATGAGCAAAGACATCAAAACAGTTATTACAACTGTATTCAATATCTTCAAAAGTTGAGTAGATATATGAACAATATACAAAAAAACCCAAATTGAAAATCTAGAGATAAAAACTACAATGTCTGAGAGAGAAAATAATGACTGACTTGATGAAATTAATGGCAGCTTAGACATTGCAGAAGTAAAGATTAGGGAACTTAAAGACATAGCAATAGAAACTACTCAAAATGAAACATACAGAGGAAAAAATAATTTTAAAAATTGAAAGAACATCAGTGAACCATGGGACAACTTGAAACTGAAGTCTCCAAAGGATGAGTAGGGGCAGAAAAATATTTGAATAAATAATGGCAGAAAATTCTAAGCACCCATGAAATACTGGGAGTATGGAATATCCATCAAACTCTTTGATCTTTAACCCATGGTTGGGCAGTCTTTGAGACAAAAGGCAGTCATTTTCAGACTGTAGATCATCTGGAAAACTAAAAACATGACTTAGAGTGATTTCAAGGGGCACAATGGTGAGGCCAGAGTCTGGTAGATTAGCCTGAAACAGTGACATTATAGCCTGAAGAAGTGTTAACAGTGGTAAGGCATTAATGGCAGTCTTGACCTCTGATTCTTGAGTTGCTCTTTGGCTCCAGAGAGGTTCCCATCCCTGTGTACCATCTAGCATCTGGTGAATGCCTGGGTTCAGGTGTTCCCTTCTTTCTGCCCCTGAATCTGCCACTGCATTTTGTCTTGCAATCTTTCAGCCACCCAGCGTCCAGTGTCTTGGTCTTGTTACTGGCCACATCAGCTTGTGGGAGAGGCCAGAATCACAAGTATGGCCAGGCTCTGCACCATTAGGCTAAGCTTGGCATTCATTTTCCTTTTGAGCAGCTGTCTGCTTGCGGCTCAACCAAACAAACATCTCATGTTTTCAGTTGCCACAAAGCTCTGTATCGATGAGCAAGGTTGTTATTTCTGACATCATTTATTTCAGCTTTAGGGACTCCTTGACTCAGAAGCAACAGCCACATTGTCTTTCAGCTGGGACCACAGAGCCTGTGCTCCATTTTCATGATAATAGTCCTTCCTCCACCCATCTGGAGGGGAGTGAGCAAGCACCAAGATGACATTTCTATATGGCCTGTTTCAATTCTACCTGTCACTGCTGAACCTCATCAACAGGTACAACAGTAAGGGGCCTTTATGCTCCCTCTGCCATCCACCACTTGGGTGAGAGTGGTACTATATTTAGCTACTGTGTTCCAGGGAGTCTTTGTACATCCTTGAATGAAAACCATGGGTCCCTTGTCCTTCCTTTTCTAAAGGCCATGTTTCTGCCACATTACCCTTGTCCAAATTTACAAACTAATATGTTAGCCTGTTACTGTTTCATGGATGCTGACAGAAAATAACAGACTTCTGGGTGAGAGACCTAGTCTGACTTACTAAAGATTCTGGAATACAATGTACCAGAATTGGGTTGGTTTTTTCAATGGGGACTTAGCAGTTTAAAAAAGTACTGTTCCAAAGCCATGAAAATGTCCAAATTAAGGCATAAAGAGGAAGATGCCTTCCTGAGGAAAGGCTGCTGGCATCCGGGGCTCCACTGTCACATGGGAAGGCACGTGGTGAAGTCTGAGGTTCCTTCTCTCCTGGGTTCTGGTTTCAGTGGCTCTCTCTCTCATCTCCTGAGTCCCTGCTTGCTTGTCCAGGGGCTTTTCTCCCTAAGCTTTCTCTCTTTCTGTTGTTACTGCCTTTTATCCTCACAATATGGGCTCCAGTAAAGGATTAAAAATCCATCTTGAATTGGGTGGTTTGCATCCCAATTGAACCCAGAGGTCCCACCCACATAGGACTGCACCCACAGGGATGGATTAAAGGAACATGGCCATTTCTGGGGTGCATAATAGCTCCAAACTGGCACACTCATGGCGCAGCAAACAACCTGAGCATCGCCAAATTTGCTCTGGTTCCCTTGTCCACATTCCTGCAGGCGTGCTGTGATGTGGCCCAGATGGATGGCATGCATGCAGTGGACTTGTGCGCTAGCTGAGGGGTACTGAGCTTGGGGGAGTCACCACTTTTATTGCAAGCTGTCAACAAGCCCACTCTTGGTCTCAGAGGGAGATGTTTTACTCATCTCTCAAAGCTGATTGCTGCAAACCCAATTCTGAGAAAGGACCCAGGTAAGGAGTAATCTGGTCTTACATTCTTGGTAAATCTAATGAGATTTTTATCAACATGTGAGACCTGTGGAAAACTGTCTCCCAACAGCAGTAATCCTTCAGAATGGTTTCATTTATCAATTTTTCTGAGAATGTTTTAAGGTGAATTTAAAAAAATACATAATTGATTAATATTTAAGAATGATTTAATATTTAGTTCATTACTCCTTTCGGTTGGTTCGAGGTAAGAAGAATGATCCTTTTTTATGCTCAGTCACTCCCTGGAAGTTTTTGGCTCGGTTGGAGGTGTATTTATTTTTCATCAAAATGTTGTGAATGGGTAGTGCCACGTGGCCCACTAAAATAGCCAAGTAAAGACTATATATACATACACATATTATATACACATATATCTATACAAATATATATATATATATATGTTTTTATAATCCCTACACCATCCTTAAGTGTAGATATTATTTCCATATCCTCATATGTAGATGAGGAAACAGTAAAACAATTTTCCATACAGCTCGTGGTTGGCCCAGGTGGCATTCAAACACAGATTTGTTTGCTTTACAGTTTGTAATCTTTGAACCATACTGTGCTGATTCACCAACATCCACAACACTGTAATGCCACCACAAGGATTTAAGTTGCCTCTTAAATACATAATACATTGTATGATAGCTAAGGACTTAAGATATTACTCATTATTAATAACAATAGCACAAGATCAAGACTGGAGACTATTTCAATCCTATACGATAGCTTATAATAAAATGGGTGTTGGTAATTTTGTGTTTCTGCAGGATCCTTGCGTGCTCATCTTTTCTACACATCACCTTTATAACCTCTTCTTCCATGTGAAGAAATACTGGGAGGTAATACAAGAATCACTCTTTGATGATATCCAGGAAAAATAGAGCAGTAAATCAGTGATCTTATAATTTAGACCCACATATCTGCATTGGAATAAGGGATTTTCTCATGCTCTTTCTGCTTTGCCCTCCAGCACTGATGCCGGCTTGGGGAATCAGCAAGACGTAATCACCACGACAAGGGGCACAGTCCCGTGGTTCTGACAGGCAAAGGGGTAAGCAGAAGCCAAAATGGGAGATATTTTGCTCTCATAGAAGCTTATTCTGAGACAGATATCCACACGGACAAAATCAAGGCATGTTTTCTATTGTTTCACTCATAAGCGTGAGTTATATATACATTAATATGTATGTAGGTATAGGTGTGTACATATGTATGTACCTACACATAAACATGTGCATATGCACATATACACATGCATATATATATTTACGCATCTTACTTTTGTATACCTGTGCCTGTGCATACATACGACACATATGAAAGCTAACTCTGAAACAGGGTTATATATAGACATTTGGTTAAGTGCATAAAAACAAATAGTCCTTAATACTGTATGAAAAAATGTTTATGTAATAATGTTTTGGGATCTTTATTCTCTGGTAATTAAGAGAAGGACTTGATGTTCTCCCACCCCACCCCACATTCAAGTCTTCCTTCTGTTGGCCATTTATTTCTACGTGACCACTTTTCTCCGAAATTCATATAATCATTTCCACTGGCAGCTTCAGTGTACTTAAGCAGAGAGGCCTCCCACTTAATTTCCTAAATGTACCTCAGAATGCACATGGGTGTTTCATTTTCATTTATGCTGTCCTTTATTTAACCCTCAAGGGATGGGTGGGCTGTTGATCAATTTTATAGGAAACCCATATTATGGGTTGCACTGACCATCCCTTTTTGTGCTACACATGTCACATGCTTCAAATAGTCTTCCTATGTGGAAGATAAATGATGCCTCTTTTTGGACAATCTCGGCACAGATGATAAATATTCTAGCTTTCTTGTTCTCTTTTATCTTCTGAGGTTTAATGCTGTGTTGAAGAAAAGTTCATAAGAATATGGTAAAAGAAACTCGGCAGAATCGTCTAGCTCTTAATATTCTGGAATAAATATACATTCATCCTTGAAGTAGTCAATTAATTTGATGCATATTGTTACATTGCCTGATCAGTCTCAATAGAATCATATTCGTTTATTACTAATGTGATGAATTTGCATTTGTGATAATTTGATCGGGGTTGAACTGAACTTTACATTCCCTTATCTATGGTAAATGAATAGTGCAAGGAATATTGTGGGGGTAAGGGTGTATGTTCAAAGTATGTAAGAGAACTAATACTTTCTAAGCAGCTTGTCATGATTTGAGTTGAGATGCAGTGGAAGTATGCTGATTGATTGAAACAGGCTTCACTACACTTCCACAGGAAGCATTTTGCAGCATTAGTCCCTATTAATATTTCTATATAATATTATGAAATGGAGATTTCTTTTCACATAAACTTTGTTGAGGTAAAATTTACACAGGGTGGAATGCACAGATCTTAAATGTATGCTTAGATGAGTTTTGACATATACTTATAACCACTCTACCGATTAAGGTAGAGAACATTTCCATCACCCCAGAAAGTCCCTGTGTTCCCCATTCTCCATTGGCAACCATCGTTCAGTTTCTAATCCCATAGATCAGTTCTAGTTTTGAACTGCCCACCAATGGACCATACAGTATGCTCTCTTTTGCTCTCAGCTTCTTTTACGCAACATAATCCAAGCATAACTTTTAATGAGTGGTGTCTTAATAATTGTTATTACAATTATCACCGAAACTGGTTACATTCTGGTTTATCCAGCAACTAGTCACATTTAATGTTCTAAATACAGAATTTCAAAAATGCATTATCAAGGATAGGAAGAAAACTGGGGTTTATCATGTAGCTGAGCTCTCTAAGGCTGTTGTCTATGTCGCTGTGTTGCTGTCAGCACCTTAAAGTGGGTTCTGGGGAAGACACGGTTCAGAAGACGTACCTCATTTTTTCTGAGTTCTTTCTTAATCTTTCAATTCCAAGGGCAAAACCTTTCATTGGCTAGGAATTTGGAAATGAGGTGGTCGAAGTTATTATCCTTTTTTCATCAGTAGCACTCTGAAGTAGAGAATTTAACCTGTTTTAAAGGTTGTATGCCACCCACGGAAAGCACCTAAACCAGGATAGTAAATGTGGAGAACGGCAGGGAGCTAATTATTTTGAGCTTTCCAAATCTTACTTGGAAAAGTGGTCGATGGAGTAGAAAGTGCCAAAAAGTAACATAATCTCCATGCCACTTCACCTGATTGTTAGGAGCGTAGGAATTGTTAAGGATGACTTGTTTTCTCCCTTGCAGTACTGGGGCTGAGTCAGCACAGGTGGGGCCGGGTATAATTAGAGTGTACAAGGCAGCTCTGTAAGTTCACAGACATCCAGCCAGACCCCAGAATTTTGCAGTCTTAAAATGAGATGCCTCAATGGGATAGACTCCTTGATTAGGCAGAGTAAATTAAATCTTCTAGGATGAGTTCTGAATTCAGGTAAAAATGCTGTTAAATGGCTGTGAAAAATGACAGAGAAAACCCACATGTTGTTAGAAAATAGTATTTTTTACTTAACGATGGGCAGCTGCCTGTTTTGGTAATGCTTTCTAGCAGGGTAGGGTAGTAAAGAGAGACGCAAACTCGTAATCTTAAAGCTGCGACCCGGCGTTCGGAGACATCGCTGAGGGCCTCTGCGCCGGGACAGGGCCGAGCTGCCAGGCCTGCGGGGCGCCCCGTGCGGTGGAGCTTTCCAAAGCCGCCTTCAGTCAGACGAGTGCCTCCTGCAGGGTCACTTCCGTGCGGCATGTTTTGGAAGGACTTTCTTTTGACCTTCTCTTTATAAGTAGCATATTCATGTGGTTCAGAGATCAAAACAATATTAAAAAATTTATGCGGTTAAGTCTTGCTTCTGCCCCCGTCCCATTCACCCCTTCTCTCACTCCCCTTCCCTCTCCCTTCACCGCTTTGGTAACTCCTTTATCGGTTTCTTTGTAATTCCTTCCAGTGTTTCTTTAGGCAAATGTAAGAAATACATTCTTTTTACCTCCTCTTTTGCTTATGTGAAAGGCAGCTTACTCTATACACTATTCCATTTTTGTTTTTTCTGTCTCTCCCTTTTTTTTAATCTAACAGTCTACTCTGGAAATGTTTCCTATCAGTACACAGAGGGTTTATTTGTTAGTTTGCGTTTTTTTTTTTTTAACAATTACATAATAGTCCATTGCGTAGCCCCTATCAGTACATAGAGGCTTTTTGTTTGTTTAATTTTTTTTTGAATTTAAACAGTTGCATAGTATTTCATTATATAGATGTGTCATCATTTACTTAAACACTCCTTAGTGGATAGGTACCTTGCTACTACTTTAATCATAAATACCACATGTATAAAATGGGCATAGAAACAGGTTTGCATTTCCAGGAAGGGCTCTGATTTGTAAAGGGAAACAAGGCACACCATATGGAATTCTTATGGTATAAATGTCTTGAAGAGAGTCATTCTCTACCTGTACCTGTTGCTTCTAGAAGTTTCTGCACATTGATATATTAAGCACTGCTAGTGAGAAGCCTGGGGCTGAATACCAGCTCAGCACTTTCTCCAATAAGTAATGTGCTTCGGGCGTCAGCAAGCAGGAACACAACAAATTTTCTTTTGGGAAAAGATGTGATATTACATAGGAAATAAAAAGTAACTATAGTCATCATAGGAAAAAACAGAACTTTGAGGACTTCTTTACCATTATATTACAGAGTTGTGTTTACTTTGAATAGTTTATGGAGAAGTAGGAATCCTGATCTTTAGTGATTATTACCTATAAAGGACTTAAATGGGCTTAGGTCTCAGTTCTGATTAATTCAAGAGAAGGTTAAAAACTATCGCTTTAGGGAATGCATGTCCTGGATTGGGCAGAAAAACGAGTTTAGGGAAGAATAATATTTACCTAAATGGTGGCCTTGTCTGGTTGTAAAGCATTGTTAACCAGTCTACATAATATGATTCTAAAATACCCAGTTCCAATAGTCCATTACTTTATGTCTCTGAATCCTGGTTTCTCCATTTGCCAAAATGGGGATAATCATATAAAGAACGTTTATTGAGAGCTTACTACGTGCCAACTGCTGTACACGCATTATTTTATTTAATCCTCAGAGCAACTCTGTGATTAGTGATAAATGAAGAAATTGGTGTTAGAGAGATAACTTGACAAATGCTACTTGGCTTGTGAGAAGCAAAGGTGCGATGGTTAGCCGGGTCTGATTTGGAGCCTGAATTCTCAACTAAGATGCTAGGTGGCCTCTGTGTGGATGGCACACGCTACACAGCGCATCGAGAAGGTTAAGATAGGGTAGGTTAAGTCCATTGCAGAGAAGGGACTCAATGTACGTTAGTGTGTTGCTCTCATGTACACACTAAGTTTGGCTTCTGTTTTCTCAGGTTGCCTCTGCCATTGCAGCCTCTTGGGCATTGGCATGTTCTTTGAGGAGGGGAGGGCAGGCGAAGTGACACAGATCTTGCATTTCTGGCCTTGGGATGTTTGGGGAAAGCACTTTCTTAACTACATTTAATTGCTCCACAGGTGGCTCATGTTTCCTTCTTTCCAGCCTGGGCTTGTAGTGAGGCAGTAGATTCAAAGGGTCATTGCCACTTCCACCTGGCCTACAGCAGAAGCATGAGGATGGGTACATCAGGGCTGGAAGCTCTTCCTGAAGTCTGAGGACATTGAGAATTAACAGCAAAATGTTATTTTAGGGCCAGACACTATCTATTTTCTCATATATATTTTTAACTGAAACTCTTTAGCAAAAGTCCCCTGGGATAGAGGCTGTGCTTGAGAGGGGAGAATTTAAAGGAATATATATAGATAGAGATATTTGCTCTCAGGAAATAGGGGCAGTGAGAATTCAAGGCAGTATGTAGCCAGAGGTCACACAGTGGGGAACTGAACTTGGCTTTCCTCTTTTATCTTTGGGTCTTGCTTAGAAATCAATGTGTCAGCATAATACATAGGAAAGATGCCTCAGGAAAATGGAGCCAGGATTTTCTGCTCTGTCCTGGATAGTTTTTCTTTGTCAAATTCAGTATCTCCGTTTAGTCTAAATTCCCACTGAAATAAAATAACCACATCCAAACTGGGCCTCTGAGGCACCAAGTGTAATCCTCTCACCATTGGTTAGGGCGGCCCATGTCTATTGTCTACTCCCTTAGGTCTTCCCCAGCCTATCGTGCTTCGGTATCACCTGTGCTTTCAAAACTCTTCCCTTAACCCGGCGAATCCTTCATGCTAGCACTCTGTTTTCAAATCACAGAGCGTTGTGAGATGCTGGTCTCCGCTTGCTGCCTGAAATTGTACAACACCCGCTGGACAGCCTCTTGTGGTCCCTCCTCTCTCCCACCCCATATTATTGAAATTGCTTTCTCGGAGACCACCGATGTCCAAAGTCCTTTTCTCTATCTTGCTTCTCTGATTCTCCAATTAAACATTGACATTGTCGAACACTTCTTCCCCCAACACCCCCTCGATACCTCTTCTTGGCTTGACAGCACTCTGGTTTTCCTTCTGACTGCTCCATCTGTACTTCTTCACTGGTTCTTTCTCTTCTGTAGGTTCTCCCTAAATTTCTATTCTAAGCCTCCTTCTTTCATTTCTGTTTCCTCTTTTCCTTGACAAGCTCATTTGCTGCAGGACTCTGATTGTCCCGTCTGTGTTAGTTACACCTAAAACTTTATATTCAGCATTAACTGCCATCCTGAGTTCAGGTCTCTATTTCCAATATCCCCATTCTATGCGGGCATTAGTCATACGCAACATGCTTAAAGTGGAATTAATAACCTTCCTTATAAAACAGATATCTTTTCAGTTCCAATTTGAGCATTCCCAGGATCCTAATTATTTAAGCTTAAAACTGCCAACCTTAACAATTTGTTATCTACCATCACTCCAACCATTAACCTAAATATTTGCTGAATTCTGTATCTACTATGTTTTTCAATTAATTGCTTAAACCCCAAACTTTTAAACTTGGATTCCTATCATTAGACCCCAATCAACTTTCCCAGACTTTTTTCTCCTTGTTCCCTTGAACACGGCTTTATTTATCTAAACAGAATACTCTACTATTTCTGCAAAGTTATCTTTCTCACTTTCCCATCTCTGTGCCTTTGTCCCCACTGTTTCTTCCTTGCGCTCCACCCAGGGCCAGTGTAGTAATTTGCCGGGTTCAGTTTGGTATGATAACATGGGAGTCCTTGTTCAAAAAGCAGGAAAGAGTGCCACTAAAGGTACTAAAAGTTTCCCCTTTTTTTTCCTGCGTATCTCTTCAGTGCATGTGCACATTCCATTGTCCCATCAGACTTCCCTTACAACACTTAAGTTCAGAGATGAAATTAAAAATTTCAAGCCGGGAAAAGCAAAGCTCTAAACCAAGAGTAGAGCTGTGTGTACCTCACTGCAGAGATGGCAGGGCCGGAAGACTGCTGCTTCCACCCACCTGCACCTTTCTCAGTCCAACCTATCCTTCAAAGACTCTCTCCTGCACAAAATATGAAGTGCCCACATTCTGGGTCTCTTCTCTGCTCCAAAAACGGCCAATGTGGTTCTCTGTTAGCACTCTATATGACATCTCTAAGAATACTTTCGAATCTTTTTTTTTTTTTAATCTCCTATTAGTTTATAAGGTTAAGGGCAAGGGTTGTATCTTCATTTATCCTAGAATCCATCACATGAGCTACATATAATAATTGCTTAATAAATGTTTGCGGGTAATGAAGAAAGAAAATAAAGGAAAAAGCTCTTTTGAAACCCCATGCAACACTTTGCCGGATGCACTCCTTTTCACAGAACAGGAATGCTCAGTACAAGCTCTCCAGTTGGGCAGCCAGTGCGTTCTGGTTTCTTTTTTGGTTCCTAAATTAGCCTTCAAGTTGATCTTTTAAAGGACATTCCCTTTAGAGGTTGTAATTGAATTTCATTAATGGACACATTTTATTTCCTCAAAATATTCAAATGCACTCATTTACTCAAATTAGATGTAAACTTACATTCTTAACTTATTATTATTATTTTTTAACTTAAAGAGACCTCTGATGAAGAAGAAAGGGAAGAATTTTGGGAACAGTTTCTTCACGTTTAGCTGAGAAAATAATTTAACTTATTTCGCGGCAGTGCCTTTCATGCCGACTTCTGGAAGATTCTGTGTATTAACGAGGTTATCAAAGATCTCGTATAGCTGCTTTGATAAACTAGTAAGACCCTTACAGCTTCCCACACGGGCTGAATCCATTTATCACTCCAAGAACTGGGATCCAATTTGCACCATCTCCCCCCCAAATACATGCCCTTTTTTTTCCTTTGTATAATATTCTCAGTTGAAAATGGAGAATGCTCATGTGTGCTTGCTTGGTAAAAGCTGCCTTTAAGAACCAGGATAAAGTGGAATAAATTTAAACAGCAAAAGATTAATTAAAAAAACGCACCATGGACACTGCATCACTAAGAAAGCCAGTAACTTTACTGAATTGTCTGCAAAATACAAATTATACCTTATTTCCAGCAGGAGAAACTTTCGAAAATTTCCCACTTTTATTCACTACAGACAGCTGAATTAAGTCCCTTGAGATACACAGATGTGGTTTAACTTAGTTATAACATCTTGTCATCTAGTGGCGACAAAGTCCAGCTTATGCCGCTGTGAGCCTCTATTTGAATATTTGTTGCAAATGCTTGTATGCCCTCATTCACAAGCTATTGTAATTACTGTCGTTTAATGGAAACAAGTCCCCAGAAAAAGAAAAAGAAGAAAAACCATACAGCAAACCATCTGAAGCAATCCAAGTCCTAAGCCTACTGTGAGCCAGGTCTGCTTTGCTCCAAGAACACCGTGCTGCATTCAAACCACGACAGAACCCGTCACTTAGTTGACCTCTCTGAATTAAACTGAGGTATGAATCAATTTGAGGTATGAACAGGGAAGGCAAAATGCAATAACCGATTATGAAAATAACCAAAAATGGACAAATTTAATGTAGAAGATATGTGGCTTGGATTGCTCCACATCTTTGGTTAAAACATATTAAGAAAAGCCTTTAATTACATCTGTAGTTTGAAGCATTCGACCAGACACCAGTATTCCATCAATCTCAAAAGATCTGTAGTGGCAGGAAAGTAACGCCATACAAGTGGCGACATCACAGCAGATGGCACAAACGGGAACAGAGGAAGTGAGCCATGCTTAGGCAACAGCTTTTATTGAGGGTTCAAGTGGCTTTTTCTTCTTTAAAAAAAGTTCGTTTTAAAGAAAGAAAAACAGCATTTACTCTCTGGCAAAAACAAACAAAAGGACAAAGTGGGCAAAAATAATGCCATGTCTAAGTTAAAAGATGGGTATGCAAGAAAAACAAACACACAAAAGGTTTGAGGGCAGACATTCTTTTACAGACTGTATTGGAATTATGTTTTTTGAAATTCTCACTTTAGTTATCCTTAAAATGATCCGAGATTGACAGGTATTTTCATATTCATCATTACAAAATGTTAAATTCCACTTTGGGTTAAAAATAAGCCGATCTTTAAAAATAGGATCCGATAGAACAATACCTGGGAGCTGTGCAAATGCCACTTACGGTTCTTTGACTTGCATTAAAGAACGTTGCCTAAATGCTATCCTAGGCTAGACTATGGAGACCCACTATTCCCTCAGGGCTAAACTGCTGAATTCAAAGGATTTACAGTGATAAAACCAAAACCCAGGCTTGCTTTGTAAATGTAATAAATGGGTAAATAACAGATAAGGTATAAGAGTTAAGATAGACAGCAATTGTTTATAGGTGACTCATCACAATCAAAATGGTGCTGCTTCTCATTAAATCGTCTTTAAAAATTCTCAGATTATCCCTTCGCTATCTTGCCACTACTTTAGAGGAATTCAGTAGTGAGAACAAGAGATGACTGGCATCCATTTTCAAGTGATTCTATTCTTTTCATGTTCTTAAAACTATTGTCAGAATTGCTATAAATAGCCAAGGCTTCTGCTGGCACTTTAGCTTACTTTATCTTCAGCATTAGAAATTCACTTTTTCTTTGTTGCTGAGGCAAACTGCAGGTAAAAAAATCATATGGCTATTTCTTCATATTTTCATATAATGACCCTTTCCCACCCACTGGTAAGTTTCTACTTATATTGACACACTAAAATAGTTTGAAATGACAAAGAACATTTGTGACATGTTTGCATATTTTATACACATCAAGTTGTAAAGATGGGTTAGAAGGATGTGATCAAATTTATGGTGAGGAAAATGATTTTCTTAGCTTTTTTTTCCCCGTCTGTGTGAGTGAATGTGTGTGTTTATTTCAGGGATGAACTTCTGTTTTTTCTCTGCATAAATGTCATTCTTTCATGTTCCATGGATACCTCGAGTAGTGGGATATACGAAATGGCTGATAGATTCTTTTTTTGTAGTATATAAAACGTTAGTACAAGGCAGGCTAGCATCCTATACGGATACAAACAAATTGCACTGTGGTCTAATTGTGGATTTCAGATCAAGTTAAGAAAAATATAGCCTAGTTAATAAGATCTATTAGCTTCTGCCACCCAGCGGCAGCCTTTTACAATGAGAAACACATAGCAACTATGCAAGCAAAAGGGAAAAAAATGGGTAAGAAATGTCCTACACATCATCTAGAAGTGTTGGTGTTACTGTCTATACCTTCTTCGCTGTGTATGTCATTGCATAAAATTGGAGATGAATCGACAGATCTTCACATTCCAAGAGAAGGAAAGTTGTTCCTGGATTGAAATACCTAACAATATATATCATTTTTTTCTTATGGCACTCACTTTTTTAAAGGGTCTGAGAATTAATCCCTATAGACAAGTATTCGACAAGAGTCATCTTATTTTCTTGAAAAATTAAAAAAGGGACATAGAGAGGTTCTTTAATGGGATTTCTTGAAATGACTATTAAATCTCTTTATTGAAGAAAAATAGATGACATACATGCTTTATGCAGAAGTGACATTGGGGGGTCCTGACACATCGGGATTGTTCAACAGTCCTATATTTGCTGACAAGATTGCGGAGGGTCAGTTAAAATAATTAAAAAAGATTGACGAAGCAACTATCCCTTTACCTGCTTCCTTGTTAGCACCCAGTCATTCGCATTTTTCTTCTGTGGGAATTTATGACTCATTCATCAGGTAAATTCCATATCACCTGTTTCTAGGGCCATATTGTAGGACATGTGCCCCAACGCAGCTTCTCTATTCTGGGCATATTTCGAAAAAGCATATCAAATTCTAGGCTGTAAACCAACCAGATGATTTAGGATATGGGCAAGTTGTGATATGCACTTACTGAATTTCAAGATGCATAGTGAAATGGTGACATCAGAAAGGGGCCCTGCATTTGACTGAAAATGCAAAAAAAAAAATATATATAGCATGAAAGAAACTGATCGATATATACAATGGATATCATTGACCCAGTAGATTGCTAATATATTAAAAACAATTTAGGGTGTTGCAATGTGATATGTTCTCACCCCACAGGTTATCCTTTTGACAGCTGATCTTAAACTTATAAAATGTATGCAGAGTAAAAGAAAACAGAAAGAAAATAGTTACTCAAATGTGCAACTGCACAAATATACCCCCCTCCCGCTATTAAGATAACAAAACTTCTGCTATTACCATAATATTATATATATTAGAAAGCTATACACAAGCATGTTAATTTCACAGATTTTTTTTAAAAGATTCTTAATATTTTATATAATTAGAAATACACATTTCAAAAACAAAACTTCTACAAAGAGAAAACAGTTATCTTGGTTAGCAAAGCATGGAGTTCTTCATGGCTTAGGGTAGTGCTTTCTATACAAAAAGTCCTTTTTGGTTTTTTTCCAGGACTGTTTAAAATATCAGCGAAGCTATCAAGGGAAAAAAAAAACACATTTTGGCTTAAGTAAACTACAAAAAGCCACAAATGCTTTGCAAACTCTGTCTTACCTTTTATATGAAAATAAGCAAAATGTAATGTACATATTTTTATATTTTTATTTAATAAGAGATGCAGACCCAGATTTATGTATTTATTTAATTAAATAGGTTAGCCCTCAAACTCCACATTATTTTATTTTACTTTATTTTTGTATAGGTATGGTCCTCTTTGAATGGTCTTTGATCCTTTTTAATGAGTGCCATACGCCAATGATATGCCTGCAGGTTTGTGAGCGTTCTCGGGATGTTAGGCGCCGTGGCATGTACCTAACATTTAGCAGTGGCCACCCATTGCCGGGTCTGTCCAAAACATCTATACATTTTTTTCTATATGTTGCATAACAGCTGCTCTCTCTTTCAGTAAAGATCTGCCGCTTTTGGCAAATGTTTCCTTTTGTCTATTTACATGTAAATAACGTTGAACCTGCAACATGACACTATCTATTGTAACATACATTTTGCAAAGGAGCACAACAGTGAAAAGAAGTTAGCCTTAAAATCTATTTTGTACAAGGGTTCTGTTTGTACAACTCAAGTGCTAAGCTTATCTCAGCATTTCTGTTTATCTTTATACTGTATCACTGAGGCAATTTAAAAGTACTTTTACAAAACAGAGTACCTGACTTTTTTTTTTTTCCACACACGGCACATATAATGCATATCGACCCCCCTTCCCCATTAAGGTATAGCACACACACACTGCAAGAAAAAAAAAAACTATTAAGTAATAATCTGATCATGTTGCCCATCCTTCAGACAGTCGCATGCGCTTGACTGAGGGACTTTCCCTTTCGTCCGGCGAAGGTCTGGTGAGTCCAATGGGGGAGTGGAATTCGTTCCGGTGGTCCTCTCGGTCGCTTCCGTCGTACGAACTGCTACAGCTGCTCAAGCTGTCAACAGGAGACCTCCCCGCCTCGTGGCGCGTGTGTTGTGGGTATCTCGAAGGGGTGGTGGTACGGTCTCTAGGAGGAGAAACAGGTTCTGACTTGATGTTGAGGCTTTGAGTAGAAGGCAGGGAGAGATTGGAACTCTGAGATAAATGAGTGCTAGTGCAAGCTCTGTAGGAGGAAAGGAAACCCAGTTACAGATGGAGGAGGCCTGGAGCCCCCAGGAACTCACAAGTACATCAAACATCAGCTTCAAGACCCGCACAGACACCAGAGCATGCCCAGGGGTGCCAAGGGTGTGTCTGCAGGCACTCAGGGGCGCTGCCTTCTCAGCGTGGGCTAGGGCGCCTTGGTTGACTTGCCCGGTAGTAATTACAGGATTTAACAGGCCCGGGCCTCATGAATCACACCCCTAGTCTCTGACAGACTCCCCAAACTTATGGGTTAATGTTTCAGAAAGGTTTCACAAGACACGCTGGGAAAAGCATTTTTCCGTGTCCGTGGACTTTCTCCCTACACTAGGTGTAAAATGGAATCTTGTAAGCCTGTCGGTACAGTGTTGACAGTTTTGATTTAGACAGTTTTGATTTAGACCTCCTTGATTTGAAAATCATTTCAGAAAGCTTATTATATATATATATACATATATATGTGTGTATTATTATATATATATATACACGTTCTCCTTCAAATTAAGAAGTACATAAAGACCAAGTTCTGCATTCTTCAGAGAAAGTGAGGAGAGTTCAATCTTCAAATGAACAGAACCCCCCAAATACTACATACTAATCCTATTTGGGAGCGGGGAAGGAAGGTGGAGGAGGTAGGTTGAAAATGATCTGCAGACATTTTAAATGCTGGTTTGGAAACACTTGGACTCCCCACCCCACCAAGGCATAAAGATTTTGACTTTTTCATCCTTTTTCAGTTTCATGATAGGAAAACATGATCAGTTTTCCACAATGATCTCAGCTTTACTATTTCTTGTGAATCACTCCCTGCTGGTGTCCTTAGGACACTGCTTTTATTTTTAATTGGCATGAGCTGACGAATCCGGGGTTGTTGTAAAGAGGGACCTGGTGTGATTCTGATGTGTTTACAAACCCTTAATACTCATTTATTCCCAGAGAGCTTAAATTGCGTTTCTTCTGAAATGTGGGAGCGTTTAGATACTTGTACTTCTGGAGGGAGAAGTATTAAGTCCCTAACTGGGACCGGCAGCCCCTGTGATTTTGGTGAGGATAAGCTGGAGGGGGGAGCCGACCTCCATTCACAGGCGCTTTCACTGTTCTGTCATTCTCACTGCACTGACACCCGCGGCCGCAGTCACCCTAACTTGACCATATTGCTGAGAGAGCATAGAAATCTCTCTTATTGAGGAACAGTCGAAAGTAAGGAATTATCCAGATCGACCGACCCATTTTAAACAAAGGGAAACAAGCCTATATAGGAATATATGCAATTATGGTAATTTCCAACAGAGAGAATTAGATGGCATTAAAAACGTCGTTATAAGCAGTGAGAGATTGGGTATATATTTCAGAGGAACAAGTGGAGTAACTTAGAGCTGGCATTTTGGGAGATGCAATAAAGGCTAAAGATGTATAGAGATATAAAATTAGTCAGAAATGAGTTTATCTTTGAGTGATGTTTTATACAAAAGCACCACCTACTGGCAAGAAATTACTTTCCTTTTCTTATTAAATAGATGAGCTAATGTAGAGAATAAAATAAAGGATAATTATTTGTTTCCCTAATAAGCCTTTCGTTCTCTGGCTTTTATGATCCTATAAGATCAATCCAGTCTTGACATTTATATCAAGATAATACATTGAGTCTGATTAATTTTCAATCACCTACTAATACTGGAAGTTATCTATTTGTAGTTCATTTAACAGTCTATATTAGTATACTAATTTTCCAAGAGTTTTAATTAAGTAATCTTAAATCAAGATGTTAAAATGGGGTAAGAGGGGAAGGCAATACCTGCATTTCAAAAGGATCCCTAATGGTGAACTATTTTATCTTGGTTCCAAGTTACTTAATGATTCATTTTGATGTTAGAGGAAGTCATCTTTTGATTTCAGGAAGAAAGAATTTTCCTGGCTCTGGGAAGACTATTTCAGTAAAATTTAATTAAATGCTTCTATCATGAATTACACAACTGCTTAATAATGAATGTCAATTAGGAGCCTGAAAATAAAGTGGTATATCAAGAAATGCTTTTGTGTGTCCTTTGACATTTGGATTGTGTCTTCACAGGAGGTGACATGAAAAATTAGAAAAAAATATCTGGTGAGTGGACCAGTACTGGCAATTAATCTGGATAAATTAAGCAAAAATAATATATTTATACCCTCACCCCAAAGATAAAACAATTATTGGCTGTCCCTTCCTTTAAATAAACAGTGCATAAGTTTATCTTTTGGTGCATTTCATTTGACACTGAAAGCATATATTAGGTATTTTTGAGAAGTTTTGTGGAGTAAATCCACAGTAACGAAATGTAAGTGATATCTTAGATTAGCTTCATTATACTGTGGTATAGGATACAAAATGGAGTGGAAGTATGACTCATCTCTTATCAAAAAGCATTTTCTTGAAAAGAAAAAGTAGCATTAAAGATCACTTAGATATACGTATGTTAGATTTAGATAAAAGCATGTTGCCCTACCTGTTCTTAACAAAAACAGATAATAGTGAAATACATCATGGGCTGTGGGTGATAAACAGTTGGGTGGGAAGATAAAGGGGCCAGATATGCCAAGTGCCCACATCCAGTCCCCTCTGCAAGTTTTTCTCTACTACATATGCCAACTTAGAACTGGGGAGACCCCTACCCTTCCCCACAGTTGTTCAGAAATCAAACATGACTGGATAGTTTTATTAAAATTTCTCACTGCCTCTGCGTGGAAATTAGACTATCAGACCATATGTAACCTAATCTTTTAAGAGTTACCTCCACTCAAAGTTTTCTTTCACTCTGTACTGGACACTCGCTTTAAGGGTGATGCACGGAAATGCCAGAAAACAGGTGGCTCTTTTTTTTTAGGTAAGAGAAAAACACTTAAACTTAAGGATCATTTTCTCAAATATTAGTATTCAAATAACTCTCACTAACCCTTGATGGTAAGTTTCCTTCTACCAGTCACCTTTGCTCTCTGTATCAAATGAGTTTCTGTGAACATATTTATGTACCATGCAACTGAATCATGTTCGAACTTGGTTAGATAAAATCAAATACTAGGTTGTTTAAGAATACAGCTTTGGAGACTTAAAGGTATTCTCATGAACAAAATGCTCAAAGCTCTATCAAAGCATTTTAATTTTGAGAAAGAACTGCGGTAACCATTTGGCTAGCTGGGACAATCCAAACCAAACTCAACCAGCTTTGGTTGTATTGAACTACAGTCTACTCTTTGCTGTGAACCCAACATATCTGTGTATATAAGATACGTTGGTGGTGGAAAACTTACGGCTTCTTTTAATTGATTTACACTGTAAGGAATTAAGGTAGCTCCTATAAATTATTCTACTTAAAAACAATAACTTAGGGATTTTTTCTTTTTGCATTTTAACTGTGTGAGTATGGGATAGTTCCTATGAAGGAAACCTCTTCTTACAAGCTACGCTGTGTATGTGAAAAAGGAGGAGCAAAAATGGAAGGACTGGAAGTTATCTGTTCTAGGGATAAGGGAAGTGATTAAGTACAATCAAAACTCGTAGACTAAATTCTGAGTCAAATTAGGTACCAAGAAAATCAGGGTTGAAAGAAACCTGGCGCTAAACAAAATGCTTCATCGTCCCCTGGGGTAATTCAGCTCCTCTCTAGCTCAGGGCTGTCACTCCTTTTTCATGTACTGAAGCCTCTGTTGGGTAGCAGAGGATTAGATTCTTCCCATGGAATAGAAGAGAGTTTTAAAATTGTAGCACAATTAAAATACATAAATAAGCATGTTTATTTTTTTAAACGCAGTTTATCAGGTTTATTATTGAGAAGAAAGGAAAGCTATTTATGGCTTTTAACATATCAGTGATAATTTCAAAGGATATCCAGTTCTATAATGGATGGATTTTGTGAAAAATGAGAAATAGTTACCTTTTATTTTTCACAAGAACCGTGTACATGGGGAGTCACTGAAGTAACAATGCCATGTGTATATATTTCAAAATTGGCTGTTCTTATGTAATTAGTGATAATTCCCTGAAAAAGTTATTATTGCAATCAGTATCTACTTGGATTTTGAGAAAATTTAAATGCCCTAAAAAGAGGGACTCTGCTGATAATCCATATTGAATATATCTTCAAAGTTAATGATTTTTCTAGGAAATTGCAGCAATAATGTTGTATTATTTTATAATTTATGTGAAAAGTTAGGTTTGCAAAAACGGTGATTAATGGGTAGGACACAAAAGCAAACTGCTGAAGGTGTAAAGAATCCATTATTAGACCACTTTTCTATGTTAAATCAACACACGTGAAAGCTCACTGGGGGTGGGGGCTAAGAGAAATGAAGTTGTGATATGGATACGCCACTTCTATTCTGACAAATGTTTTATTCTCATTATCTTTTTAGAACATGAGGATACAATTAGTTATAACTATTCTAACCAAATGGCTCAGCGGAAAAAAAAAGTGGGCTAGGCATATAGAATGTTTATAAAAATACAGAACCTTATTATTTTCAAATATTTTATAGTCTTCTAGTAGTTAGTGTTTTGTTTTGCAGATAAAAGTTTTAGAGTTACTAGCTAAACTTAAAGCCAAGTCTGTGGTTCAAAACTATCTACCCCCTCCCCCCCAACACACATACACTATTCTTTGTTTGAGGAGAAGTAGTATAAATTGCGAATTCAGGGCTTTTTAAGGTTTGAATGTTTCGAAGGTAAATGACAGGAGTCATTTCTATGATGAGGACATATTTCAAAAGTACCACAAGGGGGCAGAAATACACATCCTTAAACTTCAGAAAACAACAAAAAGTTATTTTTATACCCAAATTTAGGTAATCAGTAAAGGTATGTACATATATCTTTGTATATTCATATAATATCTATAAACACACAAAGATACTCGGACTATATTATAAACACATGAAGTTTGTACATCAACTGAATTCGTGATCCTGTGAGCATCACATTCATATCAGCATGTGGTTTTATAATATTAGCATAATAAGCGGTGGTTTATGCTAAGTGAGAAGGATCTGAAATTTCTTAAAAGCTTAAAGAATTTATAACTGAGGTCCCAAATGAACTATGTGAAATTAAACTGAATAAAGATTCTATCCTTTATTGAGAGAAGTGGGAACAAATACAGCCTAAAACAATAAGGAAATATTTTTACCTCATCATCACAGAGTTTCCTGTCCTTTTAAGATTAAAGAAAGTAAGATTTATGGCTACTTGAAAGGTACGGATCTGATAATTACTTTCAGATATTGATAAAGTGAGTACGTTAAAGCACATATTCAGAGATTGCCACTTGTCATTAAAAAATATCCTGCAGAATTATATTGTAAAAGAAGTAATGTTGCTTACCCCAATTGACTGAGGGCGGAGGGTGGCATGTTATGTAGGTGCTGCTGTTGCCAGCCGGTGACGGAACCGAGGTGGAGCGCGCTGGCGGTGTTAAACCCAGACAGAGATGACAATTCTGCACTACTCAGAGAATACTCTAGAAGGAAAAAAAAAAAAGGAATGGAGGAAAATATTTAGTTTGAAAGTGACCAAATGATGAACCGAATAAGCATTTTCAATTTCTAACACACGCTACTCGTATGATTTTTGATCGCTGTTTTCCTTTTATTTCGGAGGGAAAAAGGAGTAACACATCAGGGACCATTTTAATTTAAAAGGAATATATTATCCAGCAAACATAAGTATTCCATGCAAGCTTCTGAATCGTACAGGCTGCACTTCTAGTTTATTAGAACAACTGATGCACATGCCTGATGATGTACGAATAGTTTCTTGAAAATCCTGAGAAAGTGAGCTTTCTATTATGCAGAAATAACAGCTCAATTTCCTTGAAATTATTCTTGTATTTTGAACTCAGGTTGGGTTGATAAAACTTCTAGTCACTTATGGAAAAAAAAAGTATGTGGGTATTCACTTTGTCTTAGGAGAGCATCAGTGAGGGTAGAGTGACTGCTGTGGACGCCACAGGCACCAAATAAAGCTTCCCAGTAGACTAAAAACATAATTTTTTTCACCTGGCCTTTTAATAAAAAGGATTTAATGTACTATTCGCACATGGGGAAAGCTACTCACCGGTACCATATGTTGTTGAAATGGCTGATGGATAGCCTCCCATTCCTTGTCCTGGTAAAGTAGGAGTTGCTACGGAAACCACGGGGGTAGCCAATGACTGAGCAGACTGGGAGTTATTTATCCTTTGATTCTTGAAAGTAAATAAAGATGAATTATCGATGGATGATTTTTTTAAAAAGTTCAAAATATTAGATTTCAGTATTATTTTCGCATGTAAAGCAATAACTTGGTACAAATCTCATGAAATTAATCATTTAACATGTGTTTCTATGAACTCTGCCAACCCTATCATTTACAATCCTTCAAGAGACCAGCTGTTGCCATAGAAACCCATTACATCAGTATCTCCTAGGCAACTGAACTAGTAACAAGTACCATGGCTTTATTATGGGTAAAAACAGACTATGTTGAAAACTGATGAAATATGTATACTGTATTTCCATTGTTTCAGTTTTTATTCAAATGCAAATTTTCTAAAAAATTAAAATCAACCATGGTGGTTTTTATGTTGAGTTCTATATACAGCAGAGAGCAGATGGGTAGAGGGTCATACTATGTTCTGACCAGCAGGTGGTGCTCTGACCTCTTTTTTCAGATTCTTCTAAACTTGCCTCAAACAAGACCACAACACAGCTAATGCTTATATTTAACTCCTTCTGGCAAGAAGATTAAAGATCTTTAAACTTGAAGATCATCAGGTTTTAATTATTAGAAAAAAGAAATATCTATCTTCATGGTTTAAACAACTAAGGAAATGTTATTTTTGTATTAGAATTTTACTGTAAAAGCAGCGCTAAAATACTGAACACATGGCTTTCACTTACAGAGGTTGAGCCAAAAAACCAAATGACCTGACATTCTTTTCCCCTGTAAGTTACACTTGAAAATAATGATACTTAAATATTTAGCAGTACTGAAACACTCTGGCCAACTTCCAAAATTTTTCAAGTTTACTCCCACCTCTACTTAGCTTGAGATTTTCCTCGCGTGTGCCATTTAAAGGGAAGAGTTCTCACCACTTACCAAAAGCAGGTCGACATCCTCAGACTGAGAGCATGGGGAAGGAGTTTTATTAATTAGTGCCTTAAATATTTATAAATGGCCAAAATCTTTTCAACAAAAGAAAAAAGCCTTTTCTGATAGGCACAATATTTTCATCTGTTTTAAACCTGGGACTATAAAGCCACCTCCTTACAAAGGTATTCTTTGTTCCCTTTAATGAGCTGTTTATTTCAAATATGAGGACATCTACCCAGACTCAGCACAGCTCAGTGCCTCAACATTCATTATTTCATGACCGCGTTTTGAAAGCAAGATTGTCCTTCGAAACCCCATTTGCTGGAGGAGGCAGGAGCCATACCTGGTAGCCAGAGACCTGAACACTCACAGAATCCCTGGAAAAGCACCAGTTTTAAGGAACCTAGAAGAGATCTCCAGAGCCAGGCTGCCATGGCCTACACTGCTTGGCTGTAGCCCCATGGGAGGCTTTATTTATTAGACTTAGTAGTCTTTTCCAAAGGGCATGCTGTATATAATGTGATTTTTTTTTTTGGTTGATATTCAGAATTAATCTGTAGTGTGCCATAATAAACTAATCAGCTTGCAGACCGTTTTACCCTGAAGCTTGCCAGAGAGCACAAAAAGCAAAAAAAAGAAATGTGTTTGCAGAATGATCTAAATTTGTCTACTGAGTCTTGGTTTTAAATGTTCTCTCTCCTAAGTAAAGTTAATTTTGAGAGCACTGATGTCTCTTTGTTGTTGAATTTGGTCCTACAATAGAATCTTAATCTTAAGCATGTAGACCTAGGAGAAACAAAAATGACAGGGCACAAGGATATTAAATATGTATTTCTATTTTATAAGGCAACTCTACTTTTTTCTTAGAGGGACCCACAATTCTTTTTTTTTTTTTGATGTAAAATATAACCCCATTCTCAAAATATCTGGGATTTTTAAAACACTCTGCTTCTGAGAGATAGGTATACCCACAAAGCATAAATGGAAAGATTAATTGCATCTATACATAAGCATAGTGATGTATTAAACATCATTGCAAGGCAACTGAGAAAGTATATTTAGAAATTATGGCAAATATTTTTCACTTTCGGCATGCTGAAGATAATTTTGTGAAAATCTGTAACATTGAACCTCATTCTCTGAGTTCAGCCCTACTAGTGGTCAAACCATCTGAGCAGAGTAATAGATAATGATTTTTTTCTCTAATTATACATTGGAAACCTTAAAAGGAAATGTTTTCCTTGTCCCAGAACACTAGTCCTATAGTGGAGTTTACTGGATGCTGGTTCTTTTTCCCAGAACACTAGTCCTATAGTGGAGTTTACTGGATGCTGGTTCTTTTTTCCCATGGGAAAGGAAAATGCAAACCAGTTACCGGAATTAATAGTCACATAGAAACAGCGCTCTAGCACTACTATCATTGTGTTAATTTCCTGGGAGAACTTAAGTAATTCATAAAGTTAGACAAGTAAAAACAAAGAGCAAAACATATAGAAAACATTATCAGCATTTATTTAAAATGTAGCCTTGCATTACCACGGATGGCATCGTATTCTTGCTGCCTGGTGGAATAAGAACTCGGAGATCTGGTTTACGGTTATTCATCCCTAAATTCATGGGGGGAGGAGATTTGGCTTGCATATTCTTGTTCAAGTTACCAGGTGAGACCAGCAGACCTGGTGAGTTTCGGGGATTGCCATACCCGTTCCCTGTTAAAACAAAACAATGACAGCATTCAGGAAGAAATCTAGCCTCAAATATGCTTCTAGAGAATACACTACATGTGGTTAAAAATAAAAGCTTCACAAGGGTAGACACATAGTTAACATACATGGAAACACCACAGGGTGGCTGACTGAACCTCCATGTGAAAAGTCACCAAATTAGTCAACTATTTAGGAAGATTAACACTTTTAATGAGAGGAGAGCTAATAGACATCGACAAGCTCAGAAATTCGCATACTTTTTTTTATACATTAAAAAAAATCAGGAAGAAAAATCAAGACAGTTGTTCAGGGTCTAAGAAAAGCACAGAATTGGTTCTAGTACAGCAAAGGCCGGGCTGGCATGACTCACTTTTCCAGTTCACTGGGTTTGGGTTTTATTTTGTGTGTCTGTTTGTCCTTAAATGAAGACAGGGCATACCAGCAAGTCTGTAATTTCTAGGACATGCAGGAGGAGGGGAAGCTTCTTATGGTTTGCTGCTCAGTGCCCCTTTCCTTTGAGTGCCTTCTCCCTGTGATTTCTCTCCTGTCTGGCCTGCCCTCCTCACTAAGTTTAGTGTATCAGCCCGAAGCCTTGCTTTCCTGCTCACCCAGAACTTCAAACATCAGGACTCCTTTTCAGGAGCTGAAATGAAGTGATGATGCCTCCAGTGAAGTGCTGATTCACCAAGGAAGAGGAACAGCCATTTAATGAGCCCAGTGAAAGGATATTCTTAGGTCTCTGTGATTTTTAGCCCCCTACTAACAGAAAAATGGATATGTGAAGGTCTGCATTTCTCCTGTTTCAAAATATCCTGCTCCATAATAGGAAGAGCTACCGAGGAAGCTGATCTGAAATGCAACCTGGGCTGGCATGAGAGTGGACTCAAAAGTCATCTGCCAGCTTCCTCCACGGCCTCTGTTTGGAGAATAAGAGAAACCAACCCCTAGATTCAGCAGACCTTGATAGAACACTTGCCAGTTGTTTTCTGAGTCTCTCTAAAGGACGCAGTGAAACCTCATTGATAGTATCATCATCATCATCAAAAACACTTGGGGTACTGTGTGCTACCAGTGTGGATGCAGCAAGACCAGGCCTCAAACCCCCCCGCAAGCCTTTTGTGGCAATCCAGACACACATGTGGCAAAGGTGCAGCCCAAGTCAAGACAGCCTAGGGTGAGGTGCCCACAGAATGATTCAGCTTAAGTGTTGCTGAGTTCCTAGGAGGGAAGCGATAATCCAACAAAGATATGCAGAAAAGGCACGAATTGATGTGGGCTTTGGAGAAGGAGAGGAGATAGAAAGATACGCTAGGCTTGTTCTGGTTGCTGGAAAACGGCCGGTGGAGGAATTCACAGAGCATAATCTGGGACATGCTGAGGAACCCAGGTAGGAGGGAACCTCTGAAAATGAAGGAGGAGACAGAGGTTCCAAGGGACACAGAGGTCTGGCTGGGGAGGAGACCTTGAATTCCAGGTTAAAATGTCTTGGGTTTATAGGTGGTGGAAAGACAAAATCATGACGATTTCAGAGTACAGATAAAACAGGCCTACAAATGATCTATGGGCTACCTGGAATTAGGAAAGCCTGCTAGTGTGGATGGAGTCCTGTCTGAACCCTACAGGGAAGGTCTGAGGTAGAGGCAATGAGGAATTGGAATGGCAAAGCACAGGTGTATTTCAGGAGCTACTGTCGGGAGCATCTTTTGAATTAGAACATATCTGAGGCACACTGCAAAAAAGCACATTTGTTCTTCATGTCCCATTCATTTGCTGTCTCATTTTATGCATGAACAAACAGGCTGAATATTCAACAAACAACTACAAGATTAAATCTGTCAGTTGGGCTATGCATAAAATTCTCTCAGTTACCAAAAAAAACCCAAAAAACCAAAAAGTGAAGGAAACATCCCCCAAACGTGTGCACACAGTAGTCACTTAAGATATATAAGTTGAATGTGAATGTAAATTACTCTTCTGTAATAAAACGTCAAGAAAATTAGTTAAAGTATCTAAAACCGGTTAAATATGTCCAGAGCCCCAATTTTTCTTTTACAGTTAATGCGGACAGTTTTCTGTGGCAAAAGTTATCACATGAAACAAATATATCTGTCCCTTTGCTTACTGAGAGAAGTACAAAAGAAAGAAGATGCTCACTTAGAAAAATGCTTGGCAAAAAAAGAATGCTCAGATGAGTTTTGTATTCAACGTATCTTACTGAATCATTACTGCGAACACGTCAGAGTATTCGTTTTAATTACCAGGTTCTATAGGATAAAAAGAGAATGAGAAAACCAACACCAAATTTGCACTATACTTTCATACTGACACACTGAATACATATGTCACTTATCTATTAAGCCTGTGTGAGATCTGGTTTAAATAAACAATCAAATGGAAAATTAGCTGGGTAATTTCAAAAGAAGGGGGGAAAAAAAAGTCAGTTAAGCAGTGCATTGAAGCTTGAACAGATCAGAAGAAACTAAAACCCCGGCTGGGTAGATGCCGATACTGGTTTGCATGGAGGAGTTATTTTGCTAAAAGGAAGTAAAACCGCTTCGTGAAATGTGTTGTCCTATGATATGACAAGCCCTGGGCCAGTGTGTGAAAATGGAAATGCTTCACAGAGTCTCAGCAAAAAGGGCCTTTTTTTTTTTTATGTTTAAAGAAACATTTTTCTACAGTAAACTTTCTGAGAAATTCCAACAAAGCTTACGTCTTTTTGCCCGCATTTTAAACAATGATTCGGGGTAGCAGAGAGAGAGAGAAAAAAGTAAACATACGTTATCGTTATTCACCCAAAAAATACTTCAAAAACTGAAACACTGATTTAAAAAGAGTAATCTATTCTTCTCCCAGAATAGTTCCTGTTATTTGAAAATGATGCCATTTGAGAAGATTAGTCACATATTTTAAGGTGTTTATATCTTGCATGTAAAATATTTTGAACCATGATGACATTTCTTCAATTCGTATTTTTAGAGCATGAAGTTATTTTTAAGAACAAACAACTGCTGCCTTTTTACCGGTGAATTTCTGCTGTTTATAGCACATTGTGCCAGCTAGCATTTTGGAGCCATATAATAACCATTTCTGTTTCCAGCCACCAAATTGTTATTCTTTTGGCATAATATAGATTGAGGAATGCAAGACTGTGGATCCTAAACCAGTGATATAGAAACCTATCATTTTGAAAATCAATGATGAATACATGTGTGTGGTTTACTGCTAAGAAGAATCTGCATTTAAACCAGCTCGGAAAGCGTGGCCTCCTTGCACTGCAAACGCTGTGGCCCGGGCTGAGACTGCTGACCACCTTAGCGTCAGTTCGCCAAGGAGAATGGTCTCATTTAAATTCGGGGCTGGGGGAGGTGGGAAACACCACCCCTCAACAACCTTCTAATATAGAGATGAAACCTTTCTGCACGCTGTGTCTTAAAATTACCCTCTGCCTGGGCAATTATCAATTTAGATGTGACTGTATGCAGATGTCACATTCCCCTGACCACTTAAAAGCACAAAAATTATATGGCTAGAGTGAATGGATTTCTTGATTACAGATTATAAGAAAATGAGGAACAGACCAACTTTAGAGTAGTTGGTTTTATAGTTTCATTTGATTAAAAATATTGTTTCACATACATACACACAATTTACACATTCATGATACAATCTGTATAAAGGATAATAGAACCAACCTCTACTGGTTGCAAGTTTCTAAACGCTCCTATTAAGACTAGTGTAAATACAACGAACTTGAAATGGGCAGCTAGGAGAAAAATACATCTTTTTTTCTACCCAGTTTTAACTTGCAAATACTTGCTGTTTCTTTTATTGACTCCTATTTTAAGAAGTTGTAAATTCAAAGAACATATTCCTGGCTTAAGATGTTATGAGGAGGACACTTTGCCTTGTCTTGTCTTACAAAGCTCAATTGAGCGTGCAGCTCTCACTGAGCCCAAGACCTCTAACACTCTCTCTGATTTGGATGTTCAGACATTATGAGCTTTTTCACTTGTTTTTTTTTTGGGGGGGGAGGTCCATTCTCGGGCTCTCAATTATAAATACCAGTATATACAACTAGTAAGCACAAAACAAAAACTGCTCCCTATGGACCAAGGCCATTCTTCTTTTAATTGGCACAATGTTCCTTTCAATCTCCCAGACCTTGTCATCTTTGACTTTTCTCCCTTCTTTTCAACTCCATATCCAACCAGATCTCACACCTTTCTAATTTACTATTTTTATTTTACAAATGCCTCTTGTCTGGTCCTTCCTTCCATTTCTCTTGCCACCACCCTAGTTTAGGCTTTCACCATCATTTGACTAGGGTTTTTAATAACTTCCCATGTAGTCTCGAGTTTCAGAATTCTTTGCCAGGTCTTAAGATGGACTTCAAGAAAGTTGTGAGCTCCTTAAAGCTGTAAGCAAACTTTCATGTATACGTGTGGTGTTAAAACTAATGTACAGTCCTGCCACACCCTGGGAAATCTTCCTAATCTGCCACTTTTTTCATGCTGCTGGGCAGCAGCCTGCCTGGCACTCAACCTACCTGTCTACAGCGGGACTCACTCTATCTAATCTAATTTCTAGTGGCCATAGTCAGGTTCATGGTCTTCTCAGTATGCCCAAGTCTCTGCTCTAGCAAGTCCCCAATTAAGAGTGTTTTCTCTCCTGTCTAATTAAAATTCATCTTTTAGGGATCAGCTAAAGTCTAACTCTTTACGGAGCTTTTCAGACTTTAGCCTGTGTTGAAGTAACTCTCCTCTAAACTCCTGCAGCAGTCAGAGGCAGTGATATTCCACAAAGCACTAGATCTGTAACTGTTTCAGTGCTTATGAAGCAGATGTGTAGAATATGTTAGAAAAATGAGTAATTATTCTGGAATCACACTGAAAATTAAGTTACTGAAGGAGGGTGCCATGAGAACTGAAAACGTATTGAGTCATTTGCTAATTTCAAACCCTGAGGGTCTCTCCTCCTTATGCTACTTGTGAACATTTTCTATTTTAGGTAATGATTGCATACTGATGACCAAGTATGTCATTGAGACAAACCACGTAATGTAAAAGTTGGGAAATCATGCAAGTGCCTACCTACTAGAGTTCACTGAAGTTTCTTTTCCACCTGCGGCTCCTGTTTAGTCATTTCATAGCATATTACCTTAGCTGATCACAAGTTGTAGACCCAAATAAAGTAGGCGCTTTCCCTAATGAAAAATAAAACTTCAATGGAACACTGGATCTTTTCTTCCACCAAGACAAATGGCCATAGGATGTCTCTATATCAAGATGAATCTCAATAATAATTTACTCATTCAGAACGTTCTACCACAAGATGATATCTAGACAGGCTGCATGATACCCCAGGAAAAGAATGGCAGAAGGGTGGCAATTAGAGGTGTGGAAGATTTTATTAGATAGTTCAGAGGGAGAACTCCCAGACAGAGGGAACGCATGATCCAGAGATGGAGTCGTGAGTCTGAGGAGGATGGGCATTTCTATGAAGGAGAAACACCAGGTATTTAAGACCATGAAGTCTTCAGAAGCTGGAAAATCAAGCTTGGTTAATATGACGGCCTCCCAGATCATGTTAAATTTATACTGTAGACTTTATGCTAAACTTCCACTGAACTTTATGCTAAGAAAATGAGCATCAAAGACAGTTTGTTGCTAATGCTGTATGTTAGGAAAATAAAAATAGAGGTTGTGGAAAAGAGATTAAAGGGGGTTAGGCTGCTCTTAGAGAGTTCAGATGCTTCCGTGATAATCCACAAGAGATCTCAGGGAGGCAGCAGGAATGGGATGATTTACAAGGAAGACAGGAGTTGAGGACAAGGGAGGATTAAGCAAACACATCCAGGTTTCGAATTATGAAGTCTGTTAGAGTCCCTTCAACCCCACTGGGGCTTAGTTTTAGCAATGCTAAGTAATGATTTCATTAATATGAGAAAATCATACAAGTAACTTTTGGTGTGCTATTTCGAGGTATGCTTTTAAAGGTAGATGTTGTAATATTTTAGTTAATAATCTTCTCTGTAATAGACTCAGAGGGCAAAAAATGCCTACCTAACTACTGTCAATTTAAGAGATCAAATTCAGTGTAAGCTGAATTAGAGATTCACAGATACTCATTTGAGGTAGCCACCCAATATGACTGTGCAGTAATATTGACAGTAACAAACCCTTCATACAGTATTATCTATCAATAACGTTAACACCACCAAGCATGCACAGGAAGTGCCCAGAGCAGTACCAGGCACGCAGTGTATGCTAGCTAAATACGTGCTATTATACATGGCGATAAAACACCTTTAATCCCCACAAGGACAGCCCTATGGGGTAGGAACAGTATTCCTGTGTCATGGAATGAGAAAACTGAAGAACAGAGAGGTCCAGTAATTTGCCCAGCGTCAAACAGCTAACAACTGGTAGGGCCATGATTTGACCCAATTGGTGTGTCCCAAGCCCATGCCCTCAACTGTATCACACTGTTCCTTGAGAATCAGTTATGTGCTTATGTTTTGAAAACTTTTTTGAGTCAAGTCTCATTCCGGTTGACAGAAATAGAAGGAACGGAGGAAATGAATGAAATGTGAGGCTAGGGTTAGGAGACTCAGTTCCTCCTAAGCCAGAGGTGGTAAGGAAACTCCAGAGGTCCGTCGCATGGTCAATCTGTGCATCTAAACAGCAGTTCAGGTTCAGGGGACACTGAATTTACATAAAGAGGCAAAGAATGGCGATTTTCCGAACTATACTGCTGGTTTCCTTCTGGATAAATATATATTTATAAATAGGAAATACTGAGTTTGGTTACAGTAAACACCAGAGCAATTGTTTAACTTTTGGTGTGCTATTTTGAGTTGAAAATTAAATATGCATTTAAAGGTAGATTTTATAGTATTTTAGTCAATAATCTTCTCCTCTGAAACAGACTCGAGGGCAAAAATGCTTACCTAACTACTGTCATTTTAGAAGACCAGGTTCTATCAGAACCACTAAACACGAAAGTGAAATGTCTAATATTTTATAATATCCACTATTATTTGTTATTTGGAAAACAGTTTCTAATATATCTAGGTGTAAAAACTGCTTTGTTCTTAATTTTTTTCTTTATTAATTTTAACAGTATCTGATTTTTGGGAATTTAGAGCAAACTGCCACTGGAAAACATTAAACTGGAACATACCACTGAACTTCTGATGATATTGATTTACTTGTTTTTATTTCAGCAAAATATTTTACTTATTTATTTTTTCACCAGAATAATTTTGAAAACATTTCCAACATACTGTCTGTTTAAACCAGAGATGTCACATACATAATAATGCTCACAACTATCAATTAATTTTACATTTGACTTTTTAAATGCTTCTATAATTAGAAGTTAGTTTACAGTATCTGGGCATTGTTTTCTTTTCATCTTTTCAAAGGAAATACCATTAAATTGTATGGTTGTAGTGCTCATACAACCTACTCCTCTGCTAAAATATTTTTTAGTGGAAAAATATTATGACTTTCTAGACTACAGCCCTATACTAGCTCTGTCCTAAATGCCTGAAACCTTGTTAAATGCTGTAGGAACTATATGTTATTCAGATGTTGTGAATCACCATGAATTTTTTTTCTTTCTTTTGAGGGAAAAGGAGATGTTTTTTACTGGATGGTTTTAAGGGAACCGGCAACCACAAAACACTTGGGGGTCCGAAATCTGGGAATGATGAAAATTTCAATATGCCTAATGCTGTAGAGGGGCAAATCAGATTTCTGATTTTTATTCTGCTAAAGACTCCTGATTACAGATTCTTAAACATGAAACCAAGTCTCCATTCTTCATGGGGTTTTCTTAGGGAAATAATCATATAGTAATATATAATGCTAGACTGTGAAGGAACTCCAGTGAAACCTCAGTGACTGCTGTGGTGTGTTCTTAGAAAAATACCCCAAATATACATCAAAGCCAAGGTTATTTTTGGCCATACCAGTCAGAGGGCAGCAGACATTCTAAAAAGAGACTGGTCTTCTCTGCCTGACCATGTCACCCTGGATGAAGCTGAAACAGAGCTCCACGAATTTCACACGCAGCCCACTTGTCCTTGATGTCTCTTCAACTGTGCTTTGGTGAATTTTTGTGAGATTAACAGCATCTGCCAACTAGTACTGAACTTAAAACACACGGCACCTACTATAAACTTTGGATTCCGAGGCAGATGCAAACCATTTTTAACTTATTACTGAATTTTTTTCTCCCCAAACATTGAGAGTCTATGTCATAAAGTGGGCTTGGACGCCTCTCTGTCGTTTGCTCTAACAGTCATGTGAATTAGGCAGTATCGTCCTGATTTCTGTCCGATTCGGAAACTGAGGCTCAGGCAACTCATGTGATTTGCTAAAGGTCACCCTGTCAGTAATTGGAAGAGCTTTGATTTGAATCCAAAATGCAAGCTGCTTCCACTATATTATTATAAACGCCAGATGTTTCAGATTTAGAAAGCATCCTTGTATTTCTCCCTCTCTTAAAATACAGGCTCCATTTGCAAATAAGGAAGAAATTGATAAGCTGATATTTCTAGTGCACAGAAACATTGTTGTACTTAGGGTACTACTGATTTACCAAAGGGATAGTTTTAATTGCACCATAAAAACGATATTGAACTTTCCTATCTTTAAAAAATTCCACCTAACATGAGTGATAGATTTATGACTCATTTAATTGTTCGCTTGCGATTTTTTTGGCTGTCTCTTTGCTAAAAGTGAGGGGGTGTCTTCATTATTGACACAATCGTTCATTCTTTCAATCACTTCTATAAACAAAAATATTGAGACAGTATAAATTAGAGAGAACGCTGACAGAAAAGAAAGAATAATTACTTGTGGTTTTAACATTTACACAACTGCTGCAAACACATCGGAAGTTCATAATGTTCAAAGTGAAATGTGTTGCATTGCGCTGTGCCGCTCGCACGTTCAGCCCCAGATTTATGAACATATCTGCTTTACTCCCAGCTTGGAGGACAGAGGCGCCACAACGGGTATCTCCGTGAAGTCTACCAGGGTCTACGCGCTCATTGCTCAATTAATAACTATTACTGCAACTGCACTGAACTTTTTTTTTGATTAGGAAATCAAGGACATTGATAATTATACTATTAACAACAGCTAACATTTATTAGACAAGCTCTTAGTCTATGGCATGAAGTATCCTCGACGCCTTATACTGATGATCTAATTTAATTCTCACAACAATCCTGCAAAATGGGAACTCACAGAATTTCAATAACGTCGTCCCTAAAATAACCTACAGGCCATGCATTTTATTTGGTTATTTTATTATCCTGAATATCTGTCTCTGGAATATTTTCCCAAATTACTTCGTGAGTAAAAAATTCTGCTCCGTGATTTTATAATTTTCTCTGAGTTGCTTAATATTAAACTAAAGATTCCTTTATCATGATTGTTATGTAAATTAATGTTATCATGTTTGAATATGTAAATTAACCACAGATTCAGATTTTCTATTATTACTATATTCTAATAACCTATATTAGTATGGCAGGTTTTCCCACCTTCGCAACTATAAATACAATGCAATCAGTTGTTTAAAACAAAAGGAGGCGGTAAGGGGACTCTAAGGTCAAGAAATTTTGGGTAAAATGGTTAACTAGATAGTAATTTAGATTCAGTTAAATACTATTAAAATGGAGCAATAATAAACAAACTTGGCACCCTATGGATACATGTATAGATAATGAATTGAAATTGTTTATCCAAAATTGTGGTCCAATATAGTTTCTTTTAGCTTGAAGCAGTTAATAATCTTTTAAATATGACACTGTGCTCTTACTAAATACTCTTTGATTTTGAAATTCAAGTGAGACATATTTTATAAGATTAAATGCTAAATTTAAATGATTGGCAAGGGTTTGGGCAGTTGTCTAAAAACAGCAACTTTTAGACAACTGTTGCATGACGAGCCTTGGAACCCCAAGTGAGAAAGTCCCTAGGTTGGTAAAAAATTGATTTCCAAAAGAGGGTTTTTTTTTTAACCACATCCCTCGTTCATGCTATCTATTGATGCACAATTTCACATCACTGACAACTTTGAAAAAAGCTCTTCTTTCCATATTATTGCTAAATAAAACCTTGTGGTGATGCTATAAATGGGGAATAGAGAAATCAGTAGTGCACAAGGAAAAAAGATGGCTGAGAGGAAAAAAAATTTCTTTTGAATATTAAGAGCTTGAATTTAATATTAAAAATGACCACGATTTTATTATCAGCCACAGTCCTTAGGTTCCATCAATGGGATACAAGTGAAGAGATCAATTTTTACGTTGCTTTACTGAATGCTGTCAGAGGATGGGAGAAAAGGGGGTATCGTGAAGCCAGAAATGTTGACAAAAAAGGGCTCTAAAACCTGCTAAAAGACTCTATGGGAAGTCAGAATTTGAAATTTTGTTTTTCGCTCTCAAAATCAAACACTCCAAGGAATGAAGTCAAACCAAAGGGGTTGAAGGCAGATTTTATGATAACCTGACTTATCCTGTAACATTCTTCATCTGTCTTCTCTGTGACTTGCCTTCCCCTAAACATTAGCCCCTAGAGAATGGTGTCAAGGTGCTGTTTTATCTGTAATTTGCCAGCTTTTGTATATGGGAAGTGGACACTGATTTCTCGGCAGTGTCTTTATATCACATGCCGTAGATCATCCTGTTAGAGGACTAAGTATTTTTTTCGTCTTTAATACATCTAGAAAACCTTGGTTTTGGTTAAAAATGTCACTATTACTTAATTTCACAGATAATAATAAATAATAAAGCAGTGTAATTGGATCTTTATGCCTGTGTCAACTTCCAAGGTAAATCAGCAAATGAATTCATTACTTTTATTCAGAACAATTTAAACAGAATACTTTCAAACAAAAACAATTAACCTAGTCTTTTCTCATTTGCTGCTTAATGATATTTTTATTTTTATTTTTATTAATTAAAAAAATTAACTAACACAACATTTAGAAATCATTCCATTCTACATATGCAATCAGTAATTCTTAATATCATCACATAAATGTATGATCATCATTTCTTAGTACATTTGCATCGATTTAGAAAAAGAAATAGCAAGACAACAGAAAAAGAAATAAAATGATAATATAGAGAAAAAATAAAAATAAAAAAATATATAAAAAAACTATAGCTCAGATGCAGCTTCATTCAGTGTTTTAACATAATTACATTACAATTAGGTAGTTGCTTAATGATATTTTAAAAACAATATCAAATTATATCTTTATACTATAATAAACTAGTTTTATTATTTGGGAGCAGTTTACACGGTGTCCTTCCCCCTTTTTTGAATATCGTAATCTGAATTTGTGTTTTGTAAGGCAACCAAAATGCAAACTCATTAAAGCCAATCTGCTTTAGACTGAATTTATAACCCCTTTACCAATTTTCAAGTCATTGAGTAAGATTTGGAGAGAAAGTCTGTCTGATGAGTAAGCCAGCTTAGTAATTTTGATGAGTAGTCTTAAAAAGAAATGCTTGCAAATAATGACACTGGTAAAGAATAATTAAATATCCTATGACCTTTTCTCTTCCCACTTAGTCTTATTTTGTAATATGCTATTTTTTTCTCTTTCAATGCTAAATAAATTTTTTTAAATGCCATTTGGTAAATTTCATGATTACATGATCATAAAACATTTGCATATGAATGGCTCTAAACCTATTTGTGTCTTCTCCCCAGTTTCAGTATTAAGTTCAAAAGTGCCAAGTTATGGCCTACGGTCTTGTTAGATGGAGTCTTTTCAAGGTCTGGAAACCAGGCTTCCTCTCTCTGCTCTGTGATTTATCCCAAGCAATACACTACACTGCCACCATCAAGTCTCCACGTACTTAGCTGATATAAATTAAGCATTCCAGAAGTGACAAAGCTTGACAACCAAATGCATAAAATAGTAAACAATTAACAATCAAAATAAGGAAACAGCTGTTAGTTTCTTTTTATATAAAATTATATCTAATTTCAATAAATGCCAATTAAAATTATTAACCAATAAGCATAAATCTCCTTTGCCTTATTGTCAAACAGCCATGTAGATTGTAAAATTCTCTTAAATTTTCAAAGAGATTCCTAAAATCTTTTTTTTTGGAGGGGGAGGGGTCTCAATTCTGAATCTGTAAATCCTTGAGCATCCTAAGTATTGTTTACTGGATAAAAGACAGCCATGCTATCAAAGTGAAAACAAAAGGTACTAATAAGAAAGCAAATAATCTAACACAAGGCACTGCTGTGCCTATGGTTATTTCCATTAAATCTAGTGATTAAAAATCTCAACTAAACTTGATCTTACAGTCATCAATAACCACCAAGTTTTAACAAGCTTTAATATACAGAGATTTGACAAAATGTCGTTTTAAAAGCAGTGACTTTGCATTTTAGTGGTTGAGAGGAAAGGATTAAGTAATGGATGGATAACCGTCAACTGAAACCTAGAAATGTCACTATTACTAATGTATTATAACGATTTACTATCTATTTCTCTCATATCAAGAGTATACTCCCATCCTGTTACTTCTTTACACTTGCCTTCATCTTTGAAATTATTTAAATTTAAGCAATGATAAGAGGTTTTGTTGTTTTAAAAGGTGATTTATGATGCTCTAAGATACCAACCCATGTTTCATTTACTGCCATATGTCAGCTTTAATTTTCCTACTAAGCGTGTTAGAGGAGTTAGTAAAACTTAGGTTTATTGCCCAATGGGGCTGAGCCATTTAGTCAGATAATTAATTAGATATTCACTGTATAAAATATAAGATAAATTATTTTTGTAAATTACAGATCAAAAGTATTTTTCTATTTAAAGTTATATAATTTCCTTGCAATATTCTTTCTTTTCTCTACATCATCACTATGAAAACACTTTGCTTAGAAAATCAACTTTTCTTTTATTCTGCCAACATAAATTTACTATTTCCCATGAGGTAAGTTTTGTGCCTTGAGCTGGGAATACAAGCTGAATAAGATAAAGTTTTCCTTTGGAGAACTGAGTGTTGAGCAGATAAGAAGTGTGCAGACACTGTAACATTCATTACACTGTAACATACATTACAATTCATTACATTCTAATGCAATGAAACAAATATGCAGGCAAAGGCTACTAGGAGAGCACGAAGAGGTGCGCAGAGTCAGGAAAAGGCTTTCCTGAATGGCTAAACTGAATTATAAGAGATGACAAAGAGTGCTCAACAGTGCAAAGCAGGGGGAGGGAAAGGAGCTCTAGGAATGGACGTGGTTTGGAAAGTGGCAGCACAGAGTAGCGGTTAATAGCATGGGCTATGGAACCCAAGTGCTAGGTTCCACCTTGGGCAATTACTTAGCTTCTCTGTGCCTCAGTGTTCCCATCTGTAGAAAGGACATAATATGAATATCTACTTTAGAAGACTGCTATGAGAAGGAATGAATTACTTTTTTTGTAAATCATGCAATAAGGTCAATATAAATGTTCACTGATATTAGAGTTGAAGTGTGGGGTTGTTGATGGGAGTGGTGGAAGGTAAGAGTAGAGAGTAGGGATGGACCAGTGATAACAGGCTCACGTTAATTGTGAGAGTTGGCAAAGCATTGCTGGATATTAAGCACATGAATGATGATCTACAATTAGCTTAAGGCTTTGAGAAAGGACCATCTGTCATGGAAAGAGGGGCGCAGATTGAAATATGAAGGAGGCTCTGAAGCGTTGGTAAAAGTCTAAACCAGGGTGGTGGGATAGGTTAGAGAGAAAGGGGTTGGATTTAGAAAGTTGGTAAGAGTTGGTGACTCACTGGATGAGGGAGAGGGATGGAAAATATGCTATACTTTATGTTGGAGCTGAACTGAAAAAGAGAGTGTTTAACTTTTTTTGATGTTTTGTTATTTATAGGCACACAATAAATGTTAAAGTTACTGTCTTCCTTCACAAGACTATTCCTTTTTCACATGTCGAAATTTGGAAGATATCTATTGTCCATTTTGCTTTAAGTTTCCTTTTTTGAAAATGTTAGAGACATTCTGGCTGGCCTCGTTTCCCCCTGGTGTTATGTGATTCTCTGACATCAGCACAGATATATTCAGCTTTGACATATGATACTGACCGTCAGAGAGAGAAGGGACGGCTCAGCTTGTGAGCAGGACATGACAGCTAACTAAGTCCAAGGCTAACTGGCATTTATAACAGGTGCTTGATGGAACACAGTTAGAAAGGGTTTCATCCTCTATTTTTAAAAAAGTGGGTAAGCTCTGTTTCACATTATATAGAAACTATGAAAGTTATATGCTTGATGCTTCGAGATACAATCAAGATAGGAAATTTATTGTCATCAGTGTGGAGCACCTGAGTCTCTATTTTTTTTTTCCTTCTACTTTTGAAGGAGAAGATTCTCATCCCAGTGACAGTGGTCCTGAGGTAGGAGGATGGATTAGCTAAGATCTTAAAGTTTTCAAATAATTCTATGATGCTGTAGGTTTGTATGTGGCTAACTTTTATTCTTTTAAGACCGTCTTCTCTGTCCCAGGAAGGCCATTAAACTTGGCAGACTATCAGGCAATTGACGGCCGCATCATTGAACAACCAAACACTTTCTATTTTCAATATAGGATTCTAAAGCTTCCTTGTTAGTAAGCAGTAAGAGGAGGCGATTTCCGTAAAAGAGGGGTTACCCGTTTTTTGTCTAATAACTTTCATCACCATTACGGGCTGTTCCCACAATAGCAAACAACTGGTGCAAAGAGATATTGGATAAAACATCAAAATGACTCAACTATTTTTCTTCTATTATGTCTTGATATTTGTGACAAACCAATTCTTAGTCCCCACCACTCGAACAACAGTGTTTGGCAGAGATATGACTCCAAGGAACATTAGTTTGGCTTTGATTTGGCTCAGTAATTTCGAGGCTACATATTACAAAGTATTTTCTTTTCAAAGTATCTTTTAAGGGGTAAAATGAATATTTGATTTCTGTGTCTGACAAAATAATACTTTGCGTTTACTCAATTTGATTCTACCTAATTTTCAAAAAGATGTTAAAAAAGGAAGTGCCATTCATTCTATTTCTCGGGGATGTGTAATTCTAACATATTTTCTTCATTCTTCAGATAATAATGAAGAATTAGTGAAAAGCCATCTCAGAGGTGATAAACATAGCTTCCAAATGTATATATTTATAAAAACATTTTGTATGCCAATATTCTTCACTTTCTTATATTTAGTAGGGTATTTCATTCAAACCTGGCAAAATATTTTAATTAGGCTGTCCATGTGTATTTCAATAAACTTATTTTTTTTGACATTTCAAACATAACTGTGTCATTCACGCCTGCTGCCTCTATTTTAAATGCATAGCATGTTCCAGGTGCAAAAATTACCATGGTTACTTCTTATGGCAATAGTGAACTGTAGTTGGCATTTAAAAGTATCGTAGTGCCTTGCCTCTGAATTAAAAATGACATCAATATCTCAATAATAGAAACATTATGATTAATATGGAACCCTGGAAAAGGGTGACCATGAGACAATTAGCCACAGTGAAAGACATTATTAATAACTAAAATATACTTAAGGGGCTCCTTTTTGGAAACATCACATTCATAGAGTCTCTAAGAGCCCATTTTGATCCAGTTTTGTTTTATTAACAGTATTTTTGAATGGCTATAAGTATCTTACTTCCTTTTCTTCTTTTGTACTCTCCTGTAGAAATGTACATGGGTTTAGTATGTTGGATGGAAAGTGACTCACACTTAATATGCACTGATTACTAAAGTACTCTTGTGAGCAGGGGTGGTATGTGGATTAAGTTAATCTAATGGAACCCTCAATTCTCTGATTACTTTAGCTAGTTGAAGTTTTTGTTTTTTTTTTTTTTTTTTACATGGGCAGGCGCCGGGAATCGAACCCGGGTCCTCTGGCATGGCAAGCGAGCATTCTTACCTGCTAAGCTACCGTGGCCCGCCCGGCTAGTTGAAGTTTTATTAAGGAAAGCTGTGGTCAATAAATAATCTCTGGAAATTCAGAATTCTAAGTTGCTATTTAATCACTCTTGCTTCAGAAAAGTGCTTTAGAAATTGTTGGGGACATTTTTCTATACCTCTCACAGACTTCTCAACTTTGTTCAAAAAGACTTACTTTCTGCAAACCGTCCAACAGAAGAACTCTGAATACTGATACTGCAGAACTGAAATGAAGCCTCTGCTTACCTGCGCTGGTGCCTGCACCGGACGTGAGGTCTCCGCCCATCAGACCACCTGTGGATTAAAGAGAAAAATCAAAGGGAGAAAGGCGAGAGGCCCATTAAACAAAATACTTTCCCTTTAGCAACCTCAGTATTTTGTCCTCCCCTAAGAGTCACACAAGTTTACCTAAGCCAGATGTAATGGCTGACATTTATTTTACTGTGATGTGCTGTGTTCAAACATTAAAAATACATACAGTCCATCACTGACATTTTGCAGACTCCTTTTTTCTAAGAAAGATTATATTTTAAAAATCCAGTCTTTGAATGACCTTTGCATTTTTATTATTTCCAAATTCAGTTTTTCTTAAGAGAATGTCTCACAGAAAGTAAAAAAAGAGTAAGATCTACCTTACACTTAGATAACAATACATCTGATGTTTAGATTTTTGTAAATATATTTTACAAGTTAATTTTTGTGGAATGGTAATTGTCCAGAATTTTGGTCATTTCATGAATCAATCCCCAGTTAAAAAGCTTATTTACTACCTAAATTTCACTGACAGACACAACAGAACAAGTTTTCACTGGCCACAAATTTAGAAATGCATGCTTATTCACTGTTAACTTAAGAAAGTGCATTAATATTTGGCAATGTTTATTTATGAGAGGATGTTTCAATAAAATAATGACTGTTGGTTTTTAAGAGAAAAGATTTAGCAAAAAGAATAGTAGTGAGAATATCATCTAAATTATTTTCCAATTTCATCCAAGTCAAACCATAGTTATTAGTTGGTTCTTGTTTTGTATTTAGAAGATTATGTTCATTATTTTTTGAAGAAAACGCTTATTGTTCCCAATCAAAGAACATTTTGAAAGTAAAGTATCAGATTTAAAAAATGAGCATTGGTTCATCAAACGTAAAATTCAACTAAATTTGAGTATGACCTGAAAGCCATACATATAGCTATTTTCAGAGGTTAGAAGAATTGCACAATGTATTTCTTATTAAACATCCCCCAGATTCAAGATTGATCCAGATTTTTTATTCAGCTAATTCTGACAGCATTTTCCAAATAAAATGTTTGTATTAAAAGCATTATATGTTTAGTTTCAACTATAAGGCAGATATTTAGGCAGAATAATTCATCCATGAATGAAGTGCTTTAGATACAGTTATGTGTCTAAGATACATTAAAAAAAACTTGCTATGAAATAAAAAACACTTGCTATGGAGTGCTTTCTTAAAAATAAAATGCAAATAACTAATAGTTTGATGTAGGTGATTTATAAGTACTATGATTTTTGGAGCTTCTTTTGGAAACATGAAGGAATCGTTTAGTTATATTCAATATATATTCACTTAGTTCCAATCGTGAGCCTGGAAAATCAACAGGGACAACGTTCTCCCCTTCAAAAAAAATAAGTCCAGTGGGGGAAATAGACACTTTCTCAATAAAGCATCTCACAATGTGTTTTTGCTTGATCTGAATACTGAGAAGGGGTGAGCCTCTCCCAAGCAATGATTTCTGTTCTCTGGGACACTGAAAACTAACAGAAGGGTCTTCCTAAAAATGCAGAACTAAATTCGTGGCGGTGTGCACGTGCTCGCTGAGCTTTTAACTTCATCTCTGACCCAAGTTTACTGTGCTTATTTTACGTTTATCAATCATTATTCTGTGGCATTTTTTCCTTGCGCCTTAATTCTGGGACAAGTTACCGTATAAATAAATAAATAACAATAAAGTGAACAAAGTAATGAATGAGTTAAATGCTATCAAATGGTAAGAAGCAAGACTATAGGGGAAGTTTTCATAGAAGAGGTGATATCTTGGTAGGGGGAAGAGGGAAGATGGAATTAAAGGCAGGGAAGGAGTATTAAGCAAAAGCCTGGAGGCGGGATATCTGACGTCCTGTTTGAGAAAGTATGTGGTTAAAATACAGCACCTTAGGTGGGCTGGTGACAGACAGGCTGAAAGGTGCAGAGTCTGAAAGATTTTGAAAGATACACTACAAGGGTTTAAGGCTTTATTATATAGAAGACATAGCAGGGAGGATGTTAGGTAATGTAGGAAGTGAAGAGAAAGCTGACATTTTGTAGGTAAAATCGTCTTGGCTTTCGCCCAAAGTAGCTCCTTGCAATGCTTTAGCATCATTTCTTATCAGGACATACCTGTGTTGCCTGCACTTGGAGGTCGATGTGTTACGCCAGGAGACATACTGTTCCTCTGCAGAGAAGGGTGGGCCAGTGGCAGAAGGTTGGGGTTTCCCAGTGAGCTGACGGGGTTGCTGTAGACCAGGCTGCTGTGGCTGGACACTGGGATGGACACCGGCATCTCAAAGTTAGGAGGCGGAACAGCCTGCGGGAGCAGAGAGCAACGCGCATTAAAGAAAAGAATTGCACCAGAAGTCCTCAGGCACAGACAGCTGGTACTCTTTCAAGAAAACTCTCAAATTCCAAACGGCTTGGCGTCTAGAAGACCACTAACAAGAGCTCTCAAGGTGTTCAGATCGTAAATGCATTTCTTTAATGTGCTTAGAACACTTCCTCAGCAGCTATTAGAAAATGTTTCACTTTTGTTTAAAACAAAGCCCCATTTCATTAGACTCCATTGTCTGACTTCCATTCTATCAGGTAATAATTGTTCATTTGTGATATCTAAAATCTGGTGCCAGAAATGACTGCAAGATCAAAGGTACATGACTGTGATAACTTCATGGAGAAAAAGGAGGATTAAAATGCCAACCGGAGGCTTCAGCTTAATTGCTTATTGAAGCATATTTATGCATAAGTTTAATGATATAAAATCATCTCCAGGCACGTGAATAGCACATATACCTTAATTATTATTTTTAAAGCCTGTCCTTTGAAAGAAACTCTAAAGATAATAGACATTTTAAGATACAGAATTCAACACAGCATGTATCACATTTTAAAATTATAGTTCAGAATATATGTGCGTCTTCACATTTGGGGATGTACTGCCACTGACATGTAAGACCTTTATCTCAAAATGAGAGCAAGTTAGCAAATATATACTGAAAGGAAACTGTGCGGATGTCTAATTGGAGCAATTCAGGTCTCAACTACTGATTTTTTTGGTATTATATTGGCAATTTAAGCAAAATCAGGTTTATTTTTCTGCTTTCATTAACATAATCACACTTGTCCCGTCTTCCTTTTTTCACATTACAAATGAAGATACCATTTGAATATATTGTTAGAGAACTCAGAGTGTCAGAGTACACAGCATTCTCAATATGAAATGTGTGTGTGTGTATATATACATATAATTATGTGTATGTAGTTAATATATCAGAAATAGGGTTTATATAGAGCAATCTGTTAGGGGTTCTCAAATAAGCCACTGCGCAAGTTTAAATGCATATATGTGTATGTGGCTCAACGTCACCTGTTTAACCATTTTTTCTTTCCGCAGCCCTAACACCAACTTTCTGCCACAAGCTGATGGGGCTGGCCTGCACCACACATCTTGCTCTACCATAGTGCTACGTTTATCCTGGTGATGATCATGATGCAAGTTATGCTCCCTTATTCTCTGTTTTTTTCCTACTTTTCTTCCATGATCTGGACATGTTAATATTGCCAAGACCAAGTGTTTCATTACTCTTTCCTTTAATATGTCCTTATATGTTTTATAAGGAAAGAAAACTATTCAAGAGATATATTACTATAGTCATTTTTTACTACGCTTTATCTGTTGTAAGCAAAGTAATAAAAATAATTTTGGGATAGACACAATGACGTCATGGAATAGGAATGTCTGATAAGACATCAAAGAATGAATATTTCTGCAAATTTCCAGAGCCGCTTTAAACAAAAAATTATTACTGTATGTTGCAGAATAAATGGCTACAGAGGGAATCAAATATTAATTCCTTCATCAGAAGGACAAATAAGAATTATTCTAACACACCTAAGGAACCAAAGTAAAGTAACTGTGCTGGGTATCCTCCATTCGGCTGTACAGATCCACTCTTCACTCTCCCAGCTGCATAGCCAGGCTGTCCTTGCCCTCTGGCTGCAGCCTGGCTAATTAAGGCTCTAGTCGAGGTTCAGCAGGCGGAGAGAGAGGCCACGGGTGTTTTGTTTATTGTAGCCCCTCCCTGCCGGGCCGCAGGATGGCAGAGGCTGCATTCCCTAGTGAAGGTCACAACTCTGTTTGGGTTGCTCTGTCCTCCCGACATTGATCTGGTAACTTTTCCCTCCCCTAGCTCCTTCAGGCCTTGAGTAGCAGCAGTTTTGGGAATCAAGCCCTAATGTGCTTCACTTCTCCTTCATGGTTCTCTTCCTGCCCATTTGTAGACAGTCCTTTTACTAAACTCTCTCCAGTGACCGTTTTGACCATGCCAGCTGTTTCCACAAGGACCCTGAGCTAGACAGTAACTCTGCGTCTGCAACAGCGGTGCTCCACAGGGTGGGGCTGTCTCTTTAGGGGACATATTGGAAATTTTGTGGGACTAATTTTGGGGGTCACAATGGCTGGGGGATGTTAATGGCATTTTACTGGGTGGGGGGGCCAGATATGCCCTATTACTTATGATATGTGGGACAGCTCTGCACAGTAAAGAACTATCTCTCATTCTATCCAACTTTCAAATACTGGATACTCTGAAATTTCCAGAGATGCAATTACTGTGTAGAACGAAGGAATCAACTACTTTGTTCTGTATGGAACGTCATTAGGAATCGTTCACCAGCTTGGAAAATCATGCCACTAATGGAAATTCTGCTCTTTTGACTTGAGTTGTAAATATAGAACAGTGTTTTCTCTCAATCTATGCCAATAAAGTTTTTCCCACACCACTTTACAGGAACTGCTCTTGCCAGAGTCACTAATAATCTCCAGTTTGCTAAATCCAAGGATAAGTTCTCAGTCTACAACTTGGACACAGCTAATCACTCCTGAGTTGATAAACTTTCTTCCCTTCCAAGGTCCTGCACTTTTCTTCCCTCCTCAATGTCTGCTCAACTTCTGTTCCTGCCTCTTTTCCCTGCTCTTAGGTAAAAGTGCCTAATCCTTTCTATCTCCATCTGGCTCAGGTCTCTTTTCTGATTCCAGACTTGAATATCTAAATAACACACAATATTTCTATTTGGAGGCCTAACAGACATCCCAAAACTAACATATATCCAATATTCAACTGCAGATCTTTCACTCTAAACTAGCTTAATCCGTATCTTTCCCCATCTCAAGGTGACGACAGTTCAATCCTTTCAGCTGTACAGACTACAATCTTTGGAGTCATCCCTCATTCTCCTCTCTCTCCCAACCCCCATCCATCCGTCCATCAAAACACGCAATTGGCTTAACTTCCAAATACATCAAGACTCTAGCCCACCTCTCACCCTGGTTTGAGTACCCTCATTTCTTGCCTGGATTATTGCAGTTGCCACCTAACAGATTTACCTGCTTCTATCCTTGCCTTCCTGTTTACTCACAACCCAGAAGTCGGAATGATGCTTTAAAAGCACAAAGCAGATGATGTCACTCCTCTCCAAACTCAGGCGGAATAAAAGCCCACGCTTTTACAACAGCCCTTTGTGCTTCAGCTTTCACTAATCTCTACACTCTAATTTCTTGCTATCCTCTCCCTCCCTTATTTCTACCTCATTTCTATGGCTAACTTCATCACCTCCTTGGAGTCCCTGCTCAAAATATGACTTTTCAAGGAAGCATATTTAATCCTACAATTTGTCCTTCCCATCTCCTTTCCCTGGCTCTTCTTTTTCCTTTTATTCATAACACTGATCACATTCTAACACATGATATAATATACTGATTGTGCTTTTATTTTGCTTTTATATTTATTTATTGCCTCTGATCATTAGCATGTAACCTCCTTGGAAACAAGAATTTTTGTTCTTGTCACTGATGTATTCCAAGCATTTTGTTCAGTGCCTGGTATAGCATACAGTTGGTGCTCAGTAGATGGCTACTGAATGAATCAGTGAAGGCCTCTGATTGTGCCTGTAGCTCTTATGTTCAGTGATTCTGTCTATGGTACATATGTTTTCTAGAATAGTTGTGTCCAAGTGTACATATTGAAGTCTATGCTATTTTCCTATACATTGCTTTCTTTTTTAATCTCTTTATGATAGTTAGGGCATCATTTTGATTTTAAATAAATATTAAAATAGGTAGGTTATATTTTCTATGATGCTTTTTTCAGGATAGTAAAGCAGGCATTTAAAAACATATGTTATGAGAAGGGGCCTTGGGTGAGAACCATTGCTGGAGTGTATTTTCTTTATCGGTATCTAAATATGGGTTAGACCTCAATGTCTTGACTTTTGAACGGATACATGCACATATAACTTCTTTTCTATTTAATTTTATGTTATATCTAAAACCCTTTTTGGTTTTTAAGTTATAATATATAGTATGGTTTTTTCATGTTCAATAGCAAGTACATTTTTAGTACAATTTAAAGATCTCATTTTACTTTAGAAAGCCATCTCCTGATGCTTGGTATAAAAGAGCCCCCTCTGTTATAAAGTCAATTATATTGGTCATATAAGGCCCCCTTTTAATCAAAGTGATAGGGCTCTTTTGCTATAAGATAATGTAAATCTATACTTTGTATTAGACAAATTGAATATTCTTCTTAAAGAAGTCTCTGTAAGAATACAAAAATGTAACCGTTTACTACGTATTATTTACTGAGCAGGCACTGAGCTCTATAATTTACATACATAATATGATTTTACCCCGTCAACATCCCTTCCATATGGGATGTTGGAATGGAAGATACAATTCTTCCCATTTTACATCAGTGTGGTTAAGTAAGTGGTCCAAGGTCATTTAGCTGGTAATTGGCTGAGTCTGTTGCTTTTGCTACTAAATCACTGCACCACAAAGTATACGTTTTTGGATAGAAGTAAAATAACACAGAAATTGTATTGTCAAGTAAGAATAAGGGCTGAATATTAGTGGACCACATAATGAACTGAATGGTTCTCCTGAAACGTGGATGAGTGTCCACACTGGAGGGGAGTTTAACCACCCGGGTTTGACTCAATTCTTAGGAGAAAATAAAGCACAGACTCACCTCTTCCATACTTACTCAGCGTTGGTTTTTTAAAGCTAGTTTTTGGTACAGATGCTTTAATTTGTATTCAGTACTACTATTTACAAATGTTTGACTATTTTACCTAAGATCACCTACAAAACCACTTCTACCTTAATGTTGATTGCATCTCATTTTGGGAGCAAAATCCATGATTTATTTCTGGGTGATTCTATGCATGTCCAAAATAAAGAGAATTATCAGTAATTATGTAATGATTCCAAACCCTCTCAACGACTAGTTCAGTGAAAGTCACCTCACTTCTCTTCCTTTCCTTGGACGATCACTCCCAAGAACTATTCAGTTTTCAGCATTCTGGCCTGCAAGCGATTTGATGATGATTATTATAAAACTCAGCTGTGGTTGGCTAAACGGCATCCAGATATAATTTTGATATCTGAGTATACACTGGAAATATGGAACTCATAAAGTATGCAAATATTTGCATTATTTCTGTCTCTTGTTTTGTTTCTTTATCTGTATCATGAATGAACCACAATAATTTTGAAAACAAATTATAGGTTTAAAAAATGGCCACACTAAGAACACATCTCAGGAAATCAGAAAGAACACCAGCCTTTATATCAGAAACCTCAGCAGCAGTTTGTGTAATACACTGCAATTTAATCAGGCACGTGATTTAATCTTCTTCAACCTTCGTCTCCTTATCTGAGAAATGAAGGTGTTGCATCCACTAAGAGAACAATCAGCTCTAAACATTTTGGGGAACCTGAAGGGACCATAATACTGTATGAATTTTAATAATAAATCTATGTTACTCTTTTTCATCTTGACTTTACATAAGTAAAGAACTTAAACTTGAAAAGTTATTTTGACTAAAAAACAAAAGCCAGGAAGTAGTTAAAAACTCCAAACTTGAAAAGGTCTCAGGGCCAGGGTCTCAATCTTTGGAACATTCAAGACAGGAAGGAAGAGGGAATTTGAGGTGATTAAATAAGATGCTGTAAGCAGGACTGGCTATATAATTTGCTGGGCCCAGTATAAAATGAAAATGCAAGGCCCGTTACTAAAAAAAATAATTACGAATTCCAAAATGGTTACAGCAGGGCATTCCACCAAGCTGAGGCACTCTGAGAGCAGGTTCCTGTACAACTGCATGGGCTGTACCCTCATGAAGCTGGTGCTGGCTTAAGAGATACAAGTGTGATAGCTAAAAAGCTTTTAGTTTCTATCTCTGCACAACGTGATCATGGTTACAGAAGTGAGTCATCATGGTTAGAAAGATATCTGAACCATCCAAAGCCATTATTATTCCATACATATCACAAGGAAAAAGTCCAATAAAATGTTTCTAATAAAATATTTTTTGTTACTGGACCTTCCTTTATTTAATGCAAACGACTGAACTGGTTCCTTATTTTATTTCATTTTTTTGCCACTAATGACAGTGTTGGATTTTGATGAACCTTTACCAGGCTACTAAGCACTAGAAGAGAGAGGGGGAAAAAAAAAAAGCAAAAAACTGACGATGAGTGTCATTATCGATTTCTGAGACCTGAATTTCTTCAAGGCTGCCTGACAACTCTCTGGCACGTGCTTGCCTATTCTTTTTACATCTCCAACCCTTTACAACGTCCAAACCTTTCTCATTTTCAAATTCTCTTCCAAGCAACCGCCCCCTCTCCCACCTCAATATCTAGAGAAACTGCATTAAATAAAAAATAGAAGAGGTCATTAGAGGTCACCAACTCAACTTCACCCTACCCACTTTCCACCCGAACTACTTGGGTCCAGCTTCAACTCCATCCCTCCGGTTCAGATTCCCTCCTCTTTCCCACCCTTGAGCTTTCTTCCATCTTCACTGCACCTCTATTTCTGATCTTTTCCTTTCTTTAGCATCCGTCCTTTGCATATAAATAATCTCAAGTCCTTTCATTTTAATTCCTCTCTTGATCTTAGTTACAGCATTACTTCTTTCTCTTCACAGTCTGTTATTATGAAGTGTATTATATATACACACACACACACACACACACACACACACACGTATATATATACACATATGGCTTCTGTCCACTTCCTTCTCCTTGACTCTCCACCAATCTTGCATCTGCCCCTCCCCTTCTCTCAATCCATTTCCTAATCCCTGGTTCCTCAAACGGAGCTGTTTTTTCTTGCTGTGAAGCTCAACATGAACTGTGGCAAACTCTCCGTGAGGAAATGCTGGTCGACCAGATTTCAAGTCATCTATGAGTTATTTCATGTAATTGAGGAATATGGCATAAATTATGTTATACAAACAGGTGATTGCAGTATTAAATTTTCTTTTAAAAGGGAAACTCTTTAAACAGGGTCTTTGAAATAGAAAAAACAGTCTTGTAATGTTTTAAGAGAGGTGGAGACTCCTCAACACACAAAGGGCAGAGTGTCCTTGCTGTGCTGGAAATGTTTTAGCAGCTGTGGAAACTTTTGACAAAATGTACTTCCAGCCACTGAAAGCGATGTGCAAAAACTGGGCTTTTCATCCAGGCGACTGAAAATGAAGACTGTGGCACAGCCAGGGGCTGCGGGGCTCCTTCTCATAGCATGCTCGTAAACTCTCATGTGGCTTTGCATCCCTTGCCACACACTGTTACACCTCTTAAGAAATCATGTGTCTTGATTTTGAACTCTTTGCATGACAGGGTGAAATCCTGTGAGGGAATCCAGGTACGCATCACATCTCTTTCCCATAAGGCATGGAAAAAATGATCTAATGTGCAAATATGGGCATCCTTCCAGACCTTTGGGGGTTAAAGCTCCACTCACATTTAGGATTGCTGCCATCTGCGAGCGGTTGGAGGAATTGCATATATCTGCCCTTTTACTAACTGTTCAGGGAATTCCTTCTATCTGAGGCCTTTAAAGGGCTTCACCCAAAAATCTTGCATTCACAAACCTCTGTGTACATCTTGCATTCACAGATCCAAACTAGTTTACTATAAATCAACAGAAACTCAGACTATAAGAACTAAAAATTGACCCAAAGGAGTTGTTTCTTTTTCACTTTGGGGTAAGATAAAATGCCAATGGATATTTCATCGTTTAAGAATTCTGAGGATAACAAGTTTTGCATTGTTGCTCATGACAGGAAATACTACATTTGATGAAGTGTCCACTGTGAATATGTTGTATTTGGTACTTGATTTTATGAAACCTTTAAGAATTCACAGCACTTGGCTCTCCTTCAAGATATGGTGCATTAATAATTCAGATTCAACAAAGGCTGTACTGCTGACATCATTTCATTTAACAAAAGAAGCAGACATATACTTACGAGGATAGAAAGTTTAACGTGCATACATTTTATAAATACATGTTAGAATGCTCAATTTGATTCAATACAGGTCGACTATGCATCTACTGTGTGTAAAACAGCAATTTATTTTGTGAATTCAGTTGTGGATTTGGTCTACAGTCTTCGTTCCCAAATACCTGCACTTGTAACTGCTGGCGCATATTTTCACTTCAGAGTCTCTTTCAATCATCAGGGTTAGGTTGTTTTTCTAACTTATAAAAAATGCACTTTTTTGAGAAGGGAATTCATTATCTCCTAAGGAGCTTATATATATAATTAGGGCTCAGATGCTTATACTAGTTTCTAGTAAATCATGTGAGCCTTGAGTTTTATCACTTTATGCCACAAAATTAACATCTTTTGATTGATGACAGAATATCATAAAGGGTATGTATTTTTTCCCTGTATATATGGGCAAACAAAAATTATACATGCAGAGTTATTTCTCTTAAATATCTGGCAAGGCATATGATTGAATGTTAGAAGTTTCTTTTTTTGTTTTTTTTTTTGACTTGGTTAAGACAAAATTTAGCCAAATGTTAAAGCATGGAAAATGTTGGTGTAGGCGAAGCGAATATTCTGATAAAGCTTTAAAAAAATCACCCCAGCACACAAACATGTTGAAATCTTACCATTAGGTTTTCATGCAGTCTGTTTCCCTGCAGCGAGCATTAGCTTTAACCCTTCAGTGCTGTTGCTAAATTTCATGTATGGAGAGAGGGGCTGAAGTTTTATTCAGAAAACAGCTTCAATTTTTGGTGATGACTGTCAGTTTACATGAGAGTTTCTGTTTTATTGAGTATCTAGTCTCAGCACAAAGCAGTTTTTTTTTTTAACAGTGAATTCTTAAATCTGTTCAGAAGGAGATTCTAGTGTTACAAATGTATTTCATTTTTGTGCACTGCGGGTTTAAAAGATTGTGTAAGTTCAGGGTGTGTCTATAAACTGTCTTCCTCCTGTATCTTCCCTACCTCAGAATGAACTTCAGGGTGACAACTCTTTGAGATTACATAATTGAAGCATCACTTGGGGACTGCGCTCTAAATGGACTCCCTATGGGATGAGATGGCTACTTGATCTGGTTGACTTTCAAAGGGTTCTAGAGAAAGCCATCACTGAAAGGGTTAAGGTATGTTACTGCAGCAGTTATCAGCAGACCAGCCATCTACCTTGGGTACTTACAGGAATTTTATGACTCTTGATCATATTATCAAATTCTTCATTAATTTTTTTGTATTTTTCTTCAGTGCGTGGGGTGAGTGCATAAGAGGAGTCAGGATCGGGGCTTTCACAGCCTTTGTTTTCTTTCTTGTTCAATGCCTGCCAGGTTCAGAGAAATACCAAGAGTAAAAAAAATGAAGGGTGCTCTCAGTACTTACACACAATCTTTGCCTGCTGATCATTAGATCAATATCTTCGTTAATTTTCCTGTACTTGTCCTCAGACTCAGGGCTGTGACCTACTGAGTCGTCTGCATCGGGGTCTGGACTGTCACAACCATTAAGGCCCTTCTTTCTCAAAGTCTGAAATACATAATTTGGAAAGTTCAGACCCAGACAAAGGCTGTAAGAGACATGCAGGAATGTTACAGAAGTTCAAGTTGTCCAGGATCAGGTCATTACATGTGCTACATCACATCGGGGAAAAGAAACTACACAGAGAAACCATGAGTCATCTCAACAGGGCACTCATTACTAGATTACAAAAACAAAAAAGGGAAAATATTCCCTTTGCAACTATTAAATTCAGCCAATAAACAGAGAGCTGAAGTTTTGTGACAGGGACCTCCTATGTGCTTCAAATACCTAGAGGGAGACAATTACAGTAGAACACACAGTTATAAATTGCAACATCTTATCTTCTCACAGAAAGATTCGAAGTCAGGATGTTACACAATGGTTTCGGAATCTGTGATCGCGACAAAAGCAGAAAATGTTGAAAACAGATCTCCGATTTGAACCAAACATAATGGCTGGCATTCGGGTGCCCTGCCACCGCTTCCGACGTGTTCTTGACAGCTAAGGGAGGAGAAGAGAACCCGGCGAGTTTCTCGCCACGTGCGACGAGAACGATCAGACACTGCACTCATCTGGAGAACTGGTTTTTGTTCAGTGCGGTTGTAGTTATATGGGATGTGTGAAAATCTGTGCTGAAGTTTATAATACTGAGAAGCTCTCTGCCTAAACATGGGCTGAAAGAAAAATCAAAACAGCTGAGCTTGGGCTTCAAACTCATGAGCTGAGTAGGGGAGCCCAAGAAACCCAAGTCAATAACTACCAAACTAGCAAAAGTCCCTCGTGGGCTCAGATGAGTTCGGAATCGCCCGGAGACTGTCTCCTGACACATCAAAGTGAGAAGCTGGTACCTTATCTTGAACCTGCTGTCTCCTGAATGTGGGCCTGGGCTAGCCTCAGCTGTCACAGGAGGATAAATACTAACGTGACACTGTAACAGTCAGAAAAGTATGAATCGGAGGCCTGGAGTTTTTCTTTTCTTTTCTTTCTTTTTTTTTAAACTGACGGTTGTCAGCTTAGCTGTAGACAATCTGATTTACAGAGACAATGTTATGTTTAGAGATCACAAAGCTTCTGATTAATCAGTTTGCCAAGTTAATTATGAAGAAGCTAGCAACACTTGTGCAATTTTCGTGGTACTACCAAAAATCCTTTATAAAGAGATGAGAACCAAAGTGCCTCTCATTAATGGAAAGTTCGGCAGAGCTCATCTTTATTAAAGACAGAATTCACATACAAATAAAGCAAAAGCTGCGACATCAAGCTAAGGAATCCAAAGCTGAGATAACACTCCATCTTTAATTCATGCAATTGGGGAAAATAAATAAAACAACATGAGTTTGAAAGGGGGTGTCAGTCTTAAAAATGTGAGCTCCTTGGCTCTTATCAATGTGTAACAAATGTAACATTTAAAATTAGTTTCTGAGGCACCGACGATTACCATTTAAAATCTAGGAGAGCTACCATTTCTAATACATCTATGATGTACCGCGGCTCTGTAAATATTTATTAATGTTATAGTGGTATAAATACAACAAATAAACATATGGTTACAGCTTATTATGTGGTAAAATGTTTGAATATTAAAATGAATATTTTGACACAAGATGATAAAATATACATTTACAATCCTGGGAATTTACAATTGGGGGGACCACCTGTGCTCACATTATGGATCGACAACCATCACTTTGCCCCAGAAGAAGTCACACTAGATGGTTCCTATAATAAAATATTACAAAGAATGTCACAATATAGTAAGATAACCTTTTTCTTTACTAACTTGATTTCCTGTATTTTTAAGGGCTTTTGTTGGCATTATCTCAAGCACAAGAGCCTTCACTGCGTGATAATGACGTGTTGTACTATGACAAGCTTCTGCTTTGTTCTCTGCATGTCCTTGAGTTTTTAAGAATAATCTCTGAGTGTCTTACATCACAACGCCACACACCACGAATTTTTCATAAGAATTCAATTGTGAAAAGAAACATCTCAAAAAAATACTATCTGATCGTTCAAAAATGGTCTGTCTACATTTCTATAAGGCATGCTAACTTCATTCTCAATTTGTTTAAATGCTTAAAGAATTAAGCATTCTTTAATTTCAAGTCTTATCTTACGTAACGTTAATGTGTAGTCTTACCTATACGGTCGATTTTTCAATGTACGTCCAAATCTTTTATCCAATAAATCTTATTGAAAAAATTATGGTTGTTTTGATGTGCAGATTTTTGACAACAGAACGCAAGGGTTAGAAGAGGCCCTATCAACTGTCATTACAACCCATCTGGCACATGCATGAGTGCTAAATATTCTTACAGAGCTTTCGGGGATAGATAATGCATTTGGTTTATAAAAATTCAAACATCAATTACACTTTATTGAGAGATCTCCACCGATATTAACTCATTATCTCTCACAAGTCTCCCTTAGAGATTTTAGGGAAACTCTATGCCACGTTTCAAACCAATATGGACAAGCATCATACAGCGTGTATTCTCTTCCTGCCTGAGGGCAAGGTGGGGCCAGCCTTTGCCCTGTCTGTGCTTTCCCACACCTGGGACACGAGGGGCATGGGTTAGATTTTTCCCACTCACATCCAACTACAGTAGTAGGCTGAACCCTGAAATAAAATAAACACTTAAGAAAATGCTATGAGAGTATTTTAAGTGTGGAAGAAAATGGCTAAAATATTGATATTTAGATGTCAAATTTTAGTCACAGCGATAATGGTAAATTAAATACTCATTGGTTTATGTACTAAAAATCAATTAGATCAACAGTTCACTTTGTACCGGAAGAATCAGATCAACCATTAAGTAAACAAAGCAGGCGGCACGAAGTCAGATGTCCACGATGAAGAAAAAGCAAAGACCAGCACTCATTCTCTCCCCATAAACACTTCTTCCTATTTACCTTGCAATGGACATCACCAGCGGTCTAGCAATGAACGAGCCCTACAGTTCAGAAATACATTAAAATATTATTACTTCAAGTTAAAAATGGTGTTATTTAAAAAGGGAGCATTTCGAGATACAAAAACACAAAACCCAAGAGGAAATTAACACTGCGTTCCAAATTTCCACAGTCACATAACCAGAACATAGGAAAAAAATTTTTCCAAAATATTATCCTCAGCTGAGAGCTTGTATAACACATTTCTGCCAAGAACAAATGATTGTGGTCGAATTATGAAACTCTGAAAATGGAAGCCGTGGCACAAACTTGAACACCAGCGTGTGATATGTGGAACTTTGAGAACAATTTTCTCTTTATTCTATTCAACATCTACAACTGTTTAATGATGACAAAGGAATTATTGTTAGATTCAGCCAAGTCTGTCCTTATCACAGTAATGAATAGCTGATATAAACAAAAGGGACTTCGAAGTGGATAAATAAGTGCTATTCCTTCTGGCCTTTTTCTAGCAAAATCCAAACCTCTGTGGCCTTTGAAAGTGTCTCTGATATTTTACAAGTGCCAGTGGTCAGGTAATGTAGGCACTTAAATCATTATTCTTTTGCAGGGGCGAGAAGTCTGGGTTATATATATCATAAGTGTCTCTCAGCTGCCTGATTATGTCTTGAAAAGATTTATTCTGTATGTCAAGATAAGGCAAGAGATGTACTGAAACCATCAGCTTCTCCTGCTATGTATCGAAGAGACTCTTCCTTCAGAGACCTCTGTAATTCTTGAGTAAGGCCACACACTGAAGTCAGCTTTCTATGGCAGAGTGACACTTTTGGGGTACATCAATTGACTGCAGAGGCTTCTGGGATGTTTTCACAAGGCAGCGAATGTCATACAGTGAGCTGAGAACTGCCGTTTCTGAGAGCAGTAATTAGATTGACAGAAGGAGACACACTCCAAACAGTAAATGGGGAAAGGAGGCCAGGCAGGTAATCCAAAACGTGGAGTCTCCCCTCCAAGACATGTGGACATATGGACCCTGTGTTTTTACATTTGTTCACCGGAAAAACTTGAAATATGTATAAGCTGATGATGATAGGTGACAGGTGTTTCAAAAATTCTAATGAAATAGATGGAGGGAAACAGATTCTATTCCATTACTGAAAGGAACATAAATTTAAAAAAAAATGCCACATGGAGCGCTCATCTCAGGGCTTAGGCATTATGTTATCAACTGGAAAATCCCTTTTGGATACAACAATTAAAACTGGCTTCTCTTTCTTAATTATTCCCTTGTTAGTAAAAAGAAACAAAATTATTGGCATTTTTCATGTACAAAACTGAATATTTCATATTAATGCTCCTAGTGGAAAATTCAGCTGCTTTCAGAAAACCACCATCACAGAGTACAAACTTCTCATCACTCAATTTCTTTACATCGGTGCAATCTCAGTCTTCAAGTATGTGTATATTCATTATCTTTCTTTTATTTTGTCTACTCATTGTAAAACAGAAATTTCAGATCCCTTTGTGAAACAAATAAAATACCCTTGTTAACCTCTGTTGATATCCACATAACGTGCTCCTGTTCTGGCAGTTAGTGTCCTCCTTACTTCAGAGGATTAATGTGTCAAGAAAACATGCAGAAATTATTAGTATCGGTTCTATGAATGTTGTGTTCACAAAAAGCCAAGAGGGGAAAAAAACAAAAAAAAACATGAGTTGAGAACAGGTCATTTCCTTTCCTCTGATCCTTATTTTCCCTTGTCTTTCACAACTGTATGAAGACAAGCACCTACTCTTAATAAGCTGAATAATCTTTAGAAGGTAGCAAATCCACACAGGAATAAGAAGTACAGCCAAAATAGATACTAAGTATAAATGAAGTTTCTGAGAATATTTCAGAATTATCCTCCCAAGACTGGTGTGCTTATACTCATGGCACTTTTGCTTTCAGTCCGTTTGGTATCTGCAAGTGTTCACTTAACACCTGTGATAAATGATTTATCTCATTTTAAATAAACTTAGCAAACAATGATCAAAAACTCACCATATGGCAGATACAGTCTAAGCCTTTGTTTTATACAGAAGCAGGCAATACAAATTCCAATTAAAAAGCTCCAAACTGACCTATACTATTGTATTGTCTCTTTTGTGATTTCTAGCACAGATTACTTGGGCTGGGGAAAGATCAGGTGTCAAGAAATTTCTCCATAGATTCTTATAATCAAAACTGTAAGCACTGTACGTACTGTTTCTCCCTGTATCTTAGCTCTTCTTTGTTCTTAATATAGAAATGAAAAGACACATTAAAATACTGCGAATTTAGTACAATCATTAGGTAGACTTTAATTAGATGAGCAAATCATATCTAGCACAAGTATGAAAAAATTAAATTTTACCAAAATCATTCATTTGTGGTGAGAATTTTATTGAAAATATCATCCTTACTAACAACATCATGTTTCTCTAGGCTATTAATGCTCATTTTAACCAGATATTAGCTCCTACTGGGGAAAGGATGGGGAGAACTAGAGGTGTTCAATATTATTTTCCCTTTCCTTGAAAGATAATCTTAATATTGGACTTGGAATAATTTTTCAGCTTCAAATAATACAAATAAAAGAGATTAACCAAAGAATTCAATGATTTTTAATGTATAAAACATAAGGAGGGGGTGCAAGGGTGGTTCGGTGGTAAGAATTCTTGCCTGCCATGTGGGAGACCCAGGTTTGATTCATGCACTTTCCAAACAAACAAGCAAACAAACAAAAGAAAAAAACCAACCAAACAAAAATTCAGCAAATGGTGCTACAATAAGGGGATACTCACATGGAAAAAGAATGAACTGTGACCCTACAATACAGCATGCAAAACAAAAAACAAAAAACATTAAGGAAATGTCCAACTGCTTCCTGATGGCCACAATTATTTCATATAAGCATTCAGGTGGAGCCAATCCATCTGAATGTGCTGTAGTCCTGGAAGAGATCACTGCGGATCATGTGGCCTTCCTCACGCTTTCCAGGTGAGGGATCATGGTGTATCAGCATCATGCCTTTTACAGCGGTATCTGTACCCTGGATCAAGACAGTCATCCTTTAACCCTTCAAAGCTGACATGTCACCTTCTCTGTGGAGATTTCTCAGATCACCAGGGCTGAAATAAGTTCCCCCTCAGCCACACCTTCGTTTTATCCTGTGCATTTCTTTATAATAGCCTTTATCACACATTATCATTTATGTGTTATTCTCTTCCACTAGATTAAAAGGTCCTTAACATAGCACATCCTTTTATTCATTTTTAGGATTTCAATATATAGCACACCTGGTACATGCTAGGTACTCAATAACGCTTGCCGAGTGAAGGAAACATACATTTCTGCTCCAACATTAGTGTATGCAGAAGTAGTCCAGCTTGACTGAAGCTACCTGGCTGGTTGGAAGCAGAAAGAAGAGTGGGACCCAGACTTCTTGACACATATTTACTAACTCCTTACTATGGGTCGAGTGCTGTCTGTGGCCTCTGGATGCAAAGATGCTCTATCAGAATATGTGGTTAAAATCTTTATTTGCATGCTTTTCTTCCCACTGCCAGGAGGTTATAGATATTTATTAGTCATCTTGTATCACCAGTTATTGGCACAGGGTCTGGCATGCAGTAGGAGCTTAATAACTGTTTGCACAACATTAATGGCAACTGAATGGATAAATGGAACTGGAAAGACCACTCAGATGTTAGAAGGAGAAATAAAGTAGTGCTTTTTCAGCTGCAATTTCTTTTTCGCCCATTTTATATTATTATTCCACATTAAATCCAGTTATTATTTTACTTCTAAGTAACTGCCATAAATGTACTATTTTTGAAATGTACAGTTTTTTTTAAGTTAGAAAGCATAGTAGGCATAAGGCATACTTGGCACTATGTATAAAACTCAGGAATTTTATATCATTGAATGCTTAAAAACTGGGGGGATTAGCTTAAATATGGAATGTCAGAAAAACTGAGCATTCAATAAATCTTTAGAGCAACAAAGTCATAAACAAAATGATCTCAGTGATAAAAAGGGTAGCAAGAAAGAGGGCACAGAATTCAGCACAGGAGGAGAGGAATGGGAGTGGTGTTTTAGGCAGAATGAACAGAATTAGAAAAGGAAAAACAGAAACTGTAGGAAAGAGCATGGGCAAACTTTTGTGAATGTGAGTCAGATACTATAAATTTGAAATAAGTGTGCTTTAAAATTCTTGGGCAAAGTTCACCTCTTCTCCCTTATCCCCAGTTCTTGAATCCTGGTCTCCCGCTGTGCTATTCTCTTGGGTTGTGACACTGGTCTCATCATGGACCCACTGTGGCCTGTGGGATTCATGGAAAAATGAATCAGGGTTATTTGAGGGCCAATAAGATGATTCAAGTTTCCTCAGGATAGGTCAGTGGTTTGGCTTTTTAAAGGATTCTTCCACCACACCTCTTCTGGGACCTGGACAAGGCACGCATCGTAAAGTTGACTTGGAACAGGACACAGATGGAGAAGCGTGGCACTCTGGAGCCATGGAACAATCTCTGACATTCTGAGTCCAAAAGAGATTTTAAGTGAACACTAAAAAGGGAACATTTTAATATAAGGTGACTGAAATGCATGGTAATAGATGCAGTTAATCCTAATAATTTCTATAAAGCAAGTTAAAATAAGGGCTGAAATACAAAGTAAGTAGCTGGAAAACAAAGATCCGGTTGTCGTGTTGGTTGTGAAGAATGGATGATGCCGGTGACTTCTTAAAGAAGGAAGGAAAAGACAAGACAGAGCTATACATTTAAGAGACATTGAGAGACAGAGGAGAGGAGCAAATTAACAAAGATCTGGAAGCAGGATTTTTGAAAGTATAAAATGTGAATGTAACTTTACATACTAACTGTTTTAGACTATGGCATTTTACTTGCAAACGGGCTTCAGGGACAAAAAAGCAGAATCTTGAGGCATTGATGCTTTAAAAATAACATGCCGAAGCATCTTTTATAAACCATCAATGACTTCTTTTAACAGAAGAAGATGTATATGTTGTCTTGGGTCATCAAAGTAAGGCCAAATCATTCTTTTTGTTTCCAGGTAGGCTCTTACCTTGTTGTAAAAGTCTTTGATTCAAGTTGATTAGCCATTTTGAAATGGCAGCTCCTGTACCTGTGCCCTCCCTCTTTATTAGCTCACAGCTACCTTTCTCAGTCACCAGCTTTCCTCATTTCTACAGGATTACCTACGGTCTCTTCTACTACATCCTCAATTTTCTCCCTTTTCTTGATTTCAACCTTTTCTTGCATTCATCCGCCTTCCACTGTTCCCTCCTTAGTTAACATCACACCTTGCTGTTCAAGCCAGAAAACCAGAAATCGTCCTTGCTTCCCTCCTCTCTGGGCTCAGTTATCATGACTCTGTGTGTTCTCCTACCCTTCATCTGTTAGTCCTCTAGCCCCCCACCTTCCATTCAATTATCCTTCCTACTGCATATCTAATTGTAGCTGGGTTTTCCCTCTAAACCAGGGTGGCTCCCGACAGCCACACTCCGTAGCTGGCACAGCAAGTCTTCCACCTGCCTGGCCAGGCTCACTTCCTCTCTTCTCCCCCTGCACTCTGTGTTTTGGCCAAGGGGAACTTCTTACCATTTCCCAAATGAGTTACATCTTTTAACAACGTGGTTTTGATATGGATCATTCATTCCAAGGATGGTAGGGATATCCTTGTTAACTCCTCCTCTCAATGACACAAACCTTAATCCCCCTGAGATACCTATCAGCTCATGCCATCATGTGCTTGGTGAAGCTTTTTCCTACCTCTCCCAGGTACGTAGATACTACCTTCTCTGTACTCCAATGGTCCTTGACCTTTTTACGCTCTTTTATAATATGTGGAATATCATATTGTAATTTTGTTAAAATATCTGCTTCACCAGCAGATGGTGGGTTTTGTGAGGACTGGGTATCTGTGGTCCCTAACACAGGACCTGGCTAACATATGTGAGCCCTATATAGGTTCTTGGTAACTTTTCATTGGATACATGAACAAGCAGAAAAAACTTCATAGTCATACATTCTATCAGTGATAGACTAATTGAAATAAGTCCACTGGTCTCTTAGGGGGATTGCTCTATTTATTTGTTTTAGTAAAACTACTGTCAAATAGTCAAATCAAAATGTAAGGGGTATAAGTTCTGGCAGGTTAACACAATCTCGTTATTTCATGATTGCTGCAGAAAGATTCCCTGTGGGAGTGGAGGAGGCAGTGCAGGTGGCTGCTGATTGCTGTACCTGGAGAGCAAATGAAGAGGTTTGTGTTTCCACCTTCTCAGAGCTCTGAGCATGCACGACGGGCTGTTCCTTTCCATCTTCTGAGCCCTGGGTAGCCTCAGATGTTCTGAGTAATTTATTGCCAGGAAGACACAAATGTTTCGAGAACCAAAGTTAATATAAGAGACATCTTTGTGCATTCTCTTCTCTATTTCTAGGTTTCCTCAGAAACAAGAGTATTGCTCTTGACGTAACTTAAAACACATAGGGAACATTTATTAGGTTTGTACCCAGGGTATATGCTGCTTTTATCCTAGCAACACCAGTTCCCCTGCCCCAAGTCAACCCCCCATCCTCAGACACTGACTTAAATTATAAAAGGAAAGAATCATGTGGACTAGAGAATTAATTAATTCAATGTCTCTTTTTTTGCACTCGCCCAGAATTCAGTAACTGACATTTATTTCACACTGCTGTATCTATATTCTTGCTTTTATCTCATTTCCTGGATTACAGGATCCTTGCAGACAGGAAGTGTCTCTTGTGGATTTTTTATCCTCGGCAACTAGCCTAATATCTGACAGTAGAACGTTGCAGTAAATGGGATGACGGTTCTGGACCAGAGTCCTAAAGGAGGATGCTATAAAGGAGAGTAAATGGCATGGAATGAAGAGACCCAGTGAGATCAAGCAAAACCTCATGGTGGGAATCCAAGCTCTCTCCCCGACCTCCAATACAGAACCATCTCTCTCTCCTTGCAGCATCAGTAACTTTTGATACATCTGTCAAAGGCCAGCAGGTTTGGTCTCTAGGCTTCACTTGTCTCTTTCCTCCTGGGGCTCGCGGTTTTAATAGTTTTAACGTTTTCTTTTTTATTAGCTGATACACTGGCACATCTTCTATATACCAGACGGTGTCCAGGATACAACTGTGGGTGGGATGGTGGGCGGTCAGGGGCCAGACTGGTCAAGCCAGCAGAGGGAAGAACACCATCAGTGGTCATCAGAGCCAGACCATGCCCAGGAAACCTAGTAAACAACGGGCTAGAAAGGCTGGCGGGAAAGCAGAGATCCGGGGACAAAAGACTCCTCACAGGTTCTGAGGATTGACTAGCAGGTAGAGCATGTTATACCTGATATTAGAAACATAGGATGTTGTCAACTGGTCAAGGAATAAAACTCTACATCAGAAAATTCCACGGACACATCTCCAAAATGCACCGCAGTACACGTATAAGGCCTGCTGGGGACTGAATAATGCCCCCCCACAAAAGGCAAGTTCAGGCCTGTTCTAGTTTGCTAGCTGCCAGAATGCGATATACCAGAAATGGGATGGCTTTTTAAAAGGGGAATTTAATAAGTTGCTAGTTTACAGTTCTAAGGCCAAGAAAATGTCCCAATTACAACAAGTCTATAGAAATGTCCAATCAAAGGCATCCAGGGAAAGATACCTTGGTTCAAGAAGGCCGATGAAGTTCAGGGTTTCTCTCTCAAGTGAGACGGCACATGGCGAACACAGTCAGGGCTTCTCTCTCAGCTGGAAGGGCACATGGCGAATACGGCGTCATCTGTTAGCTTTCTCTCCTGGCTTCCTGTTTCATGAAGCTCCCCAGGAGGCATTTTCCTTCCTCATCTCCAAAGGTCGCTGGCTGGTGGACTCTCTGCTTCGTGGTGCTGCAGCATTCTCTGCCCTCTCTGAGTCTCTCATTCTCCTCTTTTATAGGACTTCAAAAACTAATCAAGACCCACTCAAATGGGTGGAGACATGTCATCCCCTAATCCAGTTTAACAACCACACTTGACTAAATCACATCATCCAGGGAGATAATCTCATTACAGTTTCAAACATACAGTATTGAATAGAGATTATTCTACCTTTATGAAATGGGATTTATATTAAAACTATGGCTTTTCTTAGGGGGCATACTTCCTTTCAAACCAGCACAAGGCCCCACCCCGGTCCTGTGAGTGTGAACCCACTGTACGGAGGATCTCTTGAAGGTGTTACTTCAGTTAAGGTGTGGTCTACCTGAATCAGGCTGGGACTTATTCCATATGATGGGAGTCCTTTAACAGGGAAGGAAATTCACACAATGCGAGAGAAGCCACGGGCAGCAGCCAGGAGCCGGAAGCTCACGGATCCCGAGGAGAAAGGAGACGGTGCTGCCATGTGCACTGCATGTGACGGAAAAGTCAAAGAACCCCAAAGACTGCTGGCCAGCCAGAAGATCCTGACCCCAGGAGGAACCACGCCATCTAATCTCTGAAACTGTGAGCCAATAAATTCCTGCGGTTACGCTAACCCATCATACGGTGCTTGCTTTAGCAACCAGGAAACTAAAACAATGACCCCTCCTTTCTTTACAGCAAATCATTTTATGTTGGTTTATACTTCTTATGTCTCTCATCACACTCTAAACCACTTTTGGGGAAGGACTGCGTCTAATGCATTTATTCACTACAACGCTCATCATTACCACAGACCTAATCTGTGGGTGGATGATAAATGGTGGATTTATGTTGAATTGCATTGGATAGGCGTCCGATGGAAGAAAGTCAGCAGGATTATACTTTTTAATAATCAAGGATCTTCAGGTAAATAAAAGCTGTTTAAAGATAAAAGTGCCCCAAACCTCCACGAGGCTTTTGCTATACTTACAAACTACACGGACAGCATTCTGGTTGCTTTCTTTTCTTCTTCTTTTTTTTTTTTTGGCATGGGCAGGCTCTGGGACTCAAACCCGGGTCTCTGGCATGGCACGCAAGAATTCTACCACTGAGCCACCGGTGCGCCACCCACTTTCCTTATTTTTAAACCAGCCCTCCTGGCAGCTCTGTCACAGCACGTCACACTGACTGTGGGCTGCCTCTGTGTCCTCACAAGACTGAGCTCCTTCTGAGGGCAGCTGCTGTGCATTTTATCTGGGGATCCTTAGGTCCTGGCTCTCAGGATTTCATAAATCAATGTGACTTCTGAATTCATTAATCAAAAGCCTCTGTGTACTTTCCTAACAATATAATTGTTTCCAGCCGGTACCAGAAAAATAACCAAAGAGTGTTTATAGGACAGACATCAAAAGTGCCAGCGCATTTCAGATTTGGGAACCCTCAGCTTAACTTTCCACAGGGACTTGCCCTCTAGTTTCCTGACTCACTTGGTATTGGCAGTCGCTGTCTCCAGGACCCACGTTATATTTCCTGCTATTTTATAGTATTGATGTGAATGGCGGTTTCTCATTAGTGGAGACAATTATGAATTGAGTGTAATGATTAGAAAGGAAGAGGCCATCTATATCACATTCTGAAAATACTTAGAATGCATTCCACTATGGTAAAGAGAGAATTCCATCTCTTACAAATCAAATATCTTTCACAAAAACTCTTTTTAGAAAGTCCAATGTTATTCATGTCAAATGCTGAGCAAGGCCACTGTCAACTAAGCTACCTTATCCTTCTATGTACAGGTTTAAATTTCTCTAAATTTATGTTCTCTAAATTAAATGAGCTAATACTTCAAATCAAATACACTCATTTCAATTTACTTTCTCTGTGCTATGAGCATTACTCACATATGAACCCGTGGAAAGTCTTGGAACAACATGTACTTCACAAAATCCCATTTCCCATTATTTCATATATTATATGGAATAGTAATAGCCTTAGTTCTGCATTCAATCATTCCCAATTTCGTATGATGTTCCAAGAGCTAGAGAGTATTCAGAAATGAAACACGGATAGGTATAGAGAGGAAATACGTGAGAAAGGAATGACACAGACTAGAGAGAGGGAATGATAAGAGTATGAATCAGTGGGAGAAACGTGGGTGTCGTGAAAGGGGGAGGGGGGAATCAAGGGAGCACATCATGTGATACCTGAATCTGTGAGATGGCTTGCCACGGTTCTGGACTCAGCATTTTATGGATTTAACATAAACCTTTATCATGAGCCATCAGCGATTTAGCTCACCCTGGCACCCACCGCTGGCAGCGGTTTGCACTGCCAACCCCACAGACAGTCCTGGCCCTAGATGGCCTTCTCTGGGGACTGGGTGTGGACTTGGGCTTCCAGTCCCCGTGGAATCCAGTTGCCTGCTTTTGTAGCTGTGACGCCTTCAATAATTTCAGGCATCGTCAGGGGACGTCAGGGGACCTGATTTGCAAGTTTGCTATTTCAACTTCCATAACTTATGAAACCTCATGGATTTTGTTGGTTCAATGGTGAGCTTAAGTTTTTCATTTGCACAATAAATTCTTCCATGCTTTTCATTAGGTAATTATAAAAACAGCAACATTTCCTCTTCTATGGCATGAAGAGGAAATTAAACCAATCTTCCCACACTATCAAAATATTAATTTTCCCCTTAATTGAATCTGTCCCTCAGTAATAACACCTACCATTTACTGAGCATTGACTGTGTGCCAGGGACTGAGCCTGGGGCTTTTCAAGGATCTTTTTAAAAATCCACTCATTGACTGTGAGTGCCATTTGACAGGTGAAGAAGAAAGAGGCACCACGTAGTTAAGGAACTTGATGAAGTTCACCAAGTTAGTGGTGCAACCAGGTTTAAGCTCTCAAGTTTCTCACTCACCAAGTTAGTGGTGCAACCAGCTCAAGCTCTCGAGTTTCTCCTCTTAGCCAATGCATTATTCTGCCTCTGCAAATTTGCCCAATTTAAAACATTACTTAAACTATGCCTGTTTGCTCTGAATACTCACCTCTCAGCTGAAATTACTGAAATGCTTGAAACCAATCTTTTTTTTCTCAAAAGGGATTATTGTGTATGATAATTCACTTTCTGATGAATAATCTTATCCAGAAATGTATTTCTTCTTCTTATATTATAATAACCACCAAAAACAAGGGAAGACCTTTTCACTAATATTTAGGTCATATCTACCCAGGTGAAAATGAAGAGTAGGTTGTTGAAAACCTAAGGAAAAGTTAAGATTGCCTAATTTTTTCAACTACTATATTCTTTGGACTAGGAAAGAAGTCCTTTGCAATAACATTTAGGCTGTATCTACCTGGGTAAAACAAAGTGTTAGGTTTTTTCTTTTTAATTATTAAAATAATTCAAGCAAGAACCTTAAATCTCTGTTACTAAGAAAAATACTTTATATTTTTTCAGCAACTATATTCTTTAGATCCACAAGCTAATTGCCCAGCTCTTCAACTTGCGTGAGCAAAGGGAAAAAGGCTGGTGACTACAAGATGTTGGGGTTGAAGGGGTGGGCTGGGGAAAGGAGAAAAATGTGTGTCTCTATGGAGAAATGACTGTCTCAGGGCAAAGCTATGGGATCATGGAAAAATCTCACATGCACTCTATAAAAATTCTTCTTTTAATCATTCCCCTTTCTTTCCAAAACGATGCAGATAACACAGCATTAGTTTATAGGCCTGATGAGAGGGAAAGCAAAAGGAATGACTGTAAAACTTCCCATTTTTTCCCCCACAACAGTTATAAAGAAGACACAGCAAGATGTACTTTTCTTAAGTGAAAAATTTCCAAAGTCCTGAGGAAACCTGTAGGAGTACTTCAAGAACCACAGCTTGAAACTTGGGTTTTACATCTTGTTAGAAAATCTGCACTGCTAGAGAAAGCCTAGGGAGGATCTGGCGTGGACCTGACTCAGCAGAGAAAGTGCCACCCACAGAGGCACTGACTGCTTCCACAGGAGCTGAGCTCTCCTGTTTTCTCTGGAGGCTTCTCACAGCTGGGGAAATACATGGATCTCTCAGATGAGAAACTGGATTTTTTTAAAAATTAAAATCAAACAGAGTTGTACAACATTTAAAGGAAATTTATAATTCTGAACTTGGCTTTTTATATAAGTTTAAGGTCAATTTTCTGTTGAACAAATAGTATTAACCACATATTTACCACCTCATAGCTTTCTTGTTTGTTTTTGCATGGGCAGGCACCGGGAATCGAACCCGGGTCTCCAGCATGGCAGGCCAGAATTGCCTGCTGAGACACTGTGGCCCACCCCACCTCATAGTTTTAAAATGCCTCAAACAGCCATGGCTATTATTCTGAATAAATGATACTCAGAAAAACCTCACATCTCTCTAAAGGCCAATAAGGTGAAACAGTACCACTCAAGGAGGAAACAAAACATGGGTCAAAGTCTTTTTCCAGTGAGGTAATATACACCACTGACTAATCATCTAGTTGTCAAAGGAATCCAATCTATACTGAGATAAAGCAGGTAGGTGGCTGGGAAAAGTTAAATACCTGCCCCTCACTTACTAAATTACTTTATTGCTGAAGTCAGGGACAGACAGAAATCAATGACAGTTTTGTTGCTCTGACACAGGGAATTGTGCACAGTGAAATCTTAATTCATCTGCTTTAAACTGTGCCAGTTCATGGGTATTCTGTGTGTGTCTGTGTGTGTACACAAGCAGGAAGCTAAGAATTTTTAAAGAATCTTCAGAATTATTTCTAGGTAGAAGTATTTCTGCAGGGCTTTATAGTTATATACATATAAATATCTTTTTTCTTCCAGAAGACAAGATTTTAATTTAGTTATATGGACTCTAAAAAAGTTCCAAAATGAATGGTGGCTTCTAATGGAAAATAAATTTCTTATGCTTGTTATAATATCGCAAATCATTTGCTAACATATAATTTCTATCTCGTAAATGCTATAGTTTTCTCTGACATAAATGAAATCTCTCATATTTGTAAGATTTCAGCTGAGGAAAACTCTGAAATGTTTCTCCATTTCTTCTACCGTGGATCACGAGTGTTCTAGACTCAGTAGCCAAATATTGCTAGGGTGCTGCAAGTAATGAGCTATTACGTATATATTTTAATACCCAAGGACAGAGTTACGAACTATAAATTTGTTGCCCCTTTTAAAAGTAGGGCTCTGTGGATCATCTTTCTCCAAATCACAATTCACCTTTGCTAACCCTTCATAGTGTGAAATAAGGAGTGGTTCAGGACAGAGTGCCAAACAAACATCAGTGGCTCAGAAATGAGATTCTTTCCCCAGTAGCAACATACATTGTAGCTATGCGACTGGAATATTTAAAACACCTGCTCACCTGGAACTGAGCCAAATGTGTAATACATTAGCATGTGCTTGGCTCAATGCCAAAAGCATGTATCGTTACTGCCATCAAAATACTGAGGAAACTAGAGCGAAGATACTCAAAATCTCACGCTAGAAGCAATGCAAGATATTTATTTTTTATTGTTAACAGTGTCACCACTAAACACTATTGACTGGCTAGTGTTTTAATGAAATGCATTATTTGCTTTTGGGTCAGGAAAGGAATAAGCATGTAGGGACACTGTCTTAGCTTTGCTAACTATTTTCATTGTCTTAAAATCTCAATCTCTCTCTCTTACTGTTTAACTCTGCTCATCCCTGGATACACAGTAGCTCAAAAGGGGATACTAGGGAATAAACTATATCTTAACTACCTAGCAGAGCTCATCAACAGAACTTGGAGTAGCCTCTCTATTTGACAGGATGCTAACTTTTTGCTTTCAATTCTCTTTTGACTTTACTTACTAACAGAGTTACTTTAGTGACTCCTAGATTTTCCTTTCTCTACCTTTCCCCTAGTTTTAAAATCTTTATTGTGATCTTATCTCTGTAGGATTTCACAACTTTATTACACAAGAAATTGTTATATATGGATTTACATGTAACAATTTAAAATGTGACGTTTTGCTTGAGTGTAAGCACCAAATATATATACCTATATGGAATAAGCTTTTATCTCTTTTAATCACATTGAAGTTGTTAATGTCCAAGGGGCATATATTAGTAGAAGACAAAGTAACAAAGTTAAAAATCTTGTCTAAATTTGAAAGTTTAGGAAGGAGCAGCAGGAAAGGAAATACCATATTTATGAGCACCATGTGGCCAACACAAGCTGGTTGTTGTGAGATTTAATATCCCTATTTTACAGCTTAAGAAGCTGAAGTTCAGTGAACTTCAAGTTTCTAAACTTGTCCAAGATCACACGGTTTGTGAAAGCAATAGAGCCAGCATTTGAAACCAGGTTTGTCTGACTGTAAAAGCTGTGTCTGCCCCTTCAACACCACACTGCCTTTACAATGAAAGGGAGGGTGTTCAGATTATAGATGTGAAAGTGAGAAAAGAGTTTTTATAGTTGGCAGTATTGTATTCAGAATCTTGAACTGTTTATGTAGTGATTAAAAGTCCTTGTGCTTCACAGTCTCCAGATGGGCCCCTGGCCCAGAGAAGTCCTGAAACCTAGAAGGCCCAGCCTCTCCAGAACATCAGCTAGCTTCATCTCCCTACCTCATAATACTGACAGCCCCTTCCAACATGAAAAAGTTAGAATGGCCATAGCCCAGAAACCCCTAAAGAGAGGGACAGAAAAATCAAAGGTGATGGTGGAGTTATACAGAGAAGGTACGGTTTAACAAATGAATATGATTGCTGAATCACTAAATTGATATTTCTTTTTTGTCTTCAGTATCTTAGAGCAGCATAAGTAAAAACCTAAAATTGTGGAATACCAGACTCTGAAATTTGTTCTACACCTAACTGTTGTGCTGTGCTTCAAAATTTATTGCTTTTTTTTCCACAAAAAAGAAAAACAAGGGCGATTGTTATGATAAAAAATAATTACTCCTTCAAGCCTCCTATATTCTGGAGCAGCTAGAAGGAAAAATGTGAGATGATGGTATGGTAGCCCACGACAAACTCTGGGATCTGTCCTGTAACTATTTGTTGAAGAGTGCTTGGAAAATTATTGCTTTTTTCTTTCTTTGCTTTCTATATATGTTCCATTATGCAATTTAAAAAGCTTAAAAAGTCCATGTGCCTCATTAGGAATTTCTAAATTTAAAGACTGTGATTTCTTCAATTTGATCTAGAGAAGTTTATATAGTTTAAAATACACCTCCTGAAGTCTCAATAATTTGCTTCGTTTGCACATTACATATGATAAACAGTACTCAAAAAATGCATGTACACCTATTATCAGGACATACTGAAATTATATGTATATTTCAAAAACAAATGTAAACATATTGTAACCATTGATATTTATAGCATGACATAAATGGCTTAGAGTAAATAAATATAGTAAAAGGTTTTGGGCTTTTCAGTATACATACATATATACGTTACTGATAAATTTAAAATAATAGTTTGGCACTTGCACTTTTTACAACCAAACTGCCTCTATCTACAGATAGTCATTCACGTTTTCTGGTAGAACCTTCCTGAAGAATTGGTTGTTATGCCATTCAACTGCCTGAGACCACAGGATATCTTTCTCATAGCTATTATAAAACATCAAATTCTGAACCAAACATTCTGAGCCCTTGACTTTTCCTGCCTCCTCTGCCTCATTCAACTTCCATCTTCCTTATAGAGCTTTCCATATGGAAACTTTCTATTCAGATTAAGCACATTGCCTTGCTCAATCCTTTTTTTAATGCAATTTTATTGGTAGACATTATATATTCACCTACCATATAATCACCCAAAGTGTACAATCAAGGGCTCACAGAGTTATCATAAAGCTGCGCAGTCATCATCACAGTTGATTTTTGAACATTTTCATGATTACCAAAAAAAATAATAAAAGTAAAATAGAACATCCAAAAAATATCCCATACTCCTGATCGCCCCCAATGTTTTGTCTTTATTTTCTTACTCATATGTCCATACACTGGAAAAAGGTAGTGTCTGTCAGTCACAAGGTTTTCACAATCACATGGTCACATCTTGAAAGTTATATTGTTACACAATCATCTCTAAGATTAAGGGCTCTTAGATTACAGTTTCAGGTATTTCCCTCCAACTACTTCAGTACACCAAAAACTGAAAAAGGATATTTATATACTGCATAAGACTAACCTTCTGAATGCCCTTTTGACTCTATTTGAAATCTCACAGCCACTGAAATTTTATTTTCTTTCATTTATCTTCCCCCTTTTGGTCAAGAAGGCTTTCTCAGTTCCCTGATGCCAGAGACAGGCTCACCCCTAGGATTCATGTCCCACATTGCCAGGGAGACAAACACCCCTAGGAGTCATGTCCCATGTAGGGGACTTGGCTGGTGTTGGCTTAGAGAGCAAGGCCACATCTGAGCCACAAAACAGGCTTAGCTCCCCTGGTCGGGAAGTTTAATATTTCTACCTTTTTCCCAAATCCTTCAAGGGACTTTGCAAATACCTTATCTTCTTCCCAGATCACTCTGGATGTATCGGGGTATCACGCTAACCTGTATAAACCAACAAGATCTCACTCTCTATTCAAGGTTCCATGTAATTATGGTGTTCTAATAAGCTGACCATACAAATTAAATGAGATATTGTGCTACCAAAAATATAAATTCTGCATCAGAAAACATCTCTTGTTATGGTCTCACACAGAAGTTGAAGTTTTAATATACAATCAATATCATTTTTTACCCTTTAGTCTGATTTACTTTAGTCCTAACCAAATCAGTTTCCTTCAAATCTCTAACTGAAGTCTGATCACTTATGCAGTGTTTTCACCAGCTGCTGTGTGGGGTAATGCTAACTTTCATAGTTGTAGAACTCTAGCTCTGAGTCTCAGGTGTCCCACAGAAACTCTAAGTTCCAGGGAATGATCACATTATAAATAAAAGTTGCTCATTTCTTCTGATGGACCTCTGCATAATTAGTACTTTGAAAGGTTTGTCCATATCCTCTCCAACAGTTCACATCCATCTTTCAGAGCTTAACTTGTGCCCTAAAACCACTGTCTATGGTGGCTGCCTTTCCTGATTGCTTTACACTCTACACCCGAGCAGTTTTTACTTGGTTAACATGGTGGCAGCATGTTTATCACAAACCTTACCATGTACCAGACCCTCCTCTAGGCATTTTACAAATGTTCAATCATTTACTTCTCATAATGATTCAATGAGGTAGGGACAATTATTAACTCTCATTTGCAGACGAGGAAATGAAGACACAGTAAGGCTAAGTAATTGACACAAAGTTCCTATAACCGGTAAGCAGTGGAGCTGGGGTAAGAATTCAGGCAGTCTATCTTCAGAACTGATGCTTCCAAACACTATGCTATGCTGCCTCTCCTAAATGTCTCATAGTTCTTGTTATATTGCTTTGTTTACTTGATTCACACACGTATTTTTGTACCACAGCTAGACTGTAAGTTTAGTGAGGTGACAGAATGTGTCTTTCAAACACACCTCTTTTAGCATCACTATAGAGTTCTGTACCTCTTAGAAACTTAACTGTTGCTTGAATAAAAATGAAGATTAAAGTGGGAGTAAATTTCAAAAATAAACAAATTGGAAGGCCACTTTTAAATTTCAAGGTAAACATGAAATTAAAATCTTGCATGCTTTAAATAACAATTCACAAACCAAATCTATTGCATTAATTAGCAGCAATGCTAGGGCTACATTAATTTGAGTGCTATCTTTTTAATAGTTAGCTGTCATATAAGAATTTGATGCATAATGTGACAAGAAAGTATGAGTAAACATACTTTCTTTTGTTTAAATCAAGCTGCTTGCATTATTTTGACTTCTAATACAGATTAATAATACTGTAGACATGTCAAATCCCTAATTATTAGGAGGGTAGTCAAATCAATATCAACTACATAATACATAAAGGATGGATGCAAATTTTATCCAAAGAAATTAATAATTAATTCACATCTGTTTACCGTAACAAAAAATTGCTGTCAGCTTTTTCTGAAGTTTAACAATCCTTGAGCCCAGATCAATAAATTATAAATGAAAATATCACTCTTTAAGAAAAATGCTACAATATCATTATGTTTTTTAATGTTTATGAATGTTATATAAGCTATTTTGTATACTAATTCATGTACTATTTTCTCTAGCATAGCTAATGTTGCTTATCTCATCATTATATCTAGCAATAATATTAAAATGGTATTTTATTTTAGCTATTAAAAATAGCCAACATTTTTCATATTACAAAGGTTTTGCTGAAGGAGCATAAATAAATAATATAATATCAAAGGTAATTATTTCTAAAACTGAATTTATCTTGCATAGCACAAATGACTCAATAATGAAAATTTTGTTGAGTGAGTGTGCATATAAAAGGCTTTGTTCCTGGAAAATAGCTCTAAGTGCCTTACTATCTAGGTTGCAAATGGTTATGCAGGGTTGTATGTCCTATTTTTCCATGCCTGAAGTAAAGATACAATATGGGAATTCAGCTTGGTAATTACTAATACACCACACAGACACAATTACACCCTGTGTACTGCATAAAGGAATCACTTGTGGTCTGCATCCATTACAAAGAGCAGTAGGGGGCCAGCCTGCAAGACGACAAAATGCTTTACAAGTCGGAAGGAGACCAGAAGAGTCGATGTACACAGATACAAGGACCTTGATTCTTCTAGCAATGATTTAAGACTCCTTCCATCAATTATCGTCTTTTGTCTCAAGAGTCTTATCACCAGCAGCATTACAGGAACTGAACATAACAATGCTCAGACCCAAATAACCCCTTGAACTGTGCTGACATTTCCACACCCTGTTGCTATGTTTGACCTGGTTATTCAGATTACTTAAGCAAAACAAAATGGAAAAAAATAAAAGTGTTGCCACTGCAAAACTGGCCTATGTATTTTTTAATGGCTTACTTAGAATTCCATTTCTCTACACTGAAAGCCATCTTACTCTCAAAACGTTGTTTTTCCAAGTAGTTGCTACTTTATTTTAAAAATCAAAAGCGAGGTGCATGGGTGGTTCAGTGGTAGAAAGCTCCCCTTTCACGTGGGAGACCGGGGTTCGATTCCTGGACCATGCACCCAAAGGAAAAAAATTAAAAGCTAAAATCAGCTTGGGTGAAAGTATAATTGCCAGAAAAAGATGAAATATTGGTATATCAAGGGATATCTACTCAGCAAGAAGATTTTACGACTGAGCTAAACTAAAATAAGTCAGCTGTGCTCTTAAGCTACAATGAGTCACAGGAAGAATTTTCTTTCTGTGGAACTCTTCAAAGTTTTGGAAGTTTAATCACAAGCAGTAAGCGGTTTTTATTATAACAGAGTTTCCTCTTAATTATTACATGATGCACGCTATTTTACAATACTTTCATTTAAGATGCTCTTTTAAAATACATCTTACAATGACGAATTTTTTTAAGACCTTAGGAAAGTTATTTATGGCAGTTTGTCAGGTTCTGGGAAACAAAGCCTTGTCTTTCAGAAAATGCTTATAACCTATGAGAAAAAAAAATTATCCTGGGGCTAAAATGTTTATTGGCACCTAGAAGTCTGAAAAGAGAGAGAGTCAGGTCTGTGGTTTGGGAGGGCACTTGATCATTGCCGGCATTCTCAAAGGTTTCTCTGAATGAATAGAACTGGATTACTCAGCCTTCTATTCCACGCCTATTCCTCTCCATTTTCCTTGGCACGACTGAGAGCCAAGCTATTTTTAGTTAGGCAGTTTTCTATTTTTAGACAACTACCAGTTAGAAGACATTTGTTAGGGAAAAAAAAAATTGAAAAAAAAAAAACACAAAGGGAGGAGGGAATGAAGCTTCCCTTCACATATTGTAAAGCAGCCTTCAACCTGTAACTCCAGGCATTTCAGCTGCTTTCAATCTTGGAAAAATAAAGAAAAATCCAGAGTTCAGGGTTTTAAAAATAAATCTACCCTCTGGCAAACAGACCAAAATACAACAAGCTGTTACTATGTGAAACAGCAACTGCAAAAACAAAGAACATTCTCCAGTGATTAAATTGCAAGAAAAGTTGTAGAACTATTAGGTTATAAGAATGTTACACAAGCATGTAACAATTTTCCAGTCTCTTAGCCAGATGTATCAAGTTTTAGAATTTGGGGTGGGGGTGGGGCACTCATCTGTAAAGTTAAACTAAGGATGTAGGGATGCTCCCTTAAGGTTTCCATTCTCAGCACCAGGGAACCTTTTATCAAACTTAAATGCAATTATATTCACCTCATTTTTTTAATATTTGTATTCTATGGAATTTCTCTAGAAATTATAACCACATGTTTACTAAGAAACCATATATTAAAAAATCCTGTGTCAATGGGAAACCAAAGTAAAGGCTGCCACATAAACTACACACACTACATATATATATATGTGTGTGTGTGCATACATGCGTGTATATATGCATTTATGTCTATATATTATTTCCTTTATGATCACACTTTTAAGTGGGAATTAAATGGCTCAGACTTAGGCATAATTAACTTATCCTACTTATCATTCAAGGCCACGCTATCATCTAAAACCCACTATGAGATGTTTTCAGACGCCCAGTTAGAATTTCTTTCTTTCTTCTCTGTTATCCCTCTGCCCTGTCTTATTTTGGTTCCAAGCACTGGGGATCACAGTCACAGACACATCACCAGTAACCAGCAGCATGCCTGACACACGGTCTGCATGCTCATCCTTATCTCTGAATGGAAAAGCAAACACTGTGCAGATTTTGTTCACGTTGGACTACTGGCCCTGGAAGGCAGTGAACGTGTCATTGTCATTGTAGTATTCCCACAGAACTCAGGACAGTGCCTTGCACATTTGAAGCATTCCATAAATCCTTGTGGAAATGAAAAAAAAAATCAATTCACTGACCTTTGCTAGATCTTCTTAACTGACATAAAATGCTAAATGCTATACAATCACTCCAAATTTTAAAAGTTGCTTCCAAAAGAGAGAGAAGCAGCATTTTTTTGGAAACTGGACTTTTCCCCTTGATGTTAAAAATAAAAACACCTCATGTGACTCTGCAGTTTACAATAGACTCTGACATCTTTTATAACCCGTAATCCTCACGGAAGCCATACAAAGAAGGAAGGTCAGACAATACTAACTCCAAGGAGGAACCCAGGGCTCAGTGAGGCTAAGTAACTTACCTCAGGGTGGAGAACTAGTGTGTGATGGTGCTATAACTAGAATACAGAATTTCCCACCTCTATTTTCCTCCACATGGTGCTTTTAAAGTTCCATTTCATAAAAGTTCAGTTTAAAAGGCAAACTCTCATAATAATGCTTCAATAGCATTCTTTTGAAAAATCACTATGCAGCCCCCACCCCCCCGCACACATGAAATTAATTCAGAACAATCACATCTGAGGAGGACCTGGTCACAAAGCCTGTATGAAGATAAAATTCCTCACATACCTAGTCAGGAAAAGTCAGAAGAAACTGTGTGTATGCATGCTTTTCTCCTACCTGCTGGACAAGTTCAGAACTGACCTACTTTATTTCGGCCGACTTCCTTTTTCCTCTTCTCTCCAGTCCCTGCCTCCGTCTTCTCCTCTTCCTCAGGGTAATGCCAACCTGGGTGTTTCCTCCTCCATCCTCTCATCTTGCTCCACAAAATCACATCTACTTCTACAGCTATTCTGTGCCTTGGAGTACATACAAATGGAGTGACTCAGCTTTCCTGACTGGTGTTCTCTGCCCTGGCATAAAACCTGACACACGAAATAAATGTCAGTGGCAGGAATTAAAGAGGAAATGACCCTGTGCATCCTGTCCAGTTTATATGCCCATTATTAGGTTAAATCCATCAATCAGTACACCAGCTACCTCAATGAATGAGCGCTAGATTTGCCAATTTCCCCATCTGTATCATACGACAGAATGTTTCTGATGATGGTATCTTCTATATCTGCCCTAACCAAGATGGAAACCATTAGCTATGTATGACTTCAGGGAACTGAATTTTTTTGTGTACTAAATTTCAATTAATGGAAAATTAAATAGTCCTATGAGGCTAGTGGCTACCTTATGGATAAGTGCAGATCTATGGCATTTCACCTGAAATTTGTTCATACTATCCAAAGACAATTCAGTTGACAGAAAGGACTGGGTCTGTAACTGTCATATTGTAGATGCTAAAAATATATTTTACAAATGAGTACAGCAACCTTGAAAGGGTTTAGTTTTCTGGAACTAAAAAAAAGCGAAAGAGAGGGCAGGTCATGGTGGCTCAGCAGGCAGAGTTCTCACCTGCCATGCTGGAGAACCGGGTTCGGTTCCTGATGCCTGCCCATGCAAAAAAAAAAAATTGAAAGAGAGTGAGTGGGGGCAGCTTTGAGAGTAGTGGCTCATTCTCAGGCTAATGCTGACTTCAACTTTTTGTCTCTATGAAACAATCTCCTAGAGGTCATGAAGACAGCATTTGTTTATGACTAAGGCACAATTTACATGCTGTTTTGACCAAAAAGACATCGAATTCAGAATTCTGGAATGAGTTATTAATAATTCAGATATCATTTTTTTGGAAAGAATGTTTTCTTAGATGTGAAAACTACCAAACAACCACCGTACAGTTTACTGTTGACAATGCTTCTTATCCTGAAACAATATTCTATAAATAGTTACCAAGTTTATTTACTAAAACGTAAAGATAAAAGATTTAATTGATATGAAGAGGCTTTCAGAATCTAATTAACCTCCCAGCTAGTCATTAACTCTATGACCTTTAGAAATAATTGACAGAATTTACTTTTCTCTTTATTCACAACTTCCAACAGGTGACTCAATTTAAGGGTAACACAGAATACACCAAACGCCTTTGAGATAGAACTGGATAAGCCAAAGGTCTATCAGTAAAATAGGATGTAGATATATTTCCAATAATATAATCCATTTACCTAATCTGTTGTATACATATGCAGTGTTTGCCTAATTACAGTTGTTTTTTCCTATGATCACATCTTAAGTCTTATTCCCAAACGTCTTCTGAATGATACTGGCTGTGAGGGCAATGAGGAGTGCAAAGTTCCTGCCACCTCCACTGAAACTATGGGGATATTCCAGAGCAATCACTTCCCACTTCCCAATCTTTTCCAGGCAGACACTCAGAGTCTTCCTCAACATGGGCTCCAAGTAGCCACGATCAACTGGTGGGCACTCACAAGGGCAGTGGCGAGGCCAAGAAATGCATGCTCAAAATATTCACTCACTTCATTGAGTAATGATGGGTCTCTTTAGGTTGTTGTTTCAAGGAAACCTAATAATTTTACTGGGTATCAGTTTTGAGAATCTATTTGATGGTTTAATTCTAACCTTCAATAAAACCAAGGAGAAATGCTCTAAACTTCTACTTGCAAACTCCATGCTGAAGAAAATAGAGGTTCAGAAACGTTAGCTTAGATTTTTGCTATTCAAAATTTGGTCCACAGACTAGCTGTATAGGCATCACTTGGGAGCTTGTTGGAAATAGAGAATCCTGGACCCTGCCCCATATGCACTGAATCAGAACCAGCATTTTAGCAAGATCCCCCAGTAATGCAGCACGGACCAGAGTTGTTTTGTGTGAGACCCTTTGATCCCCCTTGCAAAATACTGGTCAAAGCACCAACAGGTTGCTTCTCTCTTCCTTAGGAATCAAATTACATGGGTCTGGAAGTCATTCATTATTCACCAGCACTACAATCAAATCTCTATTTGGTTTCCTGGGACCTTTTCATTTTTTGCACAACAACAACCTTTACTCATTTCTGGTTTGCTTGAAAGATTCTTACTTTTATTATTATTACTAGAATGTATCTGACTTATACAAAGAGAATTTTGTACATTTTAAAATTTTCTTTATACTATAACGATTGTCAGCAAGTTATTATAGTGAAGGAATGCATTTGCCAGTCCATTGCATATAGTCCTGTGTTGGTTTGAAAGGAAGTATGCCCCCTAAGAAAAGCCATGTTTTAATATCAATCCATTTCTTAAAGGTAGAATAATCCCTATTCAATACTGTATATTTGAAACTGTAATGAGATCATCTCCCTGGTTGACGTGATTTAGTTAAGAATGGTTGTTAAACTGGATTAGGGGATGACATGTCTCCACCCATTTGAGTGGGCCTTGATTAGTTTCTGAAGTCCTATAAAAGAGGAAACATTTTGGAGAATGAGAGATTCAGAGAGATTCAGAGAGAGCAACACTACAAAGCAGAGAGTCCACCAACCAGCGACCTTTGGAGATGAAGAAGGAAGACACCTCCCGGGGAGCATCATGAAATAGGAAGCCAGGAGAGAAAGCTAGCAGATGATGCCGTGTTTGCCATGTGCCCTTCCAGCTGAGAGAGAAGCCCTGACTGTGTTCGCCATGTGCCTTCTCACTTGAGAGAGAAACCCTGAACTTCATCGGCCTTCTTGAACCAAGGTATCTTTCCCTAGATGCCTTTGATTGGACATTTCTTTAGACTTGTTTTAATTGGGACATTTTTTCAGCCTTAGAACTGTAAACTAGCAACTCATTAAATTCCCCTTCTTAAAAGCCATTCTGTTTCTGGTATATTGCATTCCAGCAGCTAGCAAACTAGAACAAGTCCTAATTCTGTTTATATATAATCTATACATATTGTATTTATTGAATGTCTACAAAGGGCTAGACATTGAGCTGGTTACAGAGATGAATAAAACATTGTCATGGTTTTCAGGGGAGGGAAAGAGACTTGTAATAATAAAAAAATACAATGGAGTGAGGTAATTGAAATAATAAACACTCCCCCGATTAAAAGAGCCGTCATCTTTTATCTGACTCTGGGCAGGGCCCTGGACTTATTCCCAAAACTTAACTTTTGGATACTTCACGACTACATATTCAGCAACCAATCCCCAGAGAGTAAAAATATTCTATTCTTTAATATCTTACTTGATACATTTTACAGTTAAACAATGTTACTTTTAGTTTCATGCTATGAGCAGCTGAACCGCAACCCTGGTTCAAACGTGCTGCTTAACACCAGGTCCCACCTGCCAAGAACTCTGAAAATATCACTAAAAATAAATGATTATGATCCAGGCTAAATATTTTCCCTTCTCTTCCAGGTATTGGAGGAAAAAAAAAGCCACATGAGAACTCTGGTTTGTTCTAGTTCAAGAATAGTCATGTAAAATAATAAATAATAATAATAAAAATGGCGATCACTAATATTGTTAAAGAAGTTACATTACTGAAAAGGCTATATTTTGAAACCTATCATCTTTTCTGCTTTTATTATTGTTAAATAATTCTCTATGACTCTGTCTTAGTACCAGTGCCTGCAAGCTATTAGAGCTGTGCAGTAAGTGATGAGAGGAAATTCAGTTTTATTGTCCTGTGTCTATCACTTAAGTAATCTAACATGCACATTATTATTTGTTCAACAGTGATTATTTTCTTAATAAATGAGATGTGAAGCAAGTTTTTATGCTTACAAAACATGAAAATTAAGTAAGCAATAGTATTTTACAAAAGGAATGGGCCTTCAAATTTGAAACATAAAAATCCATTGTGGTCTAGTCATGAGAAATATGAATACATTTAAAATATTTTAGGCTCATTTCTTCTTTTAGACTCTGGAAAGAAAATATTAATATGATTTACAGGTACTAGCAAAAATCCTTTAAAGATATATAAACAAATATGAACAATAAAATGCAGGGGAAATATGCAAATTTTTTTTTTTACAAAATTGCTTTTTATTCCTTTTCTTTGGAAGCCTCTGTATTGAAGATTTAAATCTTCATAGAATATACCAATTCTTTGTTCATTTTTCAATACTATCTATTGAAAAACAATTACAAGGTTGGTTTAACAGAAGATAGGGGAGACAGCCACTTGCAATAAGAACTATTTCGATTATTTTTTATAATAAATCTAAGAAGGATTTTAATCTAATTCAAGCTTACTACCTTAGAGATTATTTCTTTAAGTTCTTTCAAAAAGAAAAAAAAACCCGCTTTCCTGAAGAAACCAATTTACTAATTATAAAGTTAAGTACTGGCCCAATGTTTCTCCAAAGTAAATTTAATATAGCAACACGAAAGATCAACCATGTCTCCGTTCACAAACTTCAGATTAATAAAAAAAAGGCAAACCAGTCAGCCCTGACAACCTGCAAGTGCTTTCTGATCACATACCAAATTTACTGATTGATTCTGTGGTTATTAGTTTAGGGGTAAAACATACATTTAGTTTTATAGTCGAATTTTTAATTCCAACTCTCCAATGTTTAATTCTTTCAAAGTGAGCATTTATGCTCTGGATTCCAAAGTCACAGGGCTGTTCTTCACTTCTCAATGCACTCCTCAAATTTTTTATTGGTGTTAATTTGAGCGCACAATTAGTTTAAATGCCTCCCTCATCATCCTGTAATCTAGACCAGCACTGAGCCCTAGACCTTTCTGCAACGACTGACACGTTGTGTATCTGCTTCTCTAATTTGGGAGTCACCTGCCACGTGCAGGAACTGAGCGCTTGAAATGTGGCTCATGCCACCAAGGAATGACATTGGGTATCCTATTTAATCTCAATTCACTTGAATGCTAATAGCTACGTGTGGCTGGTGGCTACTATACTGGACAGCACAGGTCTTGATTATTTCAGTGCTTTTTGATAGTGATTTATTAAAAAAATGTATCAAATTCTCAAGACCTGTTTCATTGGCGAACAAAATGTGCTTTGATGTGGAACAGGCAGTTGTATAGCAACTTCAACGGTGTTCTGATGGGGAAAGTACAGTCTGTTGGGACTGCATATAGGAAAAGCACCTCACACAATTCGGGGGCAGGGGGTAGGAGAGGGTTCTAGGAAGTTTTCCCCAAAGTATAAAGTGAGACGTGACTTGAATGGAGGATATGTAAAAGCCAGGCAAAGACTTACCAAGGAATGTTCCAGAAAAACCAAACAGAGGTTAGACAAGTTGATACATTTAGGTGGTTCCAGTATAGGATGGGAGTGGTGGGGGGTGACTGGTGGGCGGGAAAGAGAAAAAGGTGGCAAAGAGGGAGAGAAGCACAGGGCCCAGATGGTGCTGGGGTGTGTGAGTCACCTCAAGGAATGAGAGTCCCCAAAGGGCCTTGTTTTTAATCTGGATTTCCAGGCATTCCATGGCATGTTGCCCATGGTAGGAATTCAGTATATCTTTGTTAGGTGAATGCATGAAAGAATGAAAACTCAACAAATGAGTAAACAAACAAGAGATGTGCTTTTCTTCTTAAGAAAAGTATCTGTGTATAATATGTACCTGCATAGTGCCCATAAAAATAATTTTGTATATCTATATTTTTATAAGTATCAAACTGGAACCTTTTTACTTGGATCAAGCTCAGTTGATTGAAAGCTCAAGTAAAATAAACACATTTTACATTTATTCCTGAAATTTGTATTACCGAGTCTGTCAAGAAGACCAGTTCTACCATTTGCTCATGTGCTTTACCACAATTGCATGCGCCAGTTTTCACCAAACTATATAAGGGCAGTTAGTTGTCTGACCACCTCCAGCAGCACTGGGAGGCAATAAAGGTTCTACCCTATTTTATGGTCTTTCCTGTTCCAATTCAGGCTGTAATTATGGCTGTACATAGAAACAGTTTGCTGAACATTCATCCTTACAGGTCTCTGAATGCAAATGTATCAAGCATCAGAAAGTAAAATTTCATGTAAATATCATGTCTCCCTTTCTCACACACATGCTACTAATTCTTACCCATTCTTTCACTTAAACAAAACAAAACAAGACCAAAACCAATAGTCATTGATCGAAACAGGTATGAATCAAAAGAGTCTTCCCCAGGCATGACAATCCATCTTTGAATTTCCTGAGGACTGCAGAGGGCCTCTCGTTCTTTCAATCTTTGATCCCTAAAGCACTGGCCCTGACTGGCTGAGCAGTTCAGTATTCTGTGAGTCCCTGAGGGGTGAGACGTGTCCCAGGCCCGTGTGAGATGACACTCCCACAGGGACTTCACGGCTGGAGAACGTGTGCTAGATATGGAGCTAGTGTGTCAGGGATTACTGCAATTCCAAGCATCACCTGGAATGACCTAGCAGAACACATATGTACGAATGAATGTTTTGCTGAACCGTTTAGTCTACGCCTTCATTTTGGTAGCTTGTACTACATTAATGAGATTATTACTTCTTTCTCCTACAATTGTTCCTAAGCTGACTTTTGTATATCTGTTGCACGTCCTTAACAAGAATGCCTGTCTTTTGTTTGTTTCAGAGTCCCCTGTACAGTGCTGAGCACAAGCTCGTGCTTTCTCCAGGACTGCTAAATGAAGCCTGAAGTCCTCAGGGACATGCATCCATCAGATCATCCTGAAGAGGTCAACAGCCACATCTTCCTCCAGCCACAAGGCCCAACAAAAACTGTTAGGGTAGGAAGGCAGCTAAGGGAATGAGGATGGAACAGACACTTGCAAGTAATGAGGGAAGCAGAAACAGTTCCTTAATACTATCAGAATTCCTTACTGAATTTCAACAGCCTCATCAGCTAGCATTTTGCGCAAACATTCAGTATACATCCCAGAGTTAAATAAAATGGACTTTCTTCAAAGGAAGTGTTTTTAATACAATAACTGTTTTTGTTTTATTTTTTAACCAATGGATTAAAAATTTAACACATTTACTAAATCTGGCATATTTATATATTAAATCTAAACAGATATTCAAGCCGCATTACAATATAATAATAATAAAAAACTATCTCAGTCTGTCTGTTAAGCCTTTGTGAGTTTTTGCGCCATTGTAACATAGTGCTAATTATCAAGCAAAGACATGATAATTACGCAGAGCTTTTCTGCTAAAAGAAAGAATCTTTTTCAACACCCACGTGCTGCATAATTTCCTATGACCCTGTAGCAATACTATGGTGTGGCCCCGAAATTTGTATTTTAGTCCAAATGTTGGGGATATTATCCCCCCCCCCCACCTTTTTTCTTCTGAATAAATTGTTTTTAAAGGGTTAAGGGAGAGGAGTAATGGTCCAAACGGGAAATATAAAACTAATGACCCTTCACATGAAACATATTATGCTCCTCATTAAACTTACTCAGTTAAATGTATTTCATTAAATTAAAATAAATAGGATTTAAAATTTTACCCAGGAGTAGCAAACTACCTTAATTTCCAACTTTGTTAGATCCATTTTGGGAATAGATTCCTCAGGTCCCTGATGTGCCACAGGTTCTTTGAAGCCTCCAATCTACTTTATGACTTAGTGCTGCAGAAATTTTCAAACATCAGAGTGTCTAAGAACGACCTGGGAAACTTTCTATAATTGTAGCTTCCCACCAGGTTCTGATTTTCTCCACTAAATGTCCCGATTTCAATGATCTGCACTTTGAAAAAATGCTCCATGAAGGGGTGATGCAAATTTTATCAAACTTAGGGGTCCCACTTGAATTCTTTTTCCATAGTTTCTGTTACGACTAAAATGTGGAAAGCCAAATATGCGAAACGTGTGGTTCAGGTAGTTGAACAGCACAGACTCACAATATGTTAGACTCACAACATGTTATGTCCATCTGAAAAATGACGTCTTCAAGTCTCTACATCTGGCCTAGGAGCCCCAGAATGTCTTTTTAGATATTCAGAAGCTTTACTCTGTTGAGAAAATGGAGTTGCTGCTTTTCTCACTTTTTTTTTTTTTTTTTTAAAGAGAAAGGGAGGAAGGGAAGGAAAGACAGAGAAGGAAGGAAGGATGGAAGAAAGGGAAACATTTTTAAACATTTTCTTGTTTTATTATATTTTGTTTGTTTGTTTGTTTTTTTACATGGGCTGGGGCCGGGAATCGAACCGGGGTCCTCCGGCACGGCAGGCAAGCACTCTTGCCCGCTGAGCCACCGCGGCCCGCCCCTGCTTTTCTCACTTTTAAACGTATCTCTTTTCAAAAAGGTATCATATTGGGAGGGATTTTCAAATTCAACTCCTTCGTTTTTGAGAAGGAAAAACTTCACCCCAGAGAGTTAGCTAACTCAACACATACACAGTGCATGATATGCAAAACGAGGGTTCAAATCTAAGACCTCTAATTCTTATCCCAGTACTCTCTTAATGGCCTTTAAAGAACTCTGACACTCAGGTACCCATCTGTCCAAGATATGTAAGTCTCACGGAGCACATGAGGTTTTAAATCACCCTGCAAGTCAAATAAAAGGGTTTGTATACAGTCAGTCAACCCTCAGAAGATGAATTTTCTAGATTTTAAACCCCTTTAAGAAAAGCAAATTTTAAAAAGTCAACAAATTTTTCAATTGGTTCAATGTAATTCTACCACCTTTATCATGTATAAGGACTAGAGCAGTTCAAGTCTAATGACAAATTCCAACTCTAATTCTTTTGTTAACCTAGATTTTTTATGGCAATTGTTTTGACCATGAGATGGAGTCTGGAATATAGAGTTTATGGAACATACGTTGAATGTGTGTGAAAACACACACATAAACACACACGAAAGCACCTATTACATTTGATAACTGACTAGTTACATTCACATCCATGTATGTTCATGTATTTTAATATTCGTATGTGCATATGAATAAAATGACATCTAAAATACATCGCAGGTGAACTTCGTAAGCAAACTCAAAGAATTTAAGGTGAAAGCAAGCACACAATTCAAATCATTTGTCAATGAAAAACTAACCAAATTGATTTTGCAGCAATGCAAATCTCAAACTATTTAAGCATATATCACATTAGATCTACTTATTCACATATGTTTATCTGAAATTATTTTCTTGGTCTTGTTAGGCCAAAAAAAATTGGTCAGCTGAACACCTGAAAAACTTCCAAATACAGCAATTGTCTTAGACAATTATGACAGCTAAAGGGGAGATGAATGTGGGAGGCAGATTAAATTGATTAGGATTAGCACTAGGTATTTCTCATTGTTGGAACCAGTCTAAGCAATGCAAGAATGACTTGACTTTTGGCAAAATGACTCTGAATGCATACTTTTGAAACATTTATTATTTTTCTTTTAATTCTGGGAAAGCAGGCACAGAGAAGGAAACCAGAGAGGTAAGGAAAACAGGCAGATGGGAACATCTCTCATTATATCGCTTCCTTTTTGATTTACTATTCATCGCTTATGAAGAATACTATAGCATACAAACAGGATATATACTGAAAATGTTGAAAAAGTTTCAACCAAAATTGTATGGCTAAATGTTACATAAACTGACAAATTTTTTACAAATTTTGAGTTTTAACATGATGCTTAGTTATTTTTGGTACAATAATGCAGTATTATAACATTAACTTTGATAAAAGAAAGTGAATATTGAGAAATTCATTTTCATGAGATTTCTGATTCCATGACTTTAACAGCTTTCACTGGTATATAAAGTGATATAATTTTGGGGAAAAAATATTTCTAGGAGAATAATTATCTTTCCTCTTTCAGCAATAATACACTAGGAACAACGAGTTAGAAAGGAGACAATGAAAAAGTGAAGTGCAAGTCTGGAATGAACTCATTTTTTCCCTTTGGTTATTTTGGGAAACAATTAGAAACCTAAAAGAAATTATCAGAAAAAAACCCGAAGGATGAGTGAGCTGTCCCCTGACCACAGTTCCGAACCGTAGTGTCATTATATCCTGATGGGCAAGGAACGCTCATGGAGGATGATAATTTGATACCGGCACTTGATTTCCAGCAAGGACCAGATTCTACCTTGTCCCTAACATAGTACACTTTACTTTGCATTCTGAGGGAGAGAAGAAGAGGTGGAATTGGTGTGGGTGCAAGGACAGAGGGATGATGGCTGTGGGTATATCCATCGGAGCATAAATACCGTACTAAAAAGAAGGTGGAGTGCGAGTGCATGATCTGTGCGTGTAAACCAAATACCCCGTGACCCTGCCGACGCCTGGGCTCCCCACGCCTGCCCTCTCACCTCCACGATGTCCGAGTTAGTCCGGCTCTCGTGCGGCTCGTTGTACTCCGTGTACTTGAGCAGCACCTTGTCCATGTCGGTGCTGGCGTACTGGAACAGCTTGTTGGTGCTGTTGAAGATGATGAGGGCGATCTCACAGTCACACAGCACGCTCAGCTCGTAAGCCTTCTTCATCAGCCCAAATTTCCTCTTTGTAAAAGTCACCTGGAAAAAAACAAAACAAAACAAACGTGGGGTTTTGATTTTTTTAAGAACAAAAATCAGGCAAGCGTTTGTTATTTTTTTTTAAACATACCTTTTTCTTTGGTAAAACAATGACTGGTTGTCAGAGCCTTTGGGCACTAACGCATTTGGAAGGAAAACAAAATAAATCTCAAACTAACTTCTGCCTAGAATTTGAAAATGTGTGATTTCTAGCCTGTTGTTGACTGTGAAACCATACATGCAAGATTTACTGTGGGGCATGCTAAGGAAGGTGACCAGAAAACTGTTCTTGTTTCCCTGAGCAAGTGAAGAGATTAAAGAAATTCATTTCAGCCTGACTAATGTCTTTCCCAACTATGAGTTTGGAGCTGGTTTTCTGGCCACTTGAGGACCGGCCATAACCTTATGAACTTAGCATTATAGATGTGTGTTCAAAAGAATCCTGAAATTGTTTAGTCTTCTACAATTTAATTGAAAGCCCTTGAAGGGATATGACTGTGTTCTCAGACAACGTTGTGTTCTGTCTTCTAGAAATTCGGCGGGGCACTGGGAAGTTCTTTAGCCATAATACCACAGGGTTTTGGTTTCCTTCTTTATCTTTCCTCCTCTCCCAGATCAAACACTCTATTGTTATCTTTGACGTCTTCTTCTTTTAATCTAATCTATTACCAAGCCCCATAATTCCTCCCCTCCAATGTGTCTCAGGTTCACACTTTCCAGTCTATTTCCCAGATGGCGACCTCGTCATCCAGGTTCCACCACACTGCTGGGAAGCTTGGCAGCTGCCTGTCCTAGCTGATCTCCTTGCCTGCAATCTTCCCTCCTCAATTCATCCTACTCTGCAAAATGTCACCCTTCCCAACCGCCTTTCTCCTGATGGGCAGCCTAAAGTGGTTCTTTTCCTAGCTTTGAATGTTTCCTGCCAGTGGATCCTGATGTCACCGAGAAACCAGGATTCAAGTAATTTGATTACTGAATCATTATATAGATATTCCTTTTTGCTTTCTGGTACATTGGAATAAACAGAAGAAAATATCTGAAACCTCTAAAATTGTAACCCAGCTACCTTGATCTCTGATAATGACTGTACAGCCTTTCTCTTCTGCTTCATGATTGTGAAAACCTTGGGACTAACCTTCATCATTTGCAGCCAGGTACACGGTTTTTCAACTTCAGAGTCTTTTCATTTTGATAACTGAGACTGGACCAAACCAAACTGGGCCTGCCTGACATGCTCAGTAGCTTAGACTTTAACCTACAAGTCACCCATATCTCATTATAATACTAAAAATCAAGCCCATCATTAAATTAAGGCCATCATTTTCTTACACACATTCTTGACTAAGCATGTAATCAATCTGTGCATGCTCAATAATTAGATCACCTCTAATTACATCATCTGGGGCCACTGTGCTCATTACCCTAAACCCTGCCCATTTTTTTCTCTAATAAAACTATCAAAATTCCTGCAGTCCAGGGAGACAGATTTTGGGCTGATAGGTCATCTACTCTCCTGTTACATACCTAGTAATAAACTTTTTCTCTCTAAAACTCCAGTGTCCAAAGAATTGGTCATCTGAGCACATCAGGCAAAAGAACCCATCACCTTTTCCCGGTAACACTACCAATGTAAATATTACATATTTCACTATCCAATTTAAACCATCTCTTGGTTAAACTGCATCTTGTCACTTCAGTCTCCCATCAAAAAATCCTGAACTACCTGCCTTACACAGTCCGCTGCTTCCTGATGAGTCTTCTGTAAAACGCCTCTGCTATAAAACACTCCTTAAAAAAGAAGTTCATTGGAGTCTGAGAAACCTTTTAAAACTTTGTTTAACCAATTTTCCAAACCTGATGCTGGCTGAAACTGTTTATTTGCTCTGAGGAGCACTTACCATTCTTCCAAACAGGTTTTTGAGGTACACCCTTTAGATAATGCTGAGAAACTTAGCTATCATTTCTAGTAGGGACTGTTTAATTTACTTTCTTACCTTCAAACCCCACCCATCTTGCAGAGGCCAGCTCAGTATCTGCCACCAATTTCTGTGTAATTCCTAAATCGAGACTGTCACTCTTTCTCTTTCTCTTTATCTAGTGCCCCATGGATATGTCCTGTATCTATCTGAAAGTCCTAGGAATCTCAAACAAAGCCCAAACTTCCTATCTTCATCCCTGAGTAATGTTTCCCCTCCCATATTACTTATTTCACTATAAACTCAAACTATAGTCGCCCAAACTAGAAGCCTCAGCATGAATTTTGAGTCTGCCCTGCCCACATGCCTGAATAAAAAAATGTGTTGAAAGGAACTGTGGACTAGCAACAAGAAAATCTAACCTTCAGTGTATTCATTTCTCTACGCTTGTGCTAAAGTTTATTGTTTTACCTCTCATCTTTTATTTTTCCTTAACAGCATCATCACATTTTATAATGTGTATATAATGTGCCATTTTTATTTTGCTCACTGCTGTACCCCTACTGCCTAAAAGAGAAGACATATGTGGGCACATAGTGAGGATCTACCTGTGGTATAAGTGTTTGGTGAAGTTTTTGCAAATACCACATTGATGCTCATTATATAAAATTATGAACTATAGTCCCCCCAAGAAATTTTTTAGCAACTCACAAGGAGAATTTTTAAAAAGACAAATGTATATATTTACTCTATTATGACGACACTATTTTATCGCATTTGCATTAAAGGTAGCACCGTAGAGAGAAAAGAACACTATGAGGTTTGCATTCAGAGAACTCTGGATTTGAAGGCTGACTCTGGGGCTTACCAGTTATGAGAAATGCACTTAACCCCTCTGAGTTTGAATTCTCATCTGCCAAATGGAGAGAACACTTAATTTTAGGGTTGCTGTGAGGATGGTACGAGATGAAGTATATGCAGTATCAAACATAGTGCTTATTTTAAAGTAGATGCTCAATAAATCTTAGCTCTCATCCCTTTCTTAGATGACTTACAGGAAAAGAAGTATTAACAAACTGCAACTGTCTTGGTAGCTTGGTGTGTCTACTAATTAAAGCTATTTGAACTTGTTGTGTTCCTGATAGAAAGATAATGCAAAAGTCTAAAATTTCCGCTGATCACCCTTTGGTCAATACAGTGTTTAGGTATTTACTGGTCTAAATCAGTTAGTCAATTACCTCCTCAGATACATTATTTACATTTCAACTTGCACAGTTTTTATAATTGTCAATGCCTCACCTGTTTCATGTTGATCAACTGTCTTAGTACAGTCTTTCTGATAAAATATAGTTAGTGTTTTATTTTCATATCTGATTACTATACTACTTTCAGGAACTTTTTTATTGATTTTTCACAATAGGCTGAAAAAGACTGTTTTTGAATGGATGACAAGACATCATCATTAATTATTATAGATATAGAATTTCTTTTAATATTTCTTTTAGATGTAATTTAGTTATGCTACGCACACATTGGTATTTCATTTGTGAAACAGGCCATAGAATACATCCAATGCAGACAGCTTTGGGCCCAAATAGTTTATATATCTAAAATTACTTTTAATGAGACTTCATGACCACATACCGTAGGTGGGATGTCTCAATACAGTATTGTTTCTGTGTACTCAAACCCCAGACTTTTGCACAATATAGCACTCACCATCTAAGTACATTTCAGTACAGAAAAATCATTAAAGCCACTAACTATATTTACTTTTAGGAGTTCCTCACTACTTATGTAACAAAATAGACTGCTAGATAATGCATGCTTATTTAATAATACCTGTCAAAAGTCGGTGCATATAGCTTCTTTTCATTAAAACTGCAAACTGAAATGATGATGATGATATTAAAGGATTTTAGAAATATCTTCAAAATCTACTCTTAATTGCTCTAAATTTAATTCTGTATTATGTTCATATTCTTCATAGAATACTCCAAACGTATTTTATAATGCCTTTCTCTTTGTTCATAGTTAGATAAAATTGTTTCTAAGCATTAAGCTTTCCAAAGAACCTGGGATATTACTTCTCATTTAAAATATGCCACTCAATGACAACGAATGCAATTCAGAGCTTTTACACTTAAATATAATAATGCATTGTAATGATTACGTTTTCATAACTTGACAACAGTTGGAAATGGGGACAAGTCCATATTTCCATTTCAGTAACATATTTTGAACCTTAGTAGCAATGGAAAACTGTTTTCACATGAAGCAAAGAGATTCTCTTTCCCAGCCACTCCAACAATCAAGGGGCATCGAGAAGAGAACAAAACCAATATTATTTAAGTGGGCTGTATAGTTTGACAGTTACTTTTTAGAAATAAAGAGATTTAATATGTGATGTATGCAGGGAAAGCAAAATTACTCTGTAGACATTGGCCATTTTATATATTTTTCCTTTTATCTCTTGAATCTTTGAAGAGCCCCAAATGTAATGATGTTCCTGTACTAAGATATTCCAGTATTAATTTTTATATTGTGGCCCTGAGTTTCAAATCTGAGCATAAGGGCAATCATCACAGATCTTAATTGATGGTAGCTCTAGAACCCACTAAGCTATGAATCAGAAATTGAAACAAGAATTTGAAATTGAGAAAAATTACATTCATTAAGTACAACTTCAATCAATTTAATTTTAAAGAAAGTAGGGAAATCTATTCTTGGAAATAAAAGTATAATCCCAAGCAATATTTACTGAACATTTTCTGCATGTTAGACATTGTGTTAAGCAATATTTGTTGAGGATTCTCTATGTCAGACATTTGTGCCAGGTGTTGGGGATTCTATTACACATGCATTTTTCTTTTTTCATGTCTTTTCCTCATGGCCGGAGAAAAAAAGTCATTTAATTTCTTAATCCTTAAAAGGAATTTTCTTTATTTGAAACAAAATGTGTTCCTTAACCGAGACAGTGTTATTTTTAGTAATGTCCAATTATCCAAGACTGTCTTTTTATTTAGTTGGACGAATTCAGCTTTTGTTTTCTGACCAATTATTTTCTCTGGACTGAAAGAAAAATAATAGTAGGTGAATATGAAAGGAACCTACCATATTGGTATTTCTTACTCTGTATTACTCAGTAGACGCTGATCATGGTATTATGCCCCGCCTCCTTTCCATCTGGCCACTGGCAGGCTCCCATCGCGCCCCAGGGCTTAGTTTACATGCCACTTCTTCTATCAAGCTTTGCCGGCACATTCAGATAAAACCCATTTCTCCCTCACTGTGGTCCTGTAGCAATTTTACAAATCCTTATAATGAGATTTATTCTAATATAACAGATTTGGTTGTTTATGAGTGTGCCTCCCTTGCTGGGTTTTGGGTTCCCTAAAGCCTCACAGATTCTCACCAGTGGTTCAATGACTGCTTGCTGAATGAATAGATTATGGGATGGAAATACACTACTTTAAAGTCTGAATGCCTCAACATTATTTTCTGCTTTTTTTTTGTTTGTTTATATGTCTTTTTGACTGTTTAATCTCTCAAAAAGGATTCTGAATTTTTTTTTCTTTACTAAAAATTTCAACATGTTAGTGGCAGGAATCTTGAGAGAAAGTAATTACACCATCTTGGAATTTGTCTGGAGAGAAATATATTTAAGCTCTAGACTTCAGGAAAAGAACATTTAAAAAGTTCAGAGAAAAGTGGTCTTTATTTCTTGCCTGAATGACTCATCCGGAAGGACGGAAAAGTCTGAAAATAAAAATTTAATTTTATAAGCACAGCAGAGAAAGACAGGGAATAATCTAAAAGATTCTGGATGACTGCACTGGTGAAGCAAAAATTTACTGAACTTTCAGATGAGATTTTCAAAGAACACATATCTGATAAAATATACACAAAATTATAATTGAGACTGATTTATAGCAATTTAGATGTTTTAAATATGGTTGGAGAACTTAATTAATCAGTATTAGGTTTAAGGAGAAGTCTATTTTGAAAAGTGTCAAAGGCTCCAGTAACTTTCCTTATCCCTGGTAACACTTTTATCATTGATGCAGAAGAAGATGTAGAAGGCATGCTTATCAGATCTGTATGTAACATAAATTGTGGTGACAGAGCTAACCTAATAGGTGGTAGAGTCTACATTAATTGCTCCCTCTTCAGACTAGGAGCTGAGTCACAACCAACTAGATGAAACATTCAGAGCTAATTTTACAGTCTGAATTCTTATTGAAAAAAAATAATTACCCAAGTTCAGGTTGGAGGAAAATTAACCTAGTAGCTGATTTTGGGAAAAGGATATAAAGTTACAGTGTTCTACAGTGAGAAGTAATTATCCTACTGATCTTTTTGTTCAATAGAACCAACTTTGTTACTGTATTCAATTACGAGACCTACATTTTAAGAAGGTATCGACGAAATTAGAGCATTTAGAAGATGCAAACAGAACAATTTCTGCACGAAGGAACCATTGAGGGAATCTAGGATTAACTCAGGAAAATAGTTAAAAGTAACATACTAAACACGTGCAAATGTCTGAAGACTTGTGACCATGTGAAGAGGCAGATGAGTTATTCTGGGTTGTTCTATGGAGCAGAATTAGAAAGCATTGTTGAAAATCGTGGGGAGGTTTAAAATAGGGGAAAGCCTAGCGATGAGAACTATCCAAGAGTGGACTGGGTCTCACAAAGCAGGAAGCAGCTCATTCCTGGACCCATTTAAGTAGAGTTGTTTAGGGACGTGGGTATAGACGGTGCTCCTGAATGAAGGAGGAGGCTGGACTAGAGACCTTTAAGAGATTCATTTCAGTTTTTAGATGTTCAGATTCTTCACCTACGTGGCCTAGACTTTCAGACAAAGGGAAAGATAAGAGGGAATGACCATATAGTTCAAAGCAGCATCTGTTTCTGCAGTCTCACACTATAAAATTTAGTCTCCCATTTTAGTTAGCCAATGCCAATAATATCTTATCATAGTCACCTTTAATTTCCATACTCCAAGAAATAAAATGGGTCACTCTCTTTTTAGTGAAAAGTGAGACAAAAGACTGAAAAGAACTGAAGTAGATGACATTAAATGATGTACAGTGATCAAAATACACAAAAAATAACTGCCAAGATTGATACAACAGAAAATTCACATTACCAACATATTTTTCAAAAAGCAGGCTATATGCATCCTTACTGGGGCAGTATGGTGTAGAAGCAAAAATGTAGGAATTGAAAACTAAACCTGGGCTCTGCCATTTATTAGCCGTCTACCCTTGGGTAAGCTGCTTAACTTACTTCAACCGCAGTCTCTTTATCTGTAAAATGGAGGTAATAATAGGAATCTTATAGAGTTCTTATGAGACTCAAACTAAGGGTCGTAATACAAGTGCAATTGACTTGTTGACTGTGAAGCACTATACAAGGTAGGCAGATTTTTCTGACTGATGCTTTAGGCTCAGCCTCTTCCTGTTACATAGTGTAAAGGTTAGTCTCTTTAGGGTCTGTTTACTTGTGTTACCACTGTTTGCTTACGTATAGATTAGAATTGTCTCTCTCCTCTAGACTCCGGACTTTCTTTGAAAGCACGGACCATCTCTTGCACATAGTCATAACCTGAAGTCCAAGATCAATCACTTGGCTATTTCTTGAGTAAATGGATGGATAGATGGATAGTGGAAACAGACATTTTTCGGGGGGGAGGGGAATCCAAAATGGATAGCTGAAAACACAATTCTTTGTATACCGAGACTATATTAATTGAAAGTTTGTCACTGAGAAAGGACAGTCGGTTTTTGTCATTTTAATTTGCAATAAGAAATTTGGTAAAATTGAGAAGGAGCAAAATTGGACTGGGTTAATTTTTTGAGTGTGAGTTTGTTGGTAAAATCAGAACATATTTTATTTCTTATACTTCCACTTTTAGATAAGAGTGTTGACTTTATTTGATGACTTTTTTCTAAGGAGTTTGAAGACTTTGTAAGTTACCTCTTTACATTTGATAGCATCTCACTGAAACCATTTTTTTAGTACAGATTATCATCTGTTACCATTTCTCAGATGAACACTGCAAACAAAGACATGAATTGCCTTAGCTCACAACACCAGTAACTGGTTGAAATAGAAACAGAATGTATCTTTACACAAAATTCATCATTCTATTAGTCAATGTTGCCTCTCTTTTTAATGTTACACTAAGAATCATCAGAAGGTCTACTGAGTACAGAGTAGTGCATAAACATTAACTAATGTAAGGACAGCTTTCTAGGTTGAAGTAACAAACCTATATATACAAACTGGTTTTCTAAGTTCCAACAGTAAATGAAAACCACTTTCCTGGGGACCACACAGCCAACTCTGCCATCAGATGCTCAAGCCATTCCCACTAAAGTTGGCAAGAACCACAAGTGTGCACGGACGGGAGCACACTGGTTCTGTATTTATGGATGTCTGTTTAAATTTCACAAAAAATGTATTTTTGCTGGTAGCAAACGGAGATCTGTTTCTTCAATGTAGCTTAGAGAATTAAAAAAGTTGTCCTATGATTTACACACAGGAAATGTAAATAAGTCCCCCAAACTGAGGAAGAGTCCAGTATCGTTTCCTAAAGGGTAAGGGACGTTAGTTTGACTACGGAGGAACGAAAAGGGCATTTCGTAATGAGTCTCCACTCCACCTCCCCACACCCGCTCTATGCAGCCCCCTCCCCTGGACCCATTCACAAAGCCATCTCAGAAGAACTTTTCTGCTGTATTAACTGTGGGAGTCCTTGCACCTTAACAGAAAGGGTTTTGAACAAATAAAGTAAAAGAATCTTTGGAAGCGGTATGCACCCACATGTATTAATAATTTAGGCCTAGCTCCAAATGCAAAAAGGGAATTAACCCCTCCATCCCTAATTGGAAGCAACAACAATTCTATATATGGATCTCAAATTCTTTTTTCTACCAATTGGAGAATTCGGGCCTGATCTTAATTGAACCTTAGTTGCTAGATAAATGGGAATTTTAAAAAATAATTTCGTTAACTCATAAAATAATAATTATTTCTTTGTTTAAGCATATATTTGAGACTAGGATGCCCAGCTAATTTCTATTTTCAAAGTTTTGAGGTATTACCATTTTTTTTCTCCAAATGGAGTCATGATTAATATAACCCTCATGTCAGGAAGCGGTTTAAAATTCCCTTCTTCTCCTTATGCCCCATCTAGATAATCTCAGTTTCCTCCCAGTTTAAAGAAACCAAATGACTAATGAGTGACAAGACAGACAGTTAGTAGATACAAATTCAGTGTGTAATCCTTAAGCTACTAGGTCTCCCTATGTGTTTAAGGGGTTAGGGACGGAGTCAAGAATCTGCAGCGACAATCTCTGATTGAAAAAAAGAAATGCCTTTGTTCAATGCTCTTTTTCTTCCCCTGACTTGTTCCTGACAGTAAGTAATAGCACAACTGTTCCAAAGTATTCCTCTTCAATTTTATTTTGTTTAATTCAGTCTGTCATTAAAAGGCTTGCAAGCTTCAAGCTTGATGATTACTTTTGGTGGGAGGAAGCAATGCCACTGCAGACTTGTGTTCTACACAAGCGCTCCTTTATACAATGACAGAGCCTGCCATCCTAAATGAAAGGCTCTTTAAAGAGCTGTGAGGGACTCTTTTAACCAGACTGCTGCCATGTGCTTGTAACCCTCCAGCGTAAGTTGCGAGGATGAGACAGCAGTGTGTTCTGCTGCAAAGAGGACTATTGTCCTCATTAGCCTCAAGCAAATTGAGCCCTGTTTCACTGAAATGTAGTACTTCCGAAGAGCAGGGTTTCGAAGCAGTAGTTCCTAAAATTCTGAACGTGATAAAATGTTAAACTAGGGGGCTTAAGAGTTTGGGATTTAAAACTTGATCAACCCTTCACCAGATACTAATAGCTTAAAACCCCAAATAAAACTTCAAATATTGTGCATTGCACAATATTTTGAGGGAAAGTAATCCACAGTGGGTTAGATTGCAATTAAATAAATTAATCATATTAATAAATGAGAGTATTTATTAACAAACCTACAGAGTCTGGGTTTTGAAAGTGTGACAGCTGATTTCTGATACATCTCTCTACGTGAGAAAAGGGAAGAAGGATAAACTATAATTATTAAAAGGTTTTAATTGATCCATTTTTAAGTCTGGGAATTTTTTTGATTCTTAAAAAGAGAGGATTATAACAAAATATAGTTTTTTGACTTTTTGCATATCCTGCACAGATCTGCTTTCTGTTAAAGGACTGATTTACATTCTAAATCCATCAAAAGAAGCAGTCATGACATAAATATCTCTGTTCCTCCATACTTTATATACATAACATATATCATTTAAACCTGAGAAGAATCAGATACCAGACTAAAATTTTGGGGGCAAAAACATGTTTACTAGTTCAACAAAGCCAAAATGTACCTAAGGTAAAGGTCAAAGAATACTTCATTCCCTGCTGAGCAAATGCTCAGGAAGCACATTTGTCTACGTTTCCTGTCATAACAGGAAGAGTGTAACTTCTTCCTTTCCACAATGGCTTCAGTTTTACCTCCTAACTCCAATCTTTTCTCCCTCAGGGCCTTCCAAATCAACCCTTGCAAGACAGGCAGGAGGCTGTCTGTCTCTGCTGTAGTTTCCAAACAGTTGCATTTGTTGAAATGTTATTTAAATGCTAGTGATTAAGCTAAACTGCTCCGATTTAAAATTAAAAGTCAAAGTTCCAAACACTTCGATTGGTTCTCTTATTTCTATTAATGGTTCAGCATAATTAAGAAGAAATACAAATCTAAAGTGCATATTATGGGATTTTATTTATTTCAATGTAATTGTTATTTAATTTTGCACCAAAGTCATTATTCTTGGGAAAAAATGTTCCCAAATTGTCTTCAAAAACATAAACTTAAAAAAAAAAACTTCCAGCACAATAATTTTTGAAGAGAAGGAGCTTATTTTAAAGGAAGAAATCATAAAGTTAAAAGAAGTCCAGAATGAAAAGGATATGGCTTTTGAAACAATCGGCAACACGTTCCTTAATTCACCCTTTGGCAGAAACTTCTTGGTTTATGTGGTCTATTTGTAATGCCAATACTTTTAGTGTTATTTTTTCAGTAATATAATGTCATACACATTATGTATTTATTTGCAAAGCAAAAGGTGACTTGTAGCAAACAATGGTGTGTGCATGCATTCAGAGGTGGAAAGGGGCATTCAATGTCAAATTTCTACACAAAATGACTGAAATGCAATAAACAAAAGTGTCAGAGATTTTTTAAAATTATCATTTGAAACAGAGATTGTATGAGATACACAAGCTAAGACTCAAAACAAAATCTCTAGAAACCCTCAAATTCAAGGAACAGTTTATTGCTTAAATAGATGAAACAGTGACACACTCCTAGAGGAGACAGTAATCCTTTTGCCTGTGAAAATGTTGGCATCTCTTGCATTTCCTACCAAAGAAAAGCTAATGAATGGGTTTGATGGCAGTGGGGGCAATATCTCTCTGGCAGTAAAAGACTGGCTCTAGCTGACTTAAATACAAACATTACACACCACCAGGGATGTAGATTAAGTGTGTGGCACACTATCACTGATGATTCAGCTGCATGCCAGGGAGACCTTCATGAATTGTTTTCAAATGGCTAGGAATGGAATAGAAAGGAAAGGTCTGATGCCATAGCTGTTAAACATACATCTGAGCACTCTGGCTACTGCTTTCTTTGATTTATAAGCTCACAAGTACAGTTAACACTATTTTTTCCTTTCAGTTTTCTTTCTCAACCCCTTCCCCAGTAATTCCAACCCTTTGGATAAAAATATCTTTTTTTTTATGCTTGGTGATTTTAAAATTAATTAAAAAATGATTTAACATATGCATGAGGAAACTTTAGGTATCTGCACTATGTATCACTATATCCTATAACTCAATTCTAAGATGTACTAATATCCTAAGCATAGTACTACAATACACCGATCTCTTTATACAAAATGAGTTTAATAAACATTTTAAGATGAATTTAGAGGAGGCAGTCAGATGTTAAGATATGATACTGAAAAAAATCAACATCATTATGAGGTATCTTCAGGCTTATTCTTTGATTAACATGAAGAACTCCCCTATAGCATTGAAATGGAATTTCCTATCTAATAATATTTACTTGTTTGACATGCACACAAGCAACTGACAAGTCCGGAAGGTTTCTTTGTGGGAAGATGGCAAAGGATGTGTATTTTGACAGTGGGGCCAGATCACTCTGTTCTTGACTATTATGGTTCAGAATTCATCACAAAGCTATAGTTCTTTAAGCAATTCATTTTTATCTTTAAGTTATCCAGTTCCTCACATTAAAAAAGTGCATCTGTTTTGATTTCAACAAATTTTATATTAGGCTATTATGATATTACTCCCAAATTTAGAACTATAAGCAAGCCTTGTATTTACAGGCATTCTGCATATCACCTTAAGGAAAATTCCATTTAACTTTTAGCTAAAATTCTAGGAAGAATCTAAAAAGGTGGATAAGAGTTATTGAGAAAGGAAGGAATAAAATGATTTCTTGTTAAAGAGTGTCACTGAGGGAATCAATACATCTCTTTTTTATTTTTAAGTTCAGTTCAGAAAATATGTTTAAAGATATCAGTATGCAGAAACTGTCAGAGGCAACAACTACACGTAGCTGAATTTTTCCAGTTTTGTTTATCCTAACCCATTTTAAATTGTTCATAATCTTGAAAAGAAATGGTGATAGGGATGTAACAGAAGAAGAAAAGTTACAAAATTTAATAGTTATGAACTCTGAATTTTTAGTTATAAGGGGATTCTCCTAGCCTATCAACAGGAGAATGCTACTAATTGTGTTTAATTTGTGCTCTAGTTATTGCACTGACAATTGCGTGAAATTCTGCATACTGGCAAAAACTATTAGTATGGCAGATCCGATGAAAGAGAACACTTGGTATTTAAAAGTCTTTCTTTCCTGACTATTTTAGAGCCTAATATTTTTGAAAATATCATTCAGCAAATATTTTCCCCTTTATAGTTATTAAGTATATTAATGTCCTTACACGAGTCGCACAATCAATTTTTGATTTACCTTTCCTAGCCTTTTTCAAAGTAGGAAAGTTGAGAAATTTAAATACAAATAGTAAACTAGTTTTCGCTAAGCATGCCCTGATTTTTCTATATCTTTCTTATTTAAAAGGCATAAATCAGAGATTTTATATTGTGTTTGTATAGAGAGTCAAACAAAGACAAAATTATTTTAAAATTCTGGCTCTTTCAAATACCATCTGAAAGAGGGATGATTATGGTTGCCTAATTCATGAAGGTACCTAAAGGGTAAAAACAAAAAAAAATACAGATGAAGAGAATGAAAATGAAGCATTAGAATACGCTGGAGGCCACAGTGATAACATGCTGATAAATAATTCAAAATAATTTGGTTAGTAACATAAATTTGAAAAAGAGTTCCACAAGGATTGGATTTAGAAAATGACTTCTCCCTACTTCATTTTGAGCTTCTCTTTGTCAAGGTCCTGGGTGATCTTTCCTTCCTGTCCACAAACCACTCTCTGCCAAGAGTCAGCTCTCCCTCTGCTGTGGGTCTCCAGCCACAGGTTAGCTTCTGAAGGGCGCCCTGTGCTCCTGCTCTACTCAGTTCCACAGCTCCATCCATCTCCCTGATACCCATTTGGATAAACCCTCTTGAAAGGAAGGTTCAGGGAGTTGTTTTGATGGAAATCACATTAACTATAATAGTTAACGGTTCAAAGCACGTAATTTTCAACAGGAATAGCTAATAAAGTGAATTTACTGAGCACTTATGTGGTAGGCGCTTCATATTTACTACCTCATTTAATGCTCTAAATGATCTAATGAGGCAGGTACTATTTTTTAATCCTCACTCTTACCAATGAGGGATCTGGGCCTGAGAGGGGTTAAGTAACTCCTGGAGGTCATATAGCTAGTAAGAAGGAGAATTGGAGCAGGTTTGTGGGACTCTAAAACCTTGCTGTTAGCCATTATATTATACAGGATACAGCATGACATAATTGAGAAAAGGATGGCTCTGTTGGAGAGACCTGGATTAAAATTCTAGCCACTTCCTATCACTAACTGTTTGATTTTGGGCAAATTGCTTAGAGCATAAGAAGGTCTTCAGAGCTTCGTATGATAAGGACTCTGCTTAGTCTCTAATCTCTTCTTCTCATCTTGGTCATACTCCATTCTCAAGTCTCACTGGCCTGCCTTCACCTCTTCAGCTAAGCTCTTTCCCACTTTAACGAGTTTTGCAAATACTATTCCCCTGGAATGCTGCTACCTGCCTGACTCTCCTTAATCTTTTAGCTCTTCAGCTTAAACACCATTTCCGTGGAGAGGTTTTTCTTGTATCCCCAATGTAAACAAGGCCTCCTGATATAGCATTTTCAGATTTCATTTGTAGTACATATGAACCAAATTTTGTTATATGTTTGCATACTTCATGTCTGTTTCATCCCACCAGATCAGGTGCCCACAAATCATGGGCCACAGGCCAAATCCAATGCATGTTCTGTCTTTGTCAATAAAGTTTTATTGGAACACAGCCACAACCACTTGCTTACATCTCGCGCATGGCTGCTTGTGCGTTACAACGGCAGAGTGGAGTAACTCTAACCAAGAGCATACGGCTTATAAGGCTGAAGATATTCCCGATCTCACCTTTCACAGACAAAGTTTGCTGACCCCTAGAGCAGTCTATAAGCTATATGAGATTTTTGTTCACCAGTGAATACTTCATATATTTAGGCATATTGTTCATTTAACAAATAAATCAATCATTCAGTAAAATGTGATTAACAAGGATTAAATGGAATAATATATATGTCATTCTTGGTACACAGTAGGTGATTGTTCAATAAATGGTAACTACTTTTATTATCACACTCTAAGTCAATACTTCTTATTTTGGTAAAAACATACCTTGTATAGCCAAATAAATACCTGCAATGGGAAAGCAGACTTTCACTACTTTTGAGAAAAGATGAGAGTGAGCACCGAATGAAGTTCTGCTGGAAAGTGTATGGTGGGGGCAGCTACAGAAAGGGCAATACAGAGACCATTTTTATTTTCAACATTAGAACACGTGGTTCTAATGTGGAGATCTCCCAGGTAAGAGAGATCTCCACAACTAGCAAGATATGCTGGTGAAAATGTGCTGATTTAGAAGATAAAAAACGACCTAGGTCTTTTAGGCTTTCTCCCAAATAAATCTTATGACTACTCTCACAGTAGGTGAGAGGCACTCATGACAAACATTTATATATAAGACGGATGTTTAAAATTCTCAATAGCCATCTAAAGCAATCACCGAAATATATGTTAAATCACTGCATTTTTCATTTGTACTAATTTCATTTAAAAGTATTAAATTAAAGGGTCAACTATACGTAGATGAAGAATGGAGAAAAGAACAACTAGATCCTAAATTTTACAGAATAAAATCAAGGAATACATTTTCAGGATTAAAAAAATAATAAGTCAAACTGAACTGAACAATTTTTCTTCTCCTAAAGTTATTGTTACTTCTAACGTGGGTGAGAGTAACATCAATCGTAGATGCAACGACATTTAAATCACGAAAGATGCTCAATTATTAGCTCCAAAGTATAGTGTTAAAATTCTTGTATCCCTATGTGAGTTTATGTTCTTTTATAAAGTACAATGAAAGCTCATGAACTCAACCCACGAAATTTTTCTTCTCTCTTTATAAGTGAAAAGAAGATGCAATGAATCTCATGAATTTAAAAATTACCTGGCATAATTAATGAAATGCTAAGTGGTAATTCATGTAATTTTGACCACTCCAAAATATGTTATAGTCCAAGTAATGAGGTCTAAATGATCAATGACATATGATAGTCAATATTTCAGCCTTAATTCCAATTTCAACCTGTAAACCAATTAAAAATACTGTGGTTTTATATTGACAGAATGATTGCTTTTTGGCTTGGCCCACAGCATTAAGCAGTGTGTAAGGAAAACATGGAAGGAAGACGTCATAAATCTTAGCATTATTCACCCTTTAGTTCAATAATCAGCTAAAAATAGTTCATCATGCAACCTTAAAATATGTAATAATTTAAAGGAATTATTACATTCCTGAAAAACCAAGGAGTAAAAAGCTTCTTGTTAATGGCATATGGGCTTTGATGGTACAAATAATTTCTATTTGTCATAATTTATACATATAGCAGCGTTAATTAAAAAAAAACCTAATTAGTTCTAGTCTCACTTGCGGGTCCAAAAAGATAAAAAAGGACAATAGAGGAGAAAAAGTATCTTTACTTGGGAGGAATTACAATCTAGTGGAGCAATTTCAAGTCTGCCCTCTTAGCTTTGCCCAGTGTAAATGGGTAATAAGCAAAACAGTCTTCTTTTTCATGGCCAAGGAATGTCTTTTCTGCAGGTTTCAGTGTCCATTTGTAATAAACCAGCAGCACTGAAATTCCTCTCAAGGACTATTTGATATTTAACATCAGGATGCTTGCACACCCCCAGTATCCTTATATAGCTTAAGTCTGCTTGCCCCAAGCATGAAGAAAAATAGAGTCAAATGGCAGGCATCTGTGATACAGAAGCCTAAACTGGTGAACAGAGCATTTGGATGTAAAAAGTCTTCTGGATACATAAATTTTATCATACAGATATTATCATTCGGAGTTCTAGAAAAAGACAGCAACATCTGTTTCTATATTTATAATATTTAGGCTTTTATAGAAAATGGTATGAATTAGCTAATAGTTTTTGCTTGTACTTTTTAAGTTCCTAATATCTTGGGTGAATTTTTGTTGTTGTTGATGTCATCAGCACAATGTTAAAATATTGGGATATGTTCCAAAGTCTCTCTTACTGGGTTAGAGAAGGCCAGTTTTTTTTTTTTTGTACAGGATATTTGGTTTATATTGTAAATCTTTAAATGATGACCACAAAAGGCCTAGTTCCCATGAATACAAGAATATCTTTGTTTGATGATGCATCAATGTAGCAATGTTATGCTTATTAACTCTTAATTATTAAGCGATTCATGTTACGCAGTATAGCTCCCATTTAAAATTCATGTTGAAGTAAAAAGTGAATAATCATGAATGTGTAAACTATCTTTCAACAGGCAAAGTGATTTTTTTTCCCATTACTTAAACTGCCCACATTTAAATCATTAAAACTTCTCTCAAGTTCAGTGAAGAGCTGTTTATAAGTCTGAAATGTTTTCAGTACCCTTAACAGTGGGGAAAATGTAATAAATAGTCCATGTAAAGAATGGTACAAAGAAAAGTTTACTCACCTGTCTGTTACGTTCATCCATAATCCTCGTAATCTGAATCTTTTTTCTCCCCATAGTCCCCGTTTTTCTTCTCTCTCTCGTCCCTGAAATTATGTATTTTTTCCTTCCTTTTCTTTCTCTTTCCTGTTTCCTCCAAACAAATCTCCTTCTTCAGCACTTGCACAGCTCAGTTCTCAAATTCCTGCATTCATTCCTGCTAAACAAAAAAGAAAAATTAAATATCACTATAAGGGCAAACCAGTTTCAGAACAACTATCACTGCCTAGTTCTATAAAGGAAATAAACTGTATGTAAGTAAATCAATAAAATATTTATTAAAAGTATATGGTATATAAGATGCAGGGACATATTAAGTAGGAACAGATTGTTTTTATAATTAAAATAATTTAACAAGTCATTGAAATGAAAACTATGCTTTAAAGCCCATCACTTGAAATGTATCTTTTGCAAACAGTTTCTTAATATTTTTAAATGAAATTAGGTGAGTATTTTCAACCTTCGGTTATGAAAAATTACCTAAATCAGAGAGTTAATGAACCTTTATGTACCTGTGTATGCTAAGTAGGGCAGCTAATTCATTTCTGAAGGGAAAACCATCATGTGTTTTGACAGCAGAGGTGATAATGTCCCTTGCTATGCAAATAGGATGGACTATTAAGAAAGTGCTATTTGAAATATGGAAATGTCAACTGATTTCAATCTAAAACTCTTAATCTTACTTTTTAAAAACGCTGTTATGAGAACCCTGTAAAAACAGTATGGGATGTTTAATCTTATGTAAGAAGCATCTATCAGCAAGATCTTTTTCTTTGGAAGTCCTTAAGTTGTATTTTGAATAAAAGAATAGAAAAAGATAATCATTGATAGAAAAGAAATGGTACAAAAATAAGGGTACTGTTCCATTTATAAGCACGCTTTCTTATAATAAGCCATTAGTCTTCTGAATTTATGTAGTTTTAAAAAGCATCATATCTCTTTGGGGAGTAATACAAAATTTCGAAGCTTGCTCTTTTACACTGGAGATTTTGAGGTTATGAATTAAAAGTAAAGAAATATTATCCATAATACAAGATAAACCCAAGGAATGTAAAATATGGCATATATTTTATTTAAAAATTATATATGAACATATTTTAACACAATGAAAGTGAACTGCTATGAAATGTGGAAATGAACAAGAAAGCATTCCACATGCCTTCTTAATTTGCAAGCAACAGCTTCAATTATTCCATCTCATCTTAAGTCAATGAATACAGCTACTTGCTCAGAATCTCCGTTTATTTTAGTTGGTGCCTGACAAGTGACCTGATAAATTCCCACATGTATTATGTAACCCTAAGCCAATGTCCTGGCTATTTAGTAGGTTATTTGGCTCCAATTCAAAGTTATTGGGACAGGAAAGCTGTTGTACACTTAGTCTGATCAGCAGCTGTCTTTAGATTTCTTTAATTTAATTTCTAAATTCTTTATCACCTCGAGTAATTTTTTTTTTAATTCCAGTTTTCTGTGATTATCTAATTGCAAAAGCTATTATGATATAATTAGTTCTGGTGGATTAAGCATTGCTTAAATACTAAGACTATCCATTCGCTTTTGCCAAATGCCTTTCTATTAATCTGGGTTGAGTGCTGCCTCTGAGAATATATATACTGAGGAATATCATGACCACGTGTTACTCCTCAAACACTA